>NW_020897747.1:1295680-1525495 GCF_003984885.1 Neopelma chrysocephalum | reverse complement strand
GTGTGTGTGTGTGTGTGTGTCACCCCCCGTGCAGTGTGTGTGTGTGTCACTCACACTTGGAGTGGCGGTCGCAGAGGGCCGAGGAGCGCATGTCGCACAGGCGGATGGTGCCCTTGCTGCTGCTGTACACGAACACGTTGCACTGCTGCGGGTGGAACTCGGCCGCCGTGATCACCTCCGTCAGCTCCTCCATGTTGGCCGGCTTGATGTCCACGATGTCTGGGATGGTTGGTAAAGGCAGGGAACGGCTCACATTTGACCCCTTCCGGAAGGGAACTGGTGACAAGTGTTGGAAATGCCATGGCAGGAGCTTTAACTTCTGCTGTGTGCAAGGCACATGAAGTAAAGTGGAGCCTAGAGAAGTCTGGATTTCACAAATCACAGAATCCCAGAATGGTTTGGGTTGGAAGGGGAACCAGGTTGTTCCAAGCCCTGTCCAACGCGGCCTTGAACAATTCCAGGGATGGGGCAGCCACAGCTTCTCTGGGCAACCTGTGCCAGGGCCTCACCACACTCACAGGGAAGGATTTCCTCTCAATATCCCACTGCCCTCTGGCAGTGGGAAGCCATTCCCCTTTTGTCTGTCACCACACACTCCTGTAAAAAGTCCCTCTCCATCTTTCTCCATCTGAAATCTAAGACCTGGACAATTTTAGACTCTTAGATTCAGAATATCCCACAAGAATCATCAAAGTCCAAAAAGTCCTCTCAAGCCTCCTTCTTAATGCTTCCTATTGAACACCAAACATACCTCATCTCTTTACCCAGAACTTTAGAAAATTTGACCTAAAACTTTACAAGATTACCTCTTTAGAAGACAGTACTTCTGTAACTTTCCTTTTACTGCAGATTTGTTGATGTAAAACACAGTTAGTTTTGGATATACAGGTTTGCAAAAAGATCTGAAAATTCTTTCTGCAGTCAATGAAGTCATGTGACATGGAAAAATATTGAAATTTTTTTTTTTTTTTTTTTAAGAGAAATGTCACTTGGTTAAGAGACCTTAAACTTTGGAAAGAAGTAACACAGTAAGAAAAGATCTAGTTTTCAAATCTGGCAACTCTCATTTAAGTCGACTGATCTTCACAAATTAAGGATGCTCCTGCAACTCTTCAGTGTCTCCTTAGAACACACTCTATGGTATTCTACTGATGGTTTTCTATCGGAAGCACACTTGCCCTCAGGAATGACCGATCTTTCCAACGCCTGCTTTCACTGCATTACACCTCCACACTTACAAATCCTGTCTGAATCCCTGGATTCAAACACCCACTCTAATTAGTACCATTAAAGTGATTCTCTCAAACAGAGCCAGCTGAGCTGTACCAGGTGTGCCCCGAAGACACTAAAGGATACTAAAACTCCTGTTTGTGATTTCCAGGTGCCAGAGGTTGATCCGGAGGTCATCTGCAGACAGGTACGTGGCGTAGTCGCTGTTGACGGAGATGGAGTTGATGTGGTACGTGTGCGCGTTCGCAAATATCCTGCGGGGACTCGCCTCCACCATCAGGTCCATGGGCTTCAGGGTTGGCACCTGCACAGAGAAACGCCACTCACTGTGGGCAGAGAACTCATTCCTGATCCACAAGAGATTAATGAGAGTCACCAAATCGTTTAGGTTAGAGAAGACCTTCAAGACTGAGTCCATTTCCCCAGCACTGCCAAGGCCACCAATAACCCGTGTCCCCAAGTGCCATATCCACACACCTTTTAAATCTCTCCAGGGATGGGGACTCCACCACTGCCCTGGGCAGCTGTGCCAGGCCTGGACAACCTTTTGGGGAAGAAATTTTTTGTAACATCCAACCTGACTCTCCCCTGGCACAGCTTGAGGGTGTTTCCTCTCCTCCTGTCCCTTGTTCCCTGGCAGCAGAGCCCAACCCCCCCCAGCTCCCCCCTCCTGTCAGGGAGTTGCAGAGAGTGAGAAGGTCCCCCCTGAGCCTCCTTTTCTCCAGGCTGAGCCCCCCCAGCTCCCTCAGCCAATCCTGCTGCTCCAGACCCTTCCTCAGCTCTGTTCCTTTCCCTGGACACGCCCCAGCCCCTCAATGTCTCTCTTGACTGAGGGGCCCAGAACTGCCCCCAGCACTGGAGGTGCCCCAGCAGTGCCAGCACAGGGACAGTCACTGCCCTGGGCTGTGACACACCAAGGCTGGCACTGGGGCCATTGGCCTCTTGCCCACCTGGGCTCACCTGGGCTCATGTCCAGCTGCTGTCACCAGCACCCCCAGGGCCTTTTCCAGCTTTCCAGCCCCTCTGCCCCAGCCTTGAGTGTTCCATGGGGTTGGTGTGACCCAAGGGCAGGACCCGGCACTTGCCCTTGTTTTCCCTCATCCCACAGATCCAGCCTGTCCCGATCCCTCTGCAGTGCTTCCTGCCCTCCAGCAGATCAATATCCCACCCACCATGGTGTCCTCTTCGAACTGACCGAGGGCACACTCCATCTCCTTGCCCAGATCATCAATAAAGAGCTTAAAACACCACTGGCCCCAATACTGAGCCCTGGGAACCCACAGGTGTGTTTAATTAATTGATGGCAATTAGTTAATTGCACACCACAGATTTCTGTATTGATTTAGTGACTAAACAACTTAGAAAACTACTGAGCAAGAAAAATAATGAAAGAGCATATGGATGCTGACTTTGGATACTGCTGACAGGAAACCTCAGGCAACAACTTCTGCATCAGTCACCTGTCATACCCGGCCCTTTGTGCCTCGCCCAACAGGACATGGGGTGTGTTTGTAACAATCTAAAGGTTAGAGAAACAAGCCCTTAGAAATGTCCCCAGATCTCAGAGGGGTGCTCAGGACACTGGCAACATTTCCCAAAGAAATCCCCAATTTGTTCCTGAACAGTCAGCACAAATTCAGGGACACCTGGGTGTCCTGCTGCCACAACCAGCTGAGCTCTGGGTGCCAGGGTTTGGCAGAGCCAGGCCTAACCTGCCCTCAAGCTGCTCCTCAGTGCCCAGCACTGAGAAGGGCTGTCCCAGCACAACCCCAAGTGGTATCATCCATCTAAGGACCAGGTCTGACAGTGTCCTGGATAACCCATCTGCCTGGAGCCAGAGACCAAATCATCCCAGAGCTCCCTCACTGCTTCCCTGGGTTTGTATCTCCAGGCTGTTTACATCCAACTAATGATTACAATTAATCCATTACTTTTTATCAGACCATGTCCTATCTCACTACACTAGTGCTCCCAGCCTGGCTGTGACATCACAGGTGCACTAATGGGAAAAATCAGGAATGGTATTTGGAAATGCCATGGTCTCAGTATTGCTTCTCCTCCATGTCCCTTACTTCACAAAACATGGGGACTATATTTCTGTAAAAAAATTTGCCACCAAAGCCCCCAAAGCCCAGGGTACACTCTGGCTCTCTAAACCCACATGGAAGTAGCTCTAGGTGAGGTTTTTCCTCCTCCCAACTGTTGCTCAGACTTGGCTCACTCCATCATCCCTTCTCCCAAGCTGCAGTGCCTGGCAGGGCTGCAGCTCAGCCCACCCTTCCAGTCCCAGAGAAACAGCAAGTTCAGAGGAGTGACTACAAGTGTAAGGGTGGCCCTGGCTCTGAGAGCAGGGAGAGCCTCAGTTCTGTTCCTGTTTATGGTGACAGCAACATAGAACCCCAATAAAAACCCCAACTCTGCATGTTTTATTTCCTGAGCTCCTGATCTAAGTGATCCCAAGTTTGGAGCACTACCCACTACAGCATGATGTCCAAGACTACTCCAGTGCATTTTAAGTTATCCAAATACTTCAACTTTGCCTCTAACAAACACACCCTCTACCCAACCACAAAATATCCAGCACCCTGTTCCAATTTTTGAGTCTTGTTCCTAGAAATACAATATTATAATCATGAAAGTTTCCATCAAGCTTTCCAGAGGGACCTTATTTAATAGTTTATATATATATATATAAAAAATGAAGTGTCTTCATTTTTTCTAACGTTTTCAATGACCCTGACCCAAACATCATTTTTAACCTGCACATTTCAGTTTGGGAGCACAAAGGTAGAGAAGTACATGCAAAAAAATATGTAAAGTCAGAGACATACCCGTAGTTCTTTGATTCTGACAGGATCCCTAAGTCTTCCATCTTCATCTTTTAAATTATAACCTTCGGCTCTTTTATCCCTTTCACTTATTTTCCATAATTTAATAGTTTTATCTAAAACCAAAAATTCACATGCTTGAGAATGAGTTCAATTCAAAATAAAATCCCTAAGTAAGGAGTGAGCAGAGTGGACATTATTGACCTGTCTGGGTTTCCCCAGCTTTCAAAAGAAAGGACCCTGGCAGAGTTCTTTACCCTGATGGAGCTCTTTGTCCCCAACGGGATGCGCAGTTTGAATAAAATCCAAAGTTCTGCCTGAGCAATAAGGCCTGTGCCTCCCACTCACCCAAAGGACCCTTCACAGGGGCCTTTCACACACCAATTACCCAAGTTCCCCACTAAGCCCTGTATGATTATCTAAAGTATATTAACAGACCACTGCTAAGGACAAAACCCAACAAACCCATGACTACACACTTGTTTCATCCATGAGTGAGATCCCTGGCTAAATGGAACCAAATCTCTCCTTCCTAAACTCCTGAAGAACTTTAAAGCATTTAAGACGACAAAGTTTAAAGAATGCTTTAAGTTTATTAAGACATATCAAAGCAAACGATTTTAATTTCAAGGTCCAGCAGATGGAAGTCACTCCTGCTTTTAAAAGTTTATCATGACCTCACATAAAGTCATTTAAATACAGGGCAAAAAGTGATCCAAAGTGTGAGGAACAAGCACCTTCCTCTGACAATAAAAGCAAACTTTTCCATAGAGTAGTTTAGGTTGAGAAAGACCTTTAGGATCATGGAGTTCAACTGTTCCCCCAGCACCAACCCATGTCCCCAGTTCTACATTTCCAATTACAGATGCTCCATGATGCACCAAAACAGAATACACTCACACAGACCTCACACCCAACATTACAATCAAAACATATTTTGCAAATAAAGGCATTAAAACAACCCCAAAACACTTCAGAAAAACCCCAAGTGGGTCACAGCTGAGGCAATATTCCAATGACAAAGTCCTTTGTGCAAAAAGAAAGGGTCCTTACCATTTGTAGACAGCAGGAAGTGAGCAGCATTCTGTTGTGGTAACCACCTAATTTTATTAATTTTTTCTTCGATTTCTAGACTTTTCAAGTAGTCAAACTCAGGCTCGTGACTCTGGAAGGTACTGTAAACATTATATTCTCCCCGAGAGAGAGGACGGGTTTTACTCTGCAAGAGAACAGAGCATTTCTTCAGGCTGATGTCACTGGGGGCACAAATTAGCGTCTAGAAATTGTCCAACAGAAAGTCCACTTCTACAACAGATTGTGAATTTTACATTTTCACTCTGATACTGTACCAGCTTAGCATCAATACAGTGCACACAGCCTTCCTCTTCCAAAATGCAGCTTTATCTATAAACATCTGTGTACCCTTCAGGCTTTGTTATCCTTCTCTGTGGATGTGGGAGCAAGGAACAGAGAGCAAAGTTCCAAGTGTCCACAGATTTGCATTATCAGATTTGAGGCAACTTGTTATCAGGCTTTTCAAGTAAGTTAATGTTCATTATTGGCTCATGTTGGAGAACAGCCCCACTGGTGTTGAGTTTTCCCCTGCAGCGTCTCACGAGTTTCCACATTTCCTCAATGCGCAGTTTCAGTTGATTCTGAGACTTTAAATGATTTTACTCCCTACAGGTCATTCAACTTGTAAGAATTTTGGACAGGACTCTCTCAACTGACCCCATCCAGCAGTTCCCCGCCCTTGGAGAGAGCTGCCTTTGCTGGCACTGGTGCTTTCCCTCTCTACTCACACATCAGGTTGGAATAATTGGCTGCTTGCAAGTGAAACCAAGTCATCTGAGCCCAGGGCATGATGCACAGCATTCCAGTGTGCCTTCCCAAATCCAAGTGTCCGGGGAATTGTATAACCACCCTAAGCTGTCATTAACCTGGCTAACCTAGTCTTAAATCCACATTGGGTAAAAATATTGTTGTTATATTTGAAGATTATACACTTTAGATTTTTCCTGCAGCTTTGCACATGACAAGAGAAATGTCCCTTGTGCCCAACCCTTCCCTCAGTTTCCATGAGCTCCCAGGAGACAGCTGAATCTTCCTGTGTACTTGGGGTTTGGTTTTCCCCACCCTTTGAGGAAGTGAGGTGACAAGTGGGTTCTGCCTTATGGAACAACTGAGCCCTGGCAGCTGAGGGCCACCCCATAATAGCCCCACTACACACAACATCAGTCCCGAGCAGGGGGCACTTCTGACCTTCTCCCTGGGCCTTAGTTAAGTCTGTACCCAGAGTAAATGATGGATGAGCCCTGAGCTGTCTGGGTGCAGACGGGTAACATTTCAGCACAGTTTTCATTTCACTGCTCCAGAGCCCTCCCAGTACAACCAGTACAGCACCTCTGGGAAAAGGGGTTATGAACAGCACCACAGTGAGCATGAAAGGCAAAATACTGGCAAGGTGTTCATTAACTGAGCTTTATTTGAGCCACACAAGGAAGGCAGAGGGATTCTGCTGGGAAAACAACACATAGACTTGTAATATTCATGCACAGACCAGCTGAATTAAAATTCCACAATCCATTTTGGTATTTCTGGTCCAGGAAAAGGCTCAAAAACCAAAGGCTCAATCTCTCATCAACTCTGATGCAAATGACAGGATAACTATGCTCTTTGGTGGGGGGGGCAGAACTGCTACATGGAATACTGACTTTTCAAAGAACACAATCCCAGACACAACCATTATTTTCCAGCACTTCATGCATGTTTCCAACCCCTGTTGTTGCTCTGGGTATCCAAGCTCAGGGATGTGGCTGCAGGATGAAGGCAGAGGAATGTTACAGCACTGCCACACAGCTGAACTTGCAGGGATCAGCTGAGGAGCTGTGAACTGCAGGAGGGACAATCCTCCAACCCTCCCAACTGGAAACACTCAAGTGTTTCTGGAGAAGTGGCTGCTCCCACTGGTTTTGAGTCATGGGACCCTAAATCAATTTTTAACCACCTTATCCCACTGTCCTTGCAGCTTATTTTATAAACTTTTCTTAAATCAAAGTGCTTTGGAGAGGATGTATCTCAGCTCAGCCGGACCCAGTGGAAGGTTCAGGAAAAGCCCACAGGCAATTCTGCAAAGTGACACTGAGCACGCCAGGTACACACAGAGAAATCACCTGGATTTTTGGAACTTTTTTTTTTGAAGAAGAGAGGAACCCCCATCAAACGAACCCACTGAGTGCAGCACAGGGCACACATTTAGAAACTTGGCTAACTTGGGGTTTTCTGAGAAAACTCTCCATTTGAAGCATTTAAACCTCAGGGCATGAACAGGTGAAGTGAGACTGTGCAACACAAGAACGGTGTAGTAACAGCACTTTTGTTTTTTGAGTCACTGACCTCTTGTTCCCTTTGAAATATAACCACTCTGCCACCTTTGTCTCCTGTTGCAAGAAGATCACCAGAGTAATTAAATTCAACTGTTGAAATTATATCAGCTGTAAAGAGAACAGAAATAAAACAGCACTGTAATGTGGAAAGCAAATCAAGGAGTTTCAAGACTTGAACACAAAACAAAATTACAACTTATACTAATGCAATGACACAATTCTTCATTTACATCCCTAGATTAAGCCACATTCCAAATCCTAACATGATTTTATTGACAAGCTAAAACACTTACTCATATCTCAGTGTAAGCTTTGGGGGCCTTCAGCCAAAGTGTTTGTTCTACTGTGGACACAATGCTGCCATATCCACGGAGATATGAGTGCTCCAAGCTCCCCAAAGTGGGAATCCTCTCCTAAGTGGTCCATGTGTGGTGTTCCCTTGCATTGATCCAGGTGAGGCTGAGGCTCATGTGCCTCTCCTGGAGCAGAGCACTCATGAAGTTAGTTCAGGAGCCTGGAATGGGCAGCTCCCCTCTGTCAAAGGGGGGGGAAATAGAAGGAAAATTCTTCCAGTGGAGCTTCCTGAACCAGCTCCATGTAGAAGCATCAGCAAAGATACAAGAAACCAGGAGAGCAAAGGAAAAGCCCTCTCCACCTCCACCTCCACCTGCCTGCAGCACCCTCAGGCTTGGCCTTGAGAGCACCCAGGTTTATCCCACTGCAGCCACAACTCCAATCAGGAGGTGGCAATAAAGAACTAACAGCCATCAAACAACTCAAAGCCAAGGGGCAGGAGATAAGGAGCTGGAAATGTCTGTCCCAGGGCTGGGGCAGATGGCAACAAAGCCAACAAAGCACTCAGCAAACACTGTTCCTGCTGGGCCTGCTCACATCAAATATTGCTTTTATGATGCAGATATCAAAACTCTAAGGTTTGAAGAGTATGACAGCAATTAGTTCCAGAGTGTGCAATTGGAGACTTGCTGAAAACCCCTTTTCTGTATTGATTTTGATGTTCTATCTTCGAAATTCCTTTCAATAATGCCCCACTCTCACGAGGAAGGTGATTAGAAACCCTAACCAGTATTCTCAATATATAATTCATTTTTCATCTTTTATTAACAGATGACCTTAAAAGTTTTTTCCTAGGGCGTAGGGGTAATGATTTACCTTCTTGGATTAAAAAATTTATTTAGAATGAATAAATGAATGAGTAAATATCATCTTTTTACAGATTTATCCCAGCCTTCAATATTGCATTACTAACCTGCTTCTGGACATGTCTAGTTTTGTAGTCATCTTTCTTTAAAGGAAATTATCACTCAATTACCAGTTATTACCAATTATACACAGGGATTTCAGGAGACATCACGGAAAAGTAGAGAATCAAGGAAAAAGAAACGAACTGATGAGGTAAACAACACACACTGAAATAGCCTGTCACCAACATGCTCTAGGAAACAAGGAAATGGGGAGGGCACAGCAGGACAAAAATAGAAACTTCCTTCAAATATTTTCTAAGTTAAAAAATTGGAATATGAGGAATCACCTTTTTCACCATCATTGTACTTGTTTTATATATAAAAGTATTAATTCAAACCAGTTTTCCCTCTAGCTGAGTTTAACTGAAGCAGATCAATCCCTAAATCATTCCACCCACTGCCCTCAGCACTCTACCACCTCAAAGCAGGTAAAATAAAAAAATTAAAAGTACAAGACTAGAAGTAAAGCCCAGAATGAATTCCAAACCCATCAGTGTTCTTCTTGACACTTCACCCACCTACATTTGCTCTTTATTTCCAAGTCAGCTTAGAACTTTTAGGAAAGAACAAAGCAAACCTCTGCAGGTTCTTCATCATCACATTAACTTTTGGATTTTTAAAGGTTTTTATTAGATGCTGTAACTTTTTCTTACATGTGCAAGCACCAATGTTATTTCTCTGTCTTATTTTCAGCCTTTTTTACATGCCAGCAAAATAATTCCCAATGAAATGCGGGAAAGGGTGAGCAAAGCCAAGACATCATGATATTTGCTCAAGGACAGCATCCCAAAGTTCTCTTCTCAGGTACAGACACCTTGGTGACAGTGATATTCTAGAAACAGAGGTTTGTCCAACTTGTCCAACTTTCCCTCCAGTTGTTCCCTTGAGGCTGTGACTGTGCTCCAGAAGTATCCATGTAAATCCTCCTCCTGTACCTATGGAGAGCAGCAAGCCCTGTTCCTTTACAGTAAGATATTAGGCTGGTAATATTTCTTTCCAGACATGAAAAATTCATGTTTAGCCTCACTTCTGGAAATGAGTTCCACCTTGGTTACATTCTGCATCCAGAGCAGAAACTCCAAGCTGGTTTCAAAGGTGCTGTATTAAAACGATTGCTGGCAACTACATTGTGACCCTGCAGCATCCCCAAATTTAAGAGCACGGAGCACTTCCATGGGTAGGAAACACCCTCCGGACATACCAGAGGCCTACAAATACTCATCTCCACAGTAATATGGTGGAGCCATTCCCTGACCCAGAGAAATGCTGTGAGCCCTGAGGGATGTGTCCAAGTTCAGAGCGAGTGCTCTGAGCCTTTCACCATCCCTGTGAGTGTGAACCTCCCTACAACAATCCCTGTCAGAATTCTGGGAAGTTTAGAACCTCCAAAGCCTCCTGAGCTGGCTCTGCTGGGGGTGAAGGGGGCTGGGATGGAAGAGACCAGCTTTTATTGGGATTTGGAGATGACAGCAAGCTTATACCTGCAAACTAACTGAATCCCCCCAGGATTTCTCATGGGATTTCTGACACTGGTATCAGCACGCGGGCTCTGTTTGAGGTAATGGAGAATGCAAAGGGATCCACACCAGCCACATTAGGGGCCTAAAATTAGCTCCTATGAACTTTTCCTCTCTCAGCTGGCCGTGCACTGCTGCTCTGGTGAAAACCCAAACCTGAAAACACAGGATTACTTCATGGCTCACCCAGCAGAGAAGGAATTTGCAGCTGCAGCTCGTGCTCAGGACTAACACAAGACACGAGCAGCATCAGCTCCTCTCATCCTTCAGAGCTGTTCAAAGCCTTTTGCCAGGAGCCCTCTCCTCAGACATTTACTGAACAAGGAACCACTCCCTGCTCTCTATCATCATCTAAAAAGGAGGCTGCTCCAACTTCCAGGGGATTTTAACCTAGAATCTTCCAAGTATGTAATGGACAACGCCACTTTATGTTCAGCACACAAACAAACAGTGCACGTCTGCTAACCTGGCTCCTGTCCCACCTCCTGAAAAGGAGTTTTAATACACAGCCCCTTCTTCATGATCCATCCTAGAGATCCAAAGCACGGACTGCTCTAAGGCTGAAGGAACTCTCAGCAGCAGCTCATCCTTTGAGAGGAAATGGCTGGATTGGAAGGCAGATGGCTGGCACGGACTGCCAGGGACACTGCCAGTGGGAATGAGCACAGAGGGAATATTTCTGTGCCTGCAATCAAGCTCAAAGGTGACACACCTTTCATCCAGCACCCTGTTGTCATACAGCACTGGAGTTATCCTGTGGACAAAGCAGTGGGAGACACTGTGTGGTCTCCTACAGTGGATGGGAACAAAGCAGAGACTGCAGAAGGGGTCAGTGCAGTTATGTGATCCTAAATCAACCTGGAAAGCAGACATTGGGATGTCCCTGGAATACTGTGCTGAGCTGTGGAGGAATAGGACTCTTTGCAGCAGGCAGTGACAACAGACCATTCTGAGGGACCACAGGTGACAAATGGGGGTAGTCAAGAACAGCAAGGAACCATCACTTCAGAGCAACTCAGCAAAGAACCACCAAAAAAAAATATAAATGCAGCAAATAAGATTAGTGACAAAAAACAGAGATACCCTTTAAAGGGAACAAATTATCACAGAGAATGAAGAACTTTAGAAACCAGCTAAACCAGCTAAAGAGCAAATCATAGAAAAAATGTTTTAAAACCCAAAATCCTATTGGAGCTCAAGTTCCAGACACCCGGGGCCTCAGAACTGCTCGTACTGAGTTACAGTAACTGCACTCCCCAAACATTCCCCGGATATCCCGCTGCACTGGAAGGCTCCAGGGTGGGCAGAGGGAAGTGTGACAGTTCTCCAGCTGGGATAGCTGCAGTCACCACACTAGGGGAGCACTCCAAGCCACTGGCAGGCACCCTGCTCCCAACAGACCCTTCCTCTTCCTCCTCGTGCTGGGGCAGGCAGGCAATCCTGGAATTTCAGTCCCAGCAGGATTCCGACTCCAGCACTGCATTCCATGATTCAACCTCTCCCTCCTTCCTGTACCTGTCACTGACTTGCTTCCAAGTGAACAAGGGTTCTCCACTTGAACTATGGCTGCCAGGACAGTCAGTGGAACAGTGGTGTTACCCTGCAGTGGGGATGGACTCAGACTGGTATTGCTGCTATTGCTCCGAAAATATGTCCTAAAATACTCTTTTTTTAACAGTTGATAGAAATTAGAACTGTACTGAAACGTGAGCTGAACTTTTCAGCTACCAATAACCACTGATAATCTACATATACATAGAAGTTACTCAAAATCACCCATTTTTCAGAATATGCCACTTTATATACTCAACTTTTACATTCCACTTTTAGGATTTCTTTGAAGAGTTAAGACAGGAGTGACATGTACCAGAAGTCAGGACAATAAACCAAAGGGGTACAGTTTTGCTCAGATCAAACTTCTCTGAACTTACACTGCTAAACACTCTGCCAACCTAAAGTATCCATAAGGTCTAACAACGTTTTATGCCCTAATACTCAATCCACTTGCAAAATGGCTTGAATTGCCTTTAATTGAACCTGGTAGGGTTTAGCTGAGTCCAAAATAACTCTGCTTTTGGAACTAATTTAAATCACTGAACAGATTTAAGGTCAAGCAAGGGCAGGAGCAAGGCACCCTGGCTGCTCCTCAAGGGCTCGGCCGGCACCGGCCAGCCTGGAAGCAGAAGCTGTCTGAGGTCAGAGCTGCTGCTGACAGGCTGTGGCAAACTCCAAACATCTTGTTTGGAGTTCTCTGGGAAAGCCTGCCAGCTCCTGTGTGTCCTGGATGGCTGGAGCAGAGCCACTTGGCTCCTCTGAGGAGCGTTCAGGCCATTCTGCTCCGAGCACTGGAAGACGGGGGAAAAGCAGCAGCACAAGGTGCCACAGTGTTCCCAAGGCCTGCCCAGCAAACCCAACACCAAACCCTCCTTCTGGGAAGTAGCAGCACCTCAGAGTTCCATCTCGTAAAAGACAAGATTCCTTCCCTCATTTAGTTAAATTTGCGTTTTCTTGCCAATGGAAGCAGACTGTGACTTGATACTGGAAGTCCTTTAAATTACATCCTCAAAAACTGTCTCCACTGAGTTCGGAGTGCTCAGAGTTGCCTGGATGTGTCAGTGCAAAGCAAGCAAGGAAAGCATAAAGGAAGCACAGCAAGAAAAGGGAGCAGTAAAGCCAGAGTTCAGTGAGACAGATGTAAGTGTTCCCTTCCTGCCTGCAGAGGAGTGTGTTCCCTTGCTGTGGCTTCCTTACAAGTCATGAGAAATTAGGGAAATTGTTTCTAATATTCATGACATAATTCAGGATTCTCTGTCCAAATCTATTGCCTCAGTACTATTTTTTAACCTCTGGAATAGTAATTTCAGTAAGCTTTCTCCTACTGGAAGTATATTTAATTAATTCATGCTATTGTTAGTTTTTCCTAAGGAGCTCATTGTCATGCTGTTCACTGTACTTCTAGTAGGAGTTCAGAAAGGTCTTAACATGATGGGAAAACCAAATTTTCCTTCCACTTGCAGCTTTCACACCTTCCTGTCCCTTAAAAAAAGAGCTTTTTGTCATTTTTGATTAAGCCTTTTCCCCAGATGTTAAAACACTCCCCAAACGGCCCAAGCATGAGGATGCACGTGGGGACTGTACCCAAGATTTCCTATGTGCACAGGTTCCCCAGGCTGCTGCCAAGCATTTATCATTCATCAGCTGTGTGTTCTGAAGCTCCACATTTTCATGAAAACATAATCATGGAATCCCAGTCTGGTCTGGGTTGGAAGGGACCTTAAAGACCATCCAGTCCCACCCCCTGCCATGGGCAGGGACACCTCCCACTAGCACAGGTTGCTCCAAGCCCTGTCCAACCTGGCCTGGGACACTTCCAAGAATGGAGCAGCCACAGCTTCTCTGGGCAACCTGTGCCAGGGCCTCACCACCCTCACAGCCAAGAATTCCTTCCCAATATCCCATCTACCCCTGTCCTCTGTCAGTTTAAAGCCAAGTAATTTATCTTCTCTTGTAACCTAGTGGATAAAAGACCTTTTAATCTGTTCTTTAATGTCCCACTTCCCATCTTTCACTGGTGCTGAGGATTTTTTCCCCCTTAATTCCCATAAACCTCCACCTGTGTAGTTTTCTGACAAGGCTGTCCTAACTTTTTTATGTGTCAGAGTCAGGAAAGAGATGCTAAACCCAAAAGCTCTGGGAAAGCTTCAACAGCCAAAAAAAGGCATTTCTGAACCACTTCCAACTGCCTCCAAGGTCTCCACTTGAACCATAAACTCCTTTCCTTTACAAAAAAGACAGGTATCACTGTCCCAATGCTCACAATGCTGAACATTTCTGTACTTACATCCACACTCCCCCCCTCCTGTCCCTGCAGTTCCATTAACCCATCATGTGCACACGCCAGAAAAACCACAAAAATCAAAGTGTGATCCCATGGTAAAGATCACAGATGGAAATTCATTGCACATAAGCAGGCAGGACACATCCTATGGACACATCCACAGAAAACTGAATGACAACACTCACATGACCACTTCAACAAATCCTGAAGATCACCTGGAGCTTTTTTTTTTAAGCACGGCTATTCACTCGTAAATCTAGAAACTTCCCAAAGTTCCCTCCTGTTGCATTTCTCACAAAACACACCTGTTCTTACTAGTTCCCAGAGTTATGGACATGTTACTGTACAGTAAGACAATGGAATTTACTTTCCAGTGCCACAACACCCTGGGGCTTCTGTTGTCTGACACCACTGGAATTCAAAAGAACACTTATTATATACCTATTATCTACTGGCTGAGCACATTTTTAGGTAATAGGGTGTTGTGGAACTTGGGGTGAAGACAAATTCTTGGTCCATGGGTTGTATGAAATCTCTGGAATAACATGGCCTGCCTGAAGTGCTGACTGTGCTTTCTCCAGCTGGAACCCAACACTCGTTCAGGGCAAAACTGTTTGTGAAATATTATCATGGAATGGTTTGGATTGGGAGGGACCTCAAAACTCATCTCCTTCCACTCCCTGCCATGAGCAGGAACACCTTCCACTATCCCAGGTTGCTCCAAGACAGCCTTGGACACTTCCAGGGATGGGGCAGCCACAGCTTCTCTGGCAAATTCAAAATGAGGGGAGGGCAAAGATCATCTGAAGTCCTGCTTATGGCAAACCACTGGTTTCCAAGGAAAAATCCAAATCCAAACCACAGCTTGGAGCCTATCTTCTGCCCCCCTCCAGCATGAAGTGACTCCAGAAAAAAGATGATCTTAATGCTGACCAGAACCAGGTCTCACAGAGCTGTACCTCTACTGGAATAGTTTTTCTAAAGGCAAGAAATCATGCCAGAATTTCCTTTAAAAACAGTGGGAACAGGCCAGTTAAATTCCTGAACAACACATGAGAACATTTTAAACCACTGATTTATAAAGACAATTTAACAATAAGAGCATTTCTAAATCACTGGTATCTGCACTTGAGAACAGGTTCAGGATTACAGGCCAATATATTTTTATTAGATTGTAGTTGTCTTTGCTCCTGGTGTTCTGCTCTCTGGCAAAGTGCTGAGGTGACCCAGCACCCTGTGGGCTGCAAAAGGAGTTTGCTGAACTGAGGATAACAAGAGATCTCTCACTTTATCAGGGCTGACAATACCAGTCACTATCTGGAGAATTAAAAAAAAGTGTATTTCTTTGATCCTTAACTGAAAATATGGAATTACATCCAGAAATGGCTATGGACTAGATGCAGAACATCTGGCACAAGGGAATTTGGGCATATCTGCACATTATTTAATAAACTGGTTTATATTTTGCTTTCCAAAAAAAAAAAAACAACCTCCCATAACAGAACATTTTTGAACATGCAAAACAAATTCAACACTGAAATCATGAAAGAAATAAGGTCTCAGGCAGCATTTGTATTCCACATTTAGAAACGTCCTTCCTACAGAAGGAGGCAATCCAAGAATCACAAATTGCACAGGCAATCAGTGTGGGGTTTGGAGCCACGTGATTTATACTAACAACACTATTACAACACATCTCAAATTACCTTTGTTTTTAAATTATGCTTATTGCCATCCTCAATATTAAACGTTTCACTCAACATCTGTTTTATTCTCCAGTCCTCCTCCATGAATCCAACCAAAGTTTTCTGCTTTGGAAAATTCATAGTCAATACTTTAGAAAGTCCACATTCAGTAAGTGATGGATTTTCCTGCTCTCTGAACACTGCCCTTCCCTTCACTGACACAGAGCCTGTCCAGAGTTCAGGGGTCTCTCCCTGAACAAAAGGAACCCACACACAAGACAAAGATGAGAATGTGATTTTCTGTATTAATGACCCAGTTAGGAAAATCCTGAGAATGGAGCTGGCAGCTGCCAATCTAATACAGCCACTTGTCACAGTATTTTTTTAAGCAACATACCTGAGAAATGACTACTCAATATAAAATGTATGTTAGACCTGCCCTGTAAAGGAAGTGATATTTGGGTAAAGCTGCCTGAGTACCAGGCTTTGGAGTTTCAGCTACTTAATGACCTTTCTGTGAGGAAATTTAGCAAGACAGTCTACATGGAATAAGTTGGACATGCTGGCATTTTCCACTAGAGAGCTTAAAAACTGAACAAAACCTGATAGAAACAGCAAGTTTTCACTATCACAAAAACTTAGGTGAAATCCCAAGGCCATTTCAAGTCAACAGCTGCCCATCAAGCAAGTTTGGATGTGCAGTATGGTAAGAGAAGACTGAAAAACAGTAATGAGGAAATATGTCCATAACTGGGGCCAAAATTCTAGCAGTGTTATTTGCACTCTTGCTGCATCCTGCTGACTTAAATTCGGGCAATTATAAGAAAATAAACTGTTTATTTTCATTATTGAGTTCCAATTTCAAGGCAAAAAGTAACAGGAAGGGAAAGGCCAGAAACCAAAATAAAAACAAGGAGTCACAAAAACTGTAAATAGTTCTGGTATTCCCACAGGAAAACCAAACTCTAGCACCAATTCTGCAAAAACACAGGTTCTGCATGATTCCTGGAGCCTTCCCGCTCTGCAGAAATCCACATTGCTCAGGAATTGCCCCTGGGAAGGGACCCCAGATGGAGCCAGATGCCCCCAGGATTGTTTCCTTTGCAACTTCTAGTCACACAGATGACAGATCCCAAGAAAAAAGGACCATTTGACAAACATAAAAGCTACTTAAATATATCTCCATAAGAATTCTGGGAGCTTCAGAGCAATAGTAAAAGCTACAAAATATATTTACAGGGAAAAAAAAGAGAAGAAAACAACTGAGTCTAGTTTCTTGAGCAGTTTTCCAGTCAATTCCTCCCATGGCTATTATTTTAAATGGAATGCCAAACAAGTGGCATGAAAATGAAAACATTGTCAGCATAATTCCCCAGTAGCAGACAGAAAGGAAAAATATTTACTGCACCCAGTAAAAAAAAAATCCCAAATCCAAGCTGAACACACACAGTCCTGAAAGTCTGTTCACACTTTAGAAAGAAGTGGTGCCAGCCTGGACAGTTTGAATACAGTAAATTTAGGGAAAAAAAAGGAACTTTCTCATCAAAGTCAAGCAAAATGCCCCCTTGGTTCCGCACTACAGAGAAACACCTTTCCCAACTAAAACGTTTCTTGTTTTCTACTCTGTCCAAAACATGCCACACTCGGAAAGTTTCAGAGAAATGCGAAGGTGTGCCCTTTTTCCCTGCTTAATATCCCTATTTATAGCTCTCAAACGTTAACAAGTGGGAATAAAATCTCTCCACAGCTGCAGGAAGCCTTTAAACTGCACTTTTTAATGCAGCACAAATGACAGAGCTGCACTCTCTGTACGTCAGAGCAAAACTTGACAAGCCTGACAGACTCCACTGGGAATTTTTTCCCCCCTCTCCCTGTGTTTTATCACTGTCAGTACCTCTTCTCTTGAGCCCAGAACTGTGTCCAGTTCTGGGCTCCTCACTACAAGAAAGACAAGGAGCTACTAGAGAGGGTCCAGTAGAGACACAGAGATGATCTGGGGTTTGGGGCATCTCTCTGATGAGCAGAGATTGCGGGAACTGGGCCTGGTTAGCCCAGAGAAGAGAAGGCTGAGGGGATCTCATCAATCCACACAAATATCTCCAAGGGGTGTCAGGATGGTCCCACACTCTGTTCAGTGCTGCCTAGGGACAGGATGAGGAGCAATGGCCAGAAACTAAAACACAACAAGTTCCACCTCAACACGAGGAAGAACTTCTTTCCATGGAGGTGGCAGAGCCTGGAACAGCTGCCCAGGGAGGGTGTGGAGTCTCCCTCTCCGGAGACATTCCAACCCCACCTGGACTCGTTCCTGTATCACCTGCTCCAGGTGACCCTGTCTGGGCAGGGAGATGGACTGGGTGATCCCCAGAGGTCCCTTCCAACCCTAATAATTCTGGGATTAGCAGAAAAGCCCAGGAGGAAGGCGCCGTGAGTTGTGTGTGATGCTCTAAAGGTGGGATGAGAGGCTCGCTTAGTCACGGCCCACCCCCGGCCCGGCCGGGAGCACTCGGGGTGTTCGCGCCCCCCTCACCTTCCGCCACGTCCTCGTCGATCGCCCCCTTCACCTGCGAGAAGCACCACTGCAACTCGTTGCTGCTGCCGCCGCCGTCGCCTCCAGCTCTCGCCACCCCTGCGGAGGGAAGGGGGAGAGGGCGGTGAGGGAGGGAAGAAGAGAGGGTGGGGAGCCCGCGCCGCCCCCGGCCCGGCCCGGCGCCCTCAGGGCCGCCGCGCTCCCGCATCCCCCCCGGTACCGCCCGGCGCGGCCCGGCCTGCGCCCGGCTCCCGCGGCCGCGCGGAGCGCACCCGCAGCCCATGGCGGAGCCCAGCCCAGAGCCGAAGGCGCGGCCGAGCGCGGACACCGACCTGCCATGGCGGGGGGAGCCGCGGGAGCGGGGCCGGGCGCGGGGCCGGGAGCGGGACGGAGCCGCCCGGAGCCGCGGGAGGGTTCGCGGTTTCAAAATGGCGCCCATTGCCGGGCGGCCCGGCCGTGACGTCACCGCCGGCTCCCCTCGGGGAGGGCGGGCCGGGCCGGGAGCCGGGGGGGGCTTCCCGGCGCTGTCCCGGAGGGATCGGGGCGCGATGGAGGGCAGCAGGAGCGGGAGGAGGAGGGGGAGCAGGAGCAGGTGGCGCTGCGGCCGCGGAGTCGCTCCCCGGGCGGCCGCGGGGACTCCACGCGCGCCGCTCCGAACGCGCCTTTACGTGAAGGGACGGGGCGGGATCGCCCCGGCTGGGGGATAACGCTGTGCTTCCCGATTTACTTCTGCTCCCTCCGGGAAGGGTTAATGAGGATGGTTCCTAAAAAAAAAAAGAGAAGGTGCTTCTGTGTCGTTTGCGCTCTCGGCGAGCGCCAGACCCGTGGTGAAGGAAGGGCGGGCAGCGGGGGCGGCGCTGCCCTGGGACACATTGAACACAGAACCACAAAACCAGTGGGCTTGGAAAAGACCTCCAAGATCATCGAATCCACCCTGTGACCCATCACCCAGGTGTTTAAACCAGCGGCAGGTACTGCCCCTTCCCGGGATTCTGGAGAGCTCCAGAGACACACTCCTGTCTCATAAACTGAATATTCCTGGTGCTCCCTTTATTTCAGCCTCTTCCACCGACTGCTATTTTCAAAGCACACATACTGGAAGCTGTGCAGAGGCGATTTTTGTCCCTAAGTCCCAAAAAGCAGAAAGAAATCAAAATGATTTTTTTTTTTCCCAAACCTCTACGTTGATGTATTTTTGACCTCAAAGTCCCCTCAGAAAGTGTTACAACTTAATGAACTCTAAAGCCCCAACTCCTAGGGAAGGGCCAAGCGCTTGGAAAGGTAACAAGGCTGTGTTGTTGTGGCTTAAATCTGAGGTAGTTTCCAAAATCATGTTGGTCACAGGAAATGCAAGGAAAGGAGTTGATAAACAGACACCGTTAATTGTGATCTTGAACATAGATGAGTAAAGAACATCTGCTTCCTTACAGAGCAAGAGTCATGTTCGTGATAAATTGAACTGTCTGCAGGGATATTTGTCTCTCACTGAACAGAATTCCACCTGTAGGTTCCTCGGGATCTCTCTGCAGAAGGACTGCAATCTAACATTGCCCAAGTTCAGGACAGTTCTCTCAGAGATGTCTCTGCTCTGGGCTGGCAGTCTCTCCCCGACACCTTAGATCCAGAAATGCATTTGACTCAAGTTTTCTGAATTTAATTTCTTGGTATGACGTCTGTGCCCATTTAGGAATTCATTACTTGATTTGTGTTTATTCTTTATGCAGTGTGTTGTGTATTTAAGAATTTAAATGAAATTATTTTCGGCTTTGTCTCTTGGATGTCTCCTCTGTAGCTATAGGAGAGTCATCTTTTAAGGCAAGGGGTATTAATTGTGGTTCATTTGTTATCTGGTTTCTGCTCTTCATAGAGAACTTAGGGAGCAAGTTTTGTGCTTGGAAAACTACTTTCCTGTTGAAAGTTGTGCTGTTTATTATCTGATTGACTTGCACATTCAGCCATACTGATTATCCATCCATATCCATATAGAAAAGTCATGTTATACGTGCAACATAATTGTGTGGGTACCCAAAAAGGGAGAGTATTTCATTACTGGAAATCCAAACTGTATTTATTTTATTTTTAAGGGAACTCAGACTTGAAGTTTTTATTTTTGAAGATTTTATTACTTTGTATTAATGACAGAATCATTAAAAATAATGAGGTTTATGCATGCTGTGAGGTGTAGCTGAGCTGCAGCCTTGGCCTTGGGCCTTGAAATCTTATTTCATCTTGAGCTCAACGCTGGCTGTGTTCTCTTACAAGAGGGGAGGTTTGATGTCACACTGTTGGCCTGTGTCTGCTTCAGTTTTGATGACAGCTCCTAGTCATGAATCAGGTTTATGACTGGAACTTCTAGGAATTCTTTAACAAGAAACATAATTTTAAAAGTAAATAAAAACCCAGTGGAAGCTCAATATTCTTACCAGCTTTTTTGTGTGTGTTGTGTTGCCGTGATGGTAAGCTATGTGTGTAATGGTGGAGTTTTAAAAATAAATATAACTGTTGTCCTCTCTAGTGTCTGTTTTGGGTGTTTTGAGCCTTCCAGGGAGTGACTGGGAAGGCAGAGGAGAGCTTGTGCCCCATGGGTACAGCTGAAGTCGATCCATGGGAGCTGCAACCATGGAATCCAGGTTAAACTAAGGAAAGGGCCAGGTGAGCCCTGCAGGTCCCTCCCAGGGAAATGGTTGGAGTCTATGATACACACTCAGTCTTAATTCTTACCTCAGTGTTTCTGTGGGTGGGGAGGATTTTTTCCCCTTTTTTTGTGGACTAACGTGTGCTTTTGGAGTGAACCAGATACCTTTATATGCCATAAGCTCATGTAAATTAATGAGTATGTACAATCTGAGTGAGAATCCAAATGCCAACAAAGGTAAATTGTTTTGATGATATTCTGCTTATTTGAAACCTGAAGTTAAAACAGCTGATAATTAAGTTAGTCTCTTGAAATGGGTATGTGCATTTTTGCATTTTCTAATTTATGCAATTATGAGCAGCATCTTTTTTAAAGTGTTGTTATGTTCTTGTGGAGCACTTTAACAAAAAAAGATTCATATGCAGAATGCACCTGCTGTCATGGATTATATTCAAATAAGAGGTTAATTAAAGTGAAGAAACTAGTTTGTTTAGATGGGATATTGGGAAGAAATCCTGTGAGGGTGGGGACGCCCTGGCACAGGTTGCCCAGAGAAGCTGTGGCTGCCCCATCCCTGGAAGTGTCCAAGACCAGGTTGGCTGGGGCTTGGAGCAGCCTGGGATAGTGGTCTGTGATTTTGTCTAAGGTTCTTCCCAATATCCCACCTAACCCTGCCCTCTGACAGTGGGAAGCCATTCCCCCTTGTCCTGTCACTCCAGGCCCTTGTAAATAGTCATTCTCTGTGTTTCCTGTCGGCTCCTTCAGGCACTGTAAGGCCACAATTAGGTCACCCCAAAGCTTCTCTTCTCCAGGCTGATCAATCCCAATTCACTCAGCTTTTCCTCACAGCAGAGCTGCTCCATCCCTCTGATCACCCTGATGCCTCCTCTGGACTCGCTCCAGCAGCTCCATGTCCTTCCTGTGCTGGGCCCCAGAGCTGGAGGCAGCTCTGCAGGTGGGGTCTCACCTGAGTGGGGCAGAGGGGCAGAATCCCCCCTCCCCTGCTGCCCATGCTGTGGGATCGGCCCGGGGTGGGTTCTGAGATAAGAGTGCTGGGAAAGCTTTCCCTGCTCAGCTCTGGGTGCGCGGGGGGCCCACGGAGAGGGTGTTGCGCAAGGGGTGGGACGGGGGTGGGTCTGATGCTTTCGTAGGATTCCCAGAACTGAGGCACGGAGTGACTGTTCCCAGTTCAATGGGTCAGTGCCGTGTACTCAGGAGTTGCACTAAAAGAAAGTGACGTTCTGCTCTTGCCACACTTTGCAAGAAAAGCTCCTGAGAGCGAAGTTTCCAAATGTGCTCTGGAAATAGGATCCCCCCCCGCGGGCAGCTGCTCCGTGCCCCCCTCGTACGCTGGGGGAGGTGCTGCCAACCCCGCAGCAGTTGTTCCTCAGCGTATTTTCCATTCTCTGTTCAGGATTCACAGAGCCCCGAGCTCGGCCAGTGGTCTCTCACTGCTATTGCTCTGCAAACAGAGCGTGCTGGAAGGGTAACTGCAAAAAACACGGGGCAAGCTGTGGAAATAGCACTTATGCTAAAGGGGAGTGCAGCTGGTGGGCTCACAGAGTCAGGTTTCATTAACAGATAACAATCACATGCATATCACATGCTAATTGACATCAAAACACCTGATTATTCTTAGGTGAGAAGCGCAACAAACTTTTTTTCCCATGGAATTTTTGTCAGTCTTCCAAACTTCAGAGTAAACCTGTGGTTTGGCAGTCAGTGGGCTGCCTTATTAGCCCTGTATTCGGTCATTTTACCTGTATTTTTTACAGTGTGTATCCCTATGATGTATAAGCATATTCTTTCCCTTATGGTGTATAAACATCTCCTGGACTTCGTGTTGCCCCCACCCCATTGTGTGGTACCTGCTCATACACCTGTCCCAGCACAGGGAGCAGAGACCCCGCGTTCTCTCTGCAATATTGTCCTTTAAACTCTCTTTTTCCATACCAAGGACTCCTTGCATCCAAGCCCCTCAGTAAAGTCCCTTTTTCATGTCCAAAAATGTTCTAAACCTGGTGGTGGAGCTTTTCCCTTGGCTCCCTGGTCTTCTGAGGTGCCAGTCCTCTGGCAGTGCCGTCACCTTCCTGGCTGTCGCCAGCCTGTCCCATGCAGAGCTCCCTGTGATGTGCAGCCCCCTCTGCCAGCCTGGCCCTAGCTGATTCATGACCCTGGAAAAGGGAGCTGTTCCAGGAAGGACCTTTTTCCTGGCGCATTGCATGTGTGTGTTCTGGATAGCTCCTGTATGAGGAGATGGAAGGGATGAGGGCACGTGCTCTGCTCTCTATTTCTGGCTGCAGAGGCACAGTGTGCCCTGTTGGTCACATTTGTTGTCCTGCTTTCCTGGTGGCATTTCCAGGTGTTCCACACGGTTGTCAGAGAGGCCAGAGTGTGAGAAGGGAGGAATCACAGAGCACTTTGACAGCCCTGGTGAACATACCCTGGGAATGTCAGTTTTAGACATCTGAAAGCAGTGATTTTTTTTTCTCCCAAAATAGAAACAAAAGAAACTCTTTGATAGCTGAATCACCTCCTGACTGAAGAAAGTGTCTGTTCTATTGTGTTCTCCATGCTGTGATCCAGTAATTGCTCTCTGGCTTTATAAGGAAAGATCTTGAGCTCTCCCAACACTCCAGGCAACTCGGGAAGCACTTCTGTAGAAATCACTTTCTGAGTTGTGTCAGAAATGTTGCTGCTTGCAGAGGATCTTGGGAATGGTCCCTTCATATGCCTGGTTAAGGAGCCACGAGAGCTGTGGATTTGGGAATGGTTTTGCCTGTCACTCAGCCCAAGCCAGGGATCACATCTCATTTGGTGCAGTTGGTGCTGTTCCATAGAGCAGTAGTTGGTAGTGGCTGAGGTGAGGTTTGCACATTACTCCTGGTTTGGCCCAGTTTGTGGAGACTGGGAAAATAACGAGTGACTTTCCCTTTCCTCCTCTCAGGCACCTTTAGCATATTGCAGGCAGCTTTGCCAGCTTGGCTGACAGGAGTTTTGACTAATGCTCTACCATTCTTGTTTTGTCTTGTAATTTCAGTCCGCATGGACTCAAGGCTGGTCGTTGGCTTCTTTATTTCATTTCGTGTTTGCTGTAGCCCTACACCACCCCCAGCACATCCTAGTCTCCCTTTCCAGCAGGTTACTCCTCCTGCATGGAATCCTTCTGCTGTTTGCCTTCATCCCACAGCCTCTGGTTGTGCCTCGGCAGCCAAACCCTCGTCTGAAAGTGAACAACCCGGTTTCTCCACGTGCCACTGTCAGCAGTGTCAAAACTCTGCCTGTTTCCCCCATCACTCCAATACAGGTTGTTGGGGCCCTTCACAGAGGCCTGATTTTCAGCTTCTTCCTTCAAAAATGATGTCCTTTCTCTGAATCCTCTTTCCTGGCTCCTGCCCACAGTATGACTCTACAGAAATACTGTGGTTGGTGGTGATGGGTAACAGTTGCTTTGGATTCTCCTTGGAGGTGGGTTACGACTCAGGGACATTCAGCAAAGTCTTCTTATGCCAATTCTTTGTGGGTTTTGCAGCTGTTTTTGCTCTTTCTCCTGATTGATTTGGCTCATACAAATAATTTTAAGGTATAAAGAACATGAAGTCTGGATGTGCTCTGCTGGAATGTAACGAGGTGTGGCAGTCATGAGGTGGTAATCACTTCAGTCAGAGCCATCCTTAATTTTTAGCACTGAGATAGAATCACAGAATCATTTGAGTTGGAAAAGCCTGATGGCTTAAAACGCCATCCTTAAAACACCTCCCCTCCATGCCCTTCCCATGCGCAGTTTTCCATGTTACTGAACACTGTGGGGGCTTGTGGTTTATTTGCCTGAAAGCTGGGAATTCTGTCTTGTTTCCAATCAGATTCATCTCAGTTAAAGGTTATTATTGCCTTTTTCACAAGTGGTTTGCTGCTCTGTCCTGCTGAGCCCAGTCCGTGCCAGTTTGCTGCAGGGCTGGTTCGCAGAGGTTCCACCTACTTCTTTCCCAATGGGAATTGCTGTTGGAAGGAACCAAGTGTGCCATTGTAATCCTTCAGGTTAAAAGGGGAGCCAAATGTTTTCAATCTTGTTACTGTAATAACATAAATCTCTGCCTTCTCACATGCTGTGCTATCTGATTTTGGTTTCTCCCAGTTTCTCCCAGCTTCCCCCAACACAGAGTGTGTCTTCCCTAAGCAGACTTTGTTTTGGGGACAGTGGATGTGACTTCTCTGTGCCATGCTGTCCATCCAGAGAGGGCCCTTTGTGCTGTTCTAACGCCTCTGCAGCAACAAACTATGAACATCTTGCCAAAGGATTCATTTTCCAGTTACCTTTAAAGGCAACTTGTATTATAAATGAATGGAATTGCTCATCCCTCTGCTTCTCTCAGATTAAAATGAAATTATCTTGATCTCAAGTTGGAGAGAACGGCTGTCAGGCACAGCAGAGGGTGACTCATATCTGTGACAGCAAGATTTCTGCTCACTGACACTTCCCTAAATGTCAAAGTCTCATTCCCACCCCACTGCAGCTGCTCCGCTCTCCAACTTCAATTAAAAGTTCGGAATAATTCCAAACATTTCTGGGTTTGTCCAGCCTCACCCAGATTTTAATTGCAACCTGCACATTTTTCCTTTGGAGAAGAAAAGTTCCAAACCTGTCCCAGCAGAGCTGTGAGTCACTGCCTGGGCAAGGTGTGCCTGCAGGGACTGCGCTCCCCGGACTCTGCATCAGTCCTCACCCACGGGGAACAGGGTGGACATCCAGGACTTGTTCCCAAACTGTGTCCTCCTGCATGAAACCAATGTGGATGCTTAAGGTGGGATGAAAAGAGAAAGAAACACTGCTCTTTGTAAAGGAAATGTTTGAATTCTAATGTGAACACTCCAGTTAGGAAAACACCTATTTATTTAATAGAATCATGGAATATCCTGAGCTGGAAGGGACCCACAAGGACCATCAGTCCAATCCCGGCCCTGCCCAGGACACCCTAAAAATCCCACCCTGTCCCTGAGAGCCTTGTCCAAACACTCCTTGAGCTCTGGCAGCCTTGGGGCCGTGACCACTGCCCTGGGGAGCCTGTTCAGTGCCCAACCACTCTCTGGGGGAAGAACCTTTTCCTGAGATCCCCCCAACCCTCTCCTAGCAGAGCTCCAGCCATTCCCTGGGTTCTGTAATTGGTCACAGGGAGCAGAGATTGGAGCTGCCCCTCTGCTGCCCCTCAGAGGAAGCTGCAGACACCGAGGTGTCTCCCCTCAGTTTGGATCAACCGCAAGGAGAAGCCCTCAGACCTGTGTGTGGGATCCACAGAAACGTAGGGAATGGCACTTCTTCTTGATGCAGCTTTTCTAGTTTGAGATAGCAGAGGCTTGAGTGAAGGCTATTTTTTTCACCGTGCTGATTGCAGAATGTAATTTCAGGAGGGTCAAAGGACCAAAGGGCCATATGGGCCAAAATCTGGGCTTAAAAATAAATGGGATTAACAAGCCCTTTCACACTCCTTGTTGGCTGCTGCAGGAAATGCACATCCCAGCAGCAGTGCCATAATACACCTTTGGGGTGCTCTGCTCACCAGGCTTTGGCTTGGGAAAAGTGTTCAGCAAAACTCTTAAACAATGGGGGGGGTTTAAGGGAGATGGGACTGGATAGGACAAGAGGGAATGGCCTTAAGCTGAAGGAGGGCAGGGTTAGATGGGATATTGGAAAAAAATCCTTCCCTGTGAGAGTGGTGAGGCCCTGGCACAGGTTGCCCAGAGAAGCTGTGGCTGCCCCATCCCTGGAAGTGTCCAAGACCAGGTTGGACGGGGCTTGGAGAAACCTAGGATAGTGAAAAGTGTCCCTACCTGTGACAGGGTGTGGAATGAGATGAGCTTGAAGTTTTCTTCCAACCCAAACCATTCTGGGATTGATGATTCCATAAATGAAATGTTGAAACTTTTTCACAGCCAGGTGAGTGTGCTGCCTACCCTTTGTCCAACAGGGTGCTGGTAAATTTGGTTGGCTTCCAGACCCATCATCTGCTTAAAGTGTTGTTTGGTTTGTTTTGGTTTTTTTCAGTAAGCATTAAAAGTATATTCGAAATAAGAAAAGAGTGTTTTAGCTGTAGCGAAATAATGGAGAAAATTCAGTGTTGAAGCAAGTAGCACTAACATATGGTGAAGCTAAATTGGGTTGGAAGGCTCAAAAAGAATCCTTGAGCTGTTAGTGGATGTTGGTAGCAGAATATGTTACTACAGGCTCCACAGAGTGAAATCTTAAGGATTGTTAAACTCTTCTATCTCCAACCTGTGTGCCCTGTGCCCCTTGTAGCAATAACGGTGTGTGAAGTGAGTGAATTCCAAACCAGGGGCAACTGCCATGTGTATTTCAGATATTTTTATTGCCCCACTGGGGCAATCCAGGATGGTCAGTGGAGACAGGGCCATTCCCTCGGGATAGGGAAGTATGTTGGGACAGGGAGGCTGCGTGGGACAGGCTGTGTGGGACAGCTCTGACACCGAGAGCTGTGGCACTGAGGGTGCTTTGTGCTCCAGCCTTGTGTCCCACAGAGAGCTGCTGTCCCTGGGCATGAGCTGGTGCCACAGCAGCTGAAGCCATCAATGCTCCCCAGTGATGCCAGGGAGGTCGGGGCACAGCTGTGTATCCTCCTGGAGCCCTCGTAAGTCCCTATTATCCAAGATACACGTGCAGTCATCCAGAACTTTGCTACGAGCTTCACACACATGTTGCAGGTCTTCCAGAATGTGAAACAAGTTTCTATCAAAAAAGAGAACAGGAATGTTGTTGATTATAGTTACAATTTGAGCTGTAAAACGTGGGAGGAAATAGACTCACAAGCCTTTGACGTGTCCTGGGCTTCAACTGCTGTGGAACAAACTTGGGAATGTTCCTGGGAGTCATGCTGTGTGTTGTGCTCAGGCACAGCCAAAGGCAGGGGTGTGAGCAGGAACAGGGGCTATCCTGGCTCAAGAGACCCACAGCTCATCAGAAGTCCTGAGCTGCACAGCAGTAGCCCTAAAATGTTCATCTGCCAGAACATGGAATATCTCAGGTAATCTCAGCGAGGTTGGAGAACTGTCACTGTAGTGTTGTTATGTGGTGGCCACTTCTATTAGTGGTGAAATGTTCCTGCCTGAGCTGCTCAGCTGAAGGAGAATCCATTAGCTCTGTCCTGCAGTGCTGACAGGAGCTATGTCCTCAGGGAACAGCACGAGCTGTTAAACACAGGCTGGCACTGGGACGGGAGCCAGGGCAAACAGCACTGCAGAAAACAGCACACACATGTGCTGAGAATTTGGTTCAGTTATTTCCACTGCCCTGTATTCCTTGCACAAGCTTATGAAGTGTTTGCAGCCACTTCCCACCTGAGGATTGCTGATGGAAATGGAATATACTCTTAAAGAACACAAGTTTTATTAGTAGTGCAAGTTGTCTCTATTGTTAAACTCTTTTAAATCCCAATTGCAATGCGAAGCCTTTTCTGTTGATTCACTTACATTTGAATGTCATAAAAGCTGCCAGCTAAGGCATACCCATAAAAAAATCCTATTGATGTTGTTGTATTACAAGCCCTGGCTGGTTACCTGGGCAGATACACTCAGGGAGCTTGGCTGTGATTGGGAGTCACTGGGTTCCAGTTCATCTCTCTTAGCTGGTTTGCTTTGCTGGCATCCACATGGGGTCACACTCCAGAGGGGATGTACATTTTAGCTGTACCTTCAACTTATTGCAGTGTTGCAGCACACACATGGTTAATAATTTTGAACTTTACTGATTTTTGCACAGTGTTTCCAAGTTTTAACCTTTCCTCTTTATCCTCAGGCCAATATTTTTGTCAGAACTCTCCTGGAGTCTGAGCTACTGGAGCCTTCCCCTTGGTGGTGAGCAGGGCAAGCAAACACGCAGGGTTCTGGTGAGGAGGGGCTGTGAGGGTAAAGGGGGTGGGGAGTGTTGGTTTGCTGTTGTGATGCACCATCAGTGGGATGGTACGAGCTGTGCATATGTCAAGTCCTGCTGCTGGGGCTGGCTCAGAGTGTACAACACTGTTAAAGGTGTGCAAGCACTTCACAGCTTCTCTGCACTCAGCACACCCAAACCAGGCGTCACACTCCTCATTTTACAAATCTCTTTTTGTTATCTGAGGCATGTTATAAATATAAATTCTTGAAGCATCCCAAGAAAACCCCAAATCCCTCTGGAGGGCTCCAGCCCCAACCACGGGCACAGGGGAGCAGAGTCCCTAACTGACATTTTGTAGAGATGGAGAGAAAGCAAAGAGCAATTCCAAATTAAACTCAATTGACAAACATCACTCAGCAACATGGCTCAGGGCACAGCTTTCCAGCTCTCAATGGGAAGGTGTTTTCCAGGGCCTTGAACTGAGCTGATTTCACTGGCTGTTTTTCACTGGCTGTTTTTCACTGCCTCTCCCAGGCTTGGGAGCCCAGGACTCTCTGCTCCCCTGTGCCTGTGTTTGGGGCTGGAGTGCACAAGTACTGGGTCTCCATCCCAAATTCAGCACTGGGTTTCAGGCGCTCTGATATAAACTGGAAGAGAAGGTGTTTTCCCCCTAATCAAAGGAAAATTGTTTTCTCCAGGGATTCTGAAGATGTGGGAGGCAGTGGGGAGAGCTGAGATTACTAATAAGCTACTGCACCAAAGTCTCTTTATGACAGAAATTTTTTATAGGAAATTGAGCTTCTTGAAAGTCAGAGAAGGGAAACTTTGAAGTTAGAAGCCATGTAATGCATTTGAGAACAGGTGCTGACCTGGGGAAGAAGGTGTTTTTAGGGACACCTTGCAGAAAAAGTCACAGCAATGAGAGGGGTTTCTCTGGAAACCTGGGAGTGCTGCTTCTGCCTGAGAAATCAGAAGGGAATGACTGTTTCTGCTGGAGAGATGGACTGGTGGGGTTGAAAAAGCTGCCATCTCCCACCTGGGCTGCTGAAAGCTTCTTGTTTCAGAGGAACTGGGTGAGTTTGATGCCTCTTTGTGAAGGCGCCTGCCTGCAAATGGCTTAGCAGCTCCTGAGGAGGTGGTGTAGCTCCTGCCTATGTTCCTCTCCAGGAGAGCCTGTGGCTCTTTGGTAAGTGCCAGGACGAGTGTACTGAGATGTGGAGATGGCAGAACAAAATACCTGACAGTTCATCAGCTTGAGAGTGCCCGGGGATGACAAGTATGGGTGGGACAGTGGAGAAGGTCTGGGCACACCAGGATGTGCAGAACTGGGCAAATACCTGAAATGCTGGGGGTGAGGTCTGGAGGGCCAGGCTATCAATGGGGAGGGATTATTGTGTGACTGTAGATGTGCTGATGGTAGCTGGTGAGGGCTGGGATGACCTGAACTCCTGCTGTCAGCTCAGGGGCTGACCTTGTCCCTGCACCTTTCCCATGCTGCTGCAGTACTTTGCCCTTGCTCTGGCCCTCAGGGACTGGTTATGGAGATTTATGCCTGTCCTTGTGTGGAGCATTTAGGCCATGGTAACAATATCCAAACTGCCGTGTACACTGACAGGAACATGGATAGATGTGCATCCCAGCGTGCGTGTGCAATCACACAGAAAATGGAGCTGGCTGCTGGCAATTAGGATGTAATGCCAACAGATCCCTCCTCATTTGGGGCATTGTTTGGGTACTTCCAATCAATTCAGTACTGCTTAGGATGAATAAATTATGGGCAGCACATTCTCAAACCTTATCTTTCACTGCACAGTGGCAAGAATGTTGTCAGTAAGGATGAAGTGTCATTGCTCTTCTGGGTCCATGGGCCAAGGCCAATGGGGTGAGGGACAGCAAATCCAAGAGCTGGGTCACAACAACCCCTTGAACACTCTAGGCTGGAAAATTCCCAGTGGGAAAGGCCCTGGGGGTGCTGGTGATGGCGGCTGGACATGAGCCCAGGTGTGCCCAGGTGGGCAAGAGGCCAATGGCCCCAGTGCCAGCCATGGTGTGTCACAGCCCAGGGCAGTGACTGTCCCTGTGCTGGCACTGCTGGGCATCTCCAGTGCTGGGGGCAGTTCTGGGACCCTCAAACCAGAGAGACATTGAGGGGCTGGAGCGTGTCCAGGGAAAGGAACAGAGCTGGGGAAGGGTCTGGAGCAGCAGGATTGGCTGATGGAGCTGGGGGGGCTCAGCCTGGAGAAAAGGAGGCTCGGGGGGACCTTCTGGCTCTGCAACTCCCTGACAGGAGAGTGGAGCTGGGGGGGTTGGGCTCTGCTGCCAGGGAACAAGGGACAGGATGAGAGGAAACAGCCTCGAGTTGTGCCAGGGGAGGTTCAGCCCTGACACAGCTGCTCAGGGCAGTGGTGGAGTCCCCATCCCTGGAGGGATTGAAAAACTGTGTGAATGAGGCATTTGGGGATATGGGTTATTGGTGGCCTTGTCAGTGCTGGGGAACCCTTGGGCTTGATGATCTCAGAGGGCTTTTCCTAAATGACTTGGTGATTTTATGACTCTCGGGTTGTGTGTTTACACTGATAAGTCAGATCTGGCTCACCCTAGGGTTTGGGAAGCTCACACAGGATGTCACCTACAACTCTGATCAGGTAGTTTTAAATACTGATTGAAGTTATAAAGATTGTATTTTGATTTATTTTGAGCTACTCAGCAATTACAAACTCACATAAATATCCACCCAGCAAATTTGATACTCAGTGCTTACAAAACCTTTTGTTTTTTCCTTTGCAGTGCTGTAGTTTATCTTTAATTTGTATGTCACTGACTTTGGCCTTTTGTCTGTGAGCTCTGGGGTTCCCTTAGCACTGCTGGGACACTGGTTAGATCAGTGTTTCCTGCATGCAACCTGCTTCCTGTCTTCTCTGGAATTAAACATTGAGGTAACTGTAAACACCAAAGTTTTTGTGAGAAGTTTAGCCCTTAGGCTTTCAAATATTCAAATATACAGGGTGTTCCTGAAGTGCCACTAATAATGTGTTGCAAATATTTGTTTTATTACATGGCACAATTGTGTGGTGCTCAACTATTGCATGTTTCAGCTTTTTTTTTCCTTTTTTTTTAAAAGATGGGAATGATTTTTGCTCTTTGCTGTCCTGCTTATCTCCTTCTGGCTGTGAGTGCTCCTGCTGGGAATATCTCGGTGGCTTCCCGTGTGCAGCAGTGCTCCCTGCTGTCCTGGGCTACCGCTGCAACGGGGCCATTAAAGCCCATCCAGTCCCACTCCCACCATGGGCAGGGACACCTTCCGCTAGCCCAGGTTGCTCCAAGCCACGTCCAACCTGGCCTTGGACACTTCCAGGGATGGGGCAGCCACAGCTGCTCTGTGTATGGAAAGAGAAAAAGTTTGGAATCGGAAAGACTTTTCAAACACTTTAAAATTTTTACGATTTTTTCAACCCTGTGGTACTTAAAATTATAAATAACAGATATAGAACCTCCAAATCTGGGGATAAAGGCAATGTAATGGCCATCACTGGAGTGGCTATTTCTGTGACTTTCCATCTCAACTGAAAATGAAAGAAATCTCGATTTTTTCTCCTGCAACACGTCCCCACTTGGTGGCACCATTGTTCCTTATTACACCAGACTTACAACTGCGTTTCTATTCAGAAACTACTTAAACTTTTGGGGTCTCTCAGAAACAGCTTCAACACATGAATGAAAATAGGAACAAGTAGGATTTTTTTTTTTTTTTAATGACTACAAAATTATGGAGATTATCCTAATGGACCGGATTCTCTGGGTCATGGTTTTTCATCTTTCTTTAAAATGAAAAATATGTAAAGCACATGGAACTGAACCCATTTCCAAGCATTCCCACACTCAAAGTCCGTGGGTAGAATACTGATAGAAGAGGAGTGTTTTATATGGAAATGCTTCGTCACAAGGTAAAGGTTAAAGATTCATTTTGATACCCTGTAAGAGTGAAGGATTAATTGCTACCTGCTGATTCAGAAAATCCACGGATGGTTTAATGACCACAGGATGGCAGAGAAGATAGACAGCATGGCTGGTTTAAAACAGAAATTCCCTAGGATATCCATTCATATTCCTTTTTTCCTCCCTGACCCTTCTCCTGTGTCCCTGTCTCTGTGTGTGCTGAGCGAGGGCTCGTCCCCACAGTGCCGTGTGTTCTGTGGGCACAAACCAGTCCCAGCTGCAGCTCCAGGCTCCAGCTTCCAGCTGATGGAGCCTGGATCGCCCCAGTGCCTGCTGGAGGTTGTCTTTGAACTCTCATTTGCAGCATTTTTGAGCTGTAAAGACATTTTCTCTTAAGGAGACATTGAAGTGAAGAAAACCCGTGATACACTGGAATGCCACGATGAGAAGCTGCAGTTCACAGTGGAGTCCTTCTCAAAGTAGATGTGGAATTAAAGCCATAATAAAAGTACTGGGAGTCGTGACATTGATGAAATTGTCTCTCTGTGACATCTCTGCCTCAAATCCTCTTTGTTTTTATCTCATGGCTCAGAAGATGGATAAAATGCTTCTGGCTGATGCTGTGGAGGGGAGCCAAGTCTCCACCAAGGTCCAGGTGGATGTGGACCCTTTGTGGAGCAGGGAATGGCATCACGTTGGTCTGTCACCTGGTGTCGCTGCCTGGGCTTGGCCTCTCTGCAGCCCCCTCCCCTCCCAGACTGGTTTGTGTTGGAAGGGGCCTTAAAGCTCATCTCCTTCCAACCCCTGCCATGATCAGGGACATAGGGTGGGTTGGTTTGGGATTTTTTTCTTGGCAAGAGAACAAACGAATCTAATTTAAAAATAAGGTACTGTGAGGGTGGTGAGGCCCTGGCACTGATTGCCCAGAGAAGCTGTGGCTGCCCCATCCCTGGAAGTGTCCAAGGCCAGGCTGGATGGGGCTCAGAGCAACCTGGTGTACTGGAAAGTGTCCCTGCCCATGGCAGGGGGTGGAGCTGGATGATTTTTAAGGTCCCTTCCAACCCAAACTATCCCGGGATTTGATGATTCATTCCCCAATCCCCCTTCCTGCAGGTGAGATGGGTTGGGGAGCACAGCCCTGAACAGGGACGGGAGATGGTCGAGTGAGTTGCCCAAGGAAAGGATCAGTAGCAGAGGACAATCACTGATTTGTCTTGGATCCTGTTACTGGGGAACCCCTTGGTTCTGTAACCCTGTGTAGGGAGCTGCAGGTACCCCCATGTTAATCTCACTTAAACTGCATCAGTTTAGCATTTTTCTTCCAAGCTGGCTGGAGTAAATTGGGTACTCGCTCTCCTAATTAACTATTGAATGGGAAGTGTCTGATCTGCGGAGATACAGAGGACTTGTTGCTCCTGGAGACACTGAGCTGAGTGATGAGTTTAGCATTGGGCTGATTCTTCCCAGAGACAGCCCTGTGCTGTGATTGACCCTTCAACACTGAGCATCGACCGCATGAATCAATGTGCTCTGAACGGCTTGTCCCAGTGTATTTGTCTTGCCAGCCCCGAGGTCTTGTAGGGCTTCCTGACACAGCACGTGGAGAGCTGTTCCTGGGAAAATCCATTCAGGAGACAAATGCAAGTCACAGATCCAGCTGTAGAAAGATCTGTAAGCAGCTGCATGCCCGTATTCAGGGCTCAGAGCATCTGTGCGATGCTCTTAGTTGTGTGGTTTAGGTTTAGATGGCCCTGCAAGGAGAGGGAGTTGGATTTAATGATTCTTATGGGTCTCATCCAACTTGGGATGTTCTATGATTGTATTCCCTCTCCCAGTTTACCATCTCCCTCTTTCAGTCACAGGATCACAGAATCATTAAGGTTGGAAAAGACCACTGAGTCCAACCTGTGCCTGATCCCCACCTTGTCACCCAGCCCAGAGCACTGAGTGCCACATCCAGTCATTCCTTGGACACCTCCAGGGATGGGGACTCCACCACCTGCCTGGGCAGCCCCTTCCAATGCCTGACCACCCCTTCAGTGAAAAAGATTTTCCCAATATCCAACCTGAACCTCCCCTGGTGCAGCTTGAGGCCATTTCCTCTTGTCCTATCTCTACTTGCCTGGAAGAAGAGGCTGATTCCCAAATGACTCCTTGTCTCCTGGGACCTCAGGATTCCTCCTGGGAATGATTTCCCTGCGTGGGCTCGGTAAGCTGAGCTGGGGGGTGTTTGCTTGAGAGGGATTTTGCTTCCTGCTGAGACAAACCTGAATTGAGCCGTCAGGAATACTGGGCTCATTTGCAGAGCTGCCCCCCGGCCAAACCCGAGGGGATGGGGGGTGATTCCCCCTCTATGCCAGCTGTGGGGTGGTTCAACAGCCCGTTGTATGGCTGGGGGCTTCCCTGCCCCATTCCCACCTAGCCTTCCTTGGGCAATCAGCAATGGGAAGTTTCCCTGTGCTAGCTGCAGTCCTGATAATGAAAAGTCCAGCTCAGCGTCTCCAGGCATCGGGAAACGTGCTGTAAACTGGAAATGCAGATTAATACATCTGGGGAGAAAGTTCTGATAAATCGAATGTAGGGAGGCAGTAAAGTGGCTGTTTCCATGATGCCCTCGACCGGCACTGCTGGCTCCGAGGCTGGTACCAACCCCGCGGGCAACAGAGGGCAGTGCTCCCGCACCGATGGAGATCCACATCCTCCATTCCGCATTCCCCGACCTCTCGGGTTCGTTAGCAAACATGTGTTTGTCAGGTTTTTAATAAAAGAACAAAGACTCTTCTCAATCTGTTAACTGCCTGATGCTCTGGGGCACATTAAATGCACGGCCCCGGTCAGACCTGCTGCCAGGGAGCCGGGGTGGGTTTAATGTTTGTTCCCTGCTCTGCAAAAAGCAATAATAAGAAGAAACCAATCAAGAAAAAACATTTCCTTAAATTATTTTTTTAATTAGTAACTTACAAAACATTTCTTATTAAAAAGCAAAGGTTTGACCTCCACGAATGGGTTTTAGCTGTTTAGAATGAAACGACCGAGGAGTGACGAGTCTTCCCAGGCAGCTGTTATGAAATATTAATTGGATAAAAGCTTTAATATAGATTTTTAAAGCAGCTTTTTTTCCTTTCAATATAACATATTATAGCTGGAAACTGTTCTCATCCGCCACTGTAAGAGCAGATAAGAACCTGACTTTCTGCCGCTGTGGACATTTCCTACTGGTTCTTCAGTCATTATTTATAGGAGGAATTAAGAAAGAATTAGGAATGGAACAGGAGAGGAAATGCAAAAGACAAATCAGAGGAGAGAAATCAAATCAGAGAGAGGTTGGGTGTGATAAAGCAGAAGTGTTGGACGAGGAAATGAACTTGGGAGGATTTTGTATCCTTTGCTCGAAACAGAAAAATGCATAAACTCATTCCTGATTTGTTTCAGCACAGAAACACATGAAAATCAGCCTTTTGTCTCCTGCACATGCAGTTTTAACCCTGGCTTTACCACTTGAGCCCTTCTGGATCACTTCAGGTCACAAAGCGTTCTGCAGCACTGGTGGTGAGTTCGCAAGTCCCAGAGGTGTAGGAGCTAACTGGGGAGAAACATCAGTTTTAATTTAGGAGTTTTCTGGAAGGATCTGTACTTGAAGAATAACAGCAGCAGAGCTTACAGAGAGGGTAGAGCTGCCTCTGAGCTGAGCCAGGAGTGCTCAGAGTGTTTGGGACACGACAACTCAACACAGCCTGCAGCTGTTCACTGTCATAGCTAAGGGTTCATGAGTTACCTCTAGGTCATAAAATCATAGAATCTGAGAATGGTTTGGCTTGGAAGAGACCTTAAAGATCATCCAGTTCCACCCCCTGCCATGGGCAGGGACACCTTCCACTAGACAGTGTTGCTCCGAGTTCCATCCAACCTGTCCTTGATTGATTTTGAGCCTGATTAACCATAACATCTATTGTTACAGTAGATTAATTAATGCAGGAAAATTTATAAATGAATTTTTATGCTTCATTTCCAAATAAACTGTTTGCAAGTGATCAAAGTAATCAGAGCAGTGGAGTCAATGGGGATGGACTCAGCCTAATTGGCTGTCAGGCTCAGCATCCTGTACTGAAATGGAGAAGTCAGATTGGGTTAAAAGGGGGATGTTTTAATGAAGAAATACATGTATGTGTTTTACCTAGGTACTTACTGTCCCATTTTTCTTATCTCCCCCTTCATCCAGACACTTTGGAGGAATAGGTACTGGAAAACAGAGATGAAGTGTTTGTTCTCCCAGCCCTTCCAGGCCCCCATGGCTGTGGGTGTGTCCTCAGCACAGCCATTCCCGACTGGCTGCAGGTGTTTGCAGACAAGTGTCTGTTCCTGGCCCTGCTGGGAAGGGGATGTGCTCAAAAATGTGATATTCCTGTCTCCCTGTTTGGCTCCCTCCCACTGCCCTTCCCTCCTGGAGGTGCTGGGTTGGATCATGGTCGGATCATGGTGGTGTCTTTCAATGGTCTGGTTGCTAAGGAGGAACTTTTTGTCTCATGAGCAACTTTTGGTGAATTTCTTCTTTAATCTTCTATTAATGTTCATTTGCTTCATGTTGAGAATCTCATTCTAACATTTAAATTTAGTTGATATTAACGGAGTGTATTAAATTTTAGTGTTCTCCTGCTGTGCTGTCACTGCCTCTAATGTTTGTGCAATTGGGATTTGATTTTGTGGTCAGATTGTGACTGGGGTTTGATTTTTTGGTCAGATCCTGATTTGGGTTCGATATCATGGCCAGGTCATGAATCTCCCATGGTCTCTGGAGGAAGGGGTCAAGGTGGCCTTGGTGAGGGCTGTTCCCTGCTGTTGGCATCACAGGTGGCTGGGAACCCTCAAGCTGGGAATTGATTCTTATCCATCATTCCTTGCTTTTTCACTTTCTCCTCATTGCCAGCATGATGATATTTTCCATACACAACACTTCAAACCTTGTTAGCAATCAAGATGCAGCGAGACACGAAACCCAATATTTTGCTGCAACTCCAGTGTATAATTTTTCTTTTCATCTTCCAGCTCTGTAATGCTGTCAGAGAGTCGATCAAGTTTCTCTAGAAAGATTTTTTTCTTTAGGAATTGGTGTTTATTTCATGCTATCATGCTGCTGGCTTCATTTGAGAGATTTGGGGTTTTTTTCCTCTTAAAGTTGTCTCCAAATGGAGCATCCCCTGCTGAATAAACATCTGAGTGTGTTGCCCAAAGGGTTGTTGCTGGAAGTATCTGCTCCTGGAGAATTTAAGCAGAAGAACTGTTGAAAAATCCTTAAAGAAATAAACCATTGGATCATTAGGACAATCTTTTGCTCTGTGGCAGTTTCAGGAGAGAGAGGAACAGGTGTGTAGGCATAACCTGAGCTTTCTCCCGGGAGTGGAGGGGTTGTGTAAAGCTGGGACAAACATGAGCTGCTGCTTTGGATTCAGCTCCTGAGACTGTAAGAGGTGGTAATTTCCATCTTATATTAGTCCCTAATGAAGATATATCAAGGTGGCCTCAGTATTTCTGGGAATCATCTTTTTTAAAAATTACACTGACCTTTAGCGAGGTCAGGAATATCAGTTCTTGTCCTTGCTGGGTTTAACAGTGGCTGCAGTGCCGGTGGGACAGCCCTGGGAAGGAATAAGCATGATGCCTCCCTGCCCAGTTCTACAGGACATGACACCTGAATATTCCTGATGAGCTGGGAAGGGTAGATCCTCTGAGCAGGGTTGTTAAAACCAGTGGAAAAGCACTGAGGTATGTGCTGGCCATGAGCTGGGGGGCAGCTCTGAAGAGCACTCTGGAGCTGCTCTTCCCTGCTGGGGCAGCAGCTCTTTTTATGGAAAATCCTACTTTTGTGTCCTGACCCTGAGGTCCTTACCAGAAGTTTTGGGCTCCCTTTCCCACATGGAAGGCTTCTGTTTAGTGCCCCAGCCAGATGTAAATGGTGTGATAAGGGCTGAGGTGCTCGTTCCTGCAGCTGCTCCCCCAGTGCTGCCCCAGGGATGGAACCATCCCACACCAGTCCAGTGCACCAGAAACTCTCACTCATAGCCTGATGGGGTGTTTGCTTTAGCACTGCCCTCTCCTCCAGCTGCTCAGGCTCTCACACACAAGCAGATGCCCTTTGGCTGATTTGTGCCTTCTCAGAGTTTTTCCAACAGAAAGATTAAAGTGAAGGATCAGTAGAGCCAAACATCCTCATAGAATCCCATGAAGGGATGCCTTCCACCAGACCAGGTTGCTCAGAGCCCTGTCCAAGCTGTGCTTTCCTGGATCCGCCCTGAGTATCCGGATCCCTGGCACTGCGGTGGCTGCCCCTGCTGGGCATCGCTGTGGCTTCGCAGCAGACGCAGCCAACAATGCATTTCATCAGCCTTAAGAGTGTTCTGAGGGCAAAACTCAGTTATTTCCTCCTGTTCAGGGAGGACTGGGAAAATGTTTGGAGCCACTTATGTTCGAGACTGAATGGATTGAAGGTTCCACTTGTATCGATGGCATTTCCTTGGCACAGAGCTCGACTGCCCAATTCAACACTGTTTTGCTGCATTTTTAACCCAGTGTAAATTGGTGATGCTTTTTTGCAGCCATATGCTCCATCCAGCTTCATCCTCCTCGCCCTGTTTAAATGTGCTTTCCATGAGTGTTTTTGCCTTCTGCAAAAGCACTTTAATATTTCTGTTTACTCTTTTGGAGACAAAATCAATATTTGTTAGATGCAATTATGAGGAATGATGGATGCGCTGTCAGTGGCATGAGAGTACGAAAAATAATATTATGGCACAGGCCCCCTCTTAATAAAAGCAGAGAGGAGATACAAACAGGCTGGCCTGAAAACCCCATCCCAAATAATGAGTGCTGGAATAAACAGGAAGCTTGTCAAGCGTTGGTTTAAATTGGAGTTGATTGTCTGCTCTGGGCTCTATCTGAACATTTGCTTAAATAAGAGTTGGGTTTGCTTGGGCTGTTTGTGCCCCTTTGGGTCTGTTTTTGTGACGGTCCTGTGTGTGTCACACGTGGCTCTGCAGATCTCCACCACCTCCACCCTCCCCAGTGCCAGATGTCAGTGCTGGCTGGAGACCTGCTCCTGCTGCCAGGCCCTTCAAATTCTTTCATTTTCCTTCTGTTTTAGTCTTGGCTTAATTCTAGATGAGGTGGAGGCTTGTGGCATTGTCCCACTGTGACAAGCCATGTTTCCCACACTTCTCCTGGGTGACAAGGGACAGGATAAGAGGAAACGGCCTCAAGCTGTACCAGGGGAGGCTGGAGATTGAGGAAAATCCCTTCATGGAAAGGCCTGTTCAGCCCTGGCGCAGCTGCCCAGGCCAGGGGCGGAGTCCCCATCCCTGGAGGGATTTAAAAGCAGTGTGGATGTGGCTCTTGGGGACAGGGGTCAATGTGGCCTTGGCAGTGACGGGGGAGCAGTTGGACTGGATGGTCTCAAGAGGCTTTTCCACCTGAGCCATTCTGTGATTCCGTGATTTACAGGTTATATTTTTACACTGGTAAGGGAAATCTGGCTCAAAAGAACCAAAATCACAGAATGGTTCAGGTTGGAGAAGCCCTCTGGGACCACCAAGTCCAACCATTCCCCAGCACTGCCAACCCACCCCAAATCCCACGGGCTGCCTTTGGGCAGGGCTTGGTGCTGTCACTGCCCTCTGAGCCTGCGAATGGGAGACAAGAAGTGGGGCTAAGCCCTGACTGAGGAATGTTCTGCTCTCTGGCTGCTGGAAAAGCCTCTGGGAGTTTATGTAAGAATTGATGGGCTAATATTGCTGGCAGTGGAGATAAAGGACAGGGACACAGCTCCGGGGGGTACACGGCCTAACAGGAGCCCAGAGATTCAGATTTATGAAGCTGCTGCTTTTACCTAATAGGTCATTTTTTCTCCTTATTCCTTTACTGCCTCAGAGATCTTGCCAAGAAGTGAAAGTCAGAACATGGTTTTCCCAAGGAATTTTCCTAAGATGGGTGAGGGGATGGGGACACTTAGCCCAAGCTGTTTCTTTGCAGGACCTGAACTTCATAGTGCCAGTGTGGTTTGGGTTTTATTTTTGGTTTTGGTTTGTTTTTTTTTTCCTTCTCTGTGTTCAAGGTTAAACTTTCACTAGAGAGAATTAGTTGGTAGGAGACAAAGAGCACTGCTCAGGAGGGGTAGGGAAGATAAATTTCACAAAAGATTTTCAGCTGCAGTACCTGAAGATAGATCAATATTTTCTATTTGCCTTAGCACTAAGCTTATTTTCCTTCATCACTGAAGAGATACTCACTTGTGCCTTCTACCAGAACATTAAACTGTTCTCTGCTGATAAATGGTTAAGAAAGACAAACAATAGCACTTTCCAGGAGCTGCTTTATCTTGCAGAACTACATCGGTCCTTTTGATAAACAGAAAACCCCACATTTCTGTCTTAACTTCAGGAGTCCCTGCTGGAGCTCAGCCTCTCTGACTTCCTGCTGGGGGAAAACTCTAAATTTGCACCATTTCTTGGAGCCTCTCAGTGTCGTATCCCTGCCCTCTGCTCATCCTGCCTCCCTGGGAACACACTTTTATATCCCAGCTCGCTCTACCACTGTGCACATGGACACAGGGATCTGGGGACAGCCTTGCTTGCAGGTATTTGTTTGTCCCTGCTATAGATCAGTGAGAGCTGTGGCTGTGAAGGTACAGAAGAGCTCAGTAAACCAATTTACCAGACCTGGAATTAAGCCTTGTATATGTTGACAAATGTAGAAGCTTAAGGCAAACTGAAAGGGAAAGAGAGCTCAGAATTTCTGATCCCCTCTGCTCTCTGATCCACTTTGTTGTCTGAAATTATAAATGAATTATTAGTGCATAAGATGTAATATGCATTGGGAAGGGGGAATGGCTTCCCACTGCCAGAGGGCAGGGTTAGATGGGATTGAGAACAAATCCTTCCCTGGGAGGGTAGGGAGGCCCTGGCACAGGTTCCCAGAGAAGCTGTGGATGCCCCATCCCTGGAAGTGTCCAGGGCCAGATTGGACAGGGCTTGGAGCAACCTGGGCTAGTGGAAGGTGTCCCTGCCCATGGCAGGGGTTGGAATGAGATGAGCTTTAAGGTCCCTTCCAATCAAATCAATCTGGGATTCTCAGATTCTTTGATAAGACAGCAGGGCATAATTCCAGCTCTTCCCAAACTGATGCTCATCCTCCAACTGGGAGTCTCAAACTGGGAGAAGAGGGTGGATCAGATTTTGAACATGGGAGGACTGAGCATCATGAAGGGAAAACATCATAAAATGTTGGTTTCCAAGTTGTTCCTTGCAAGGTGGTGGAAGTTCAAGTGATAACAGAATGGTGGGGTAGTAAAGAGATTGCTATAAGTTGTGAAGTATATATATATTCTGGTTTTTACTAAATGTCTGGATTTTCCTAAAGAAATCCACCTAAAGAGCCCCAGAGTTTAACTCCTCTGGGTCAATGGCACATGACACAGAGAGAAACCAAGCTGTAGAGCAAAGTAAATTCATCATCTGGTTTAAAAGTAGGTTCAAAACACTTGACCCGATGCCACTTCACTTTGCAAAGAATGTTGGGGAGCATTTGTTTGTCCTTGTTTTTAGGGTGTGTTTTTCATCTGTTAAAGCCAGGGGTAACAGGCCCTGCCTCCTGCAGGACGTGTCTGAGGGGGCTGTGGACAGGCCTGGCATCTCCAGAGGTTCATTGGAATTTGAAGAAATATTGGATCACCACCAGTCTATCGGTGCTCACCTCTTAATTGTAGGGCTGTTGAAACACCTGCATTGGTATTGTCTGATCACCTCCAGAATTTATCTGTATGTAAACTGTGCTTCCAGCTCCCCTCTCAGCAAACATTGCACTTTCTTACTCAATTGTGTGCATGTTTCAAAAGCAAATCACATTTGTGTTTTTGTGCAGCTTTACAGCCCTGGCAGATGGAGGGCTGCACAACCATAGGTAATAGTTTGCAAAGTAAAAGTGTTTTTTTCTCCTGGAGAATGGCTTGTACCAAACAAGAGAGAGGATTTAGGTACTTTTCAATGACGTTTGGCTCTTTAAACCTAATTTTGGTATGGAATTCTAGCTGATCTTCAGGTGCAGGAGCAGAACGTCATGGAAAGGCAGAGCTGCGTTAATGACTTGGAGCTGCAGAGCATTTGAAGGAACACGGTGGTGCTTGTTCAGCTGTGTCTAAGTAGTGACACATTTGTTGTCCCCTCATAGAACTTCACAGATCCATAATTACAGCATCAATTCATCATAGTTATCGTTGTCATCAATCTTTGCCAGCAACAACCAATGCGAACAGTCACTTGTGAGGGTTTTTTGGGGTTTTGTCTGGAGCTCTCACACACCAGGTGCAGTTCCACCAATATTCTCTTTTTGGCTGTTCTCCAGCCTTTGGAGCCTTGCCTTGCCTGTCTGCTCGGGGCTGCGCTCACTGCCCTCCTCCAAAGGTATGGGAGAAAACCCAGCCTTGCTTTCTGTGGGCATGGATGTGAGATCTGGGGGTGAGTGAGAAGGTACTGTGGTGACCCTGGGCAGTAATCCTGGTGAGCATCGAGAGCAGGGATTCCAGGCCCCCCCTCCAGTGTGGGTTAGCACAGGCACAGGTGTGGGAATGGGCACCAGTTGGACACCAACGGTTCCACATGGAACAGCTGCCATGGGGATGTGCCCCAGAACATCTCCCTGAGCTCAGCCTGTAGCCAGGAGGGAAGAGATGAGCAGGTTGGGCACATTTCATATTATCCCAGAATGGTTTGGGTTGGAAGGGACCTTAAACCCATCCAGTGCCACCCCTTGGCATGGGCAGGGGCACGTTCCACTAGACCAGGTTGCTCCAAGTTCCATCCAACCTGGTCTTGGACACTTCCAGGGACGGGGAATCCACATCCCTGCCTCTCCTGAATAAAGTGGGGAGGTAGTGCACACATGAAATAAAAATTCCAAGAGCTCTGTGTTGTGCTGTGTCCTGTGAGCAGGCTCTGGTTCTTCAGAGTCAGGAGAGAAGAGGTGGCTGTGATGTAATAACGTTTTATTTTAATTAAAAAGTGTTTGGTGCCAGCCATGGCTCAGGTCCTGCGGCCTCCGAGAGGCAGCCGAGCACTGCACCACGAAATCCTGTTCTGTGCCACTGGAGCTGGTACAGGCTGAGCAGTGCTGCAAACAGAGCTGCATTTCCCCAGGGGACTGGGAACAGATGGAGTTTACACGACTCAGGAAAACAGAAAGATGCAGACTTTGAACTTGATCCAGCTTCACTGAAGGCAGGGAGAGTTTTCTTTTGACTTCAGACTGTGGCAGAGCAGGTCCTTTCCAGGCTGCTTGGGTTTGGTTTGATTTAGAAGAACAGATCATCTCTGCTGCCCATGCTCTGTACTGTTCTCAGAGGTACCAAGCACTCACTAGTGTGTCTGTATGTGATGTATAAACTGTGTCCAGGAATGTTTGAGTCTTAATGGGGATTGTTTTTTTTGTTTGGTTTTTAAAGGGGAGTGATAATGATTGAAAGACGTAAAATCCCTTTGGATTCTGAGACAATCTTCATTTTTGTGATGCCAAGCATTGTGTAGAGCCCTCTACTCCTCCAAAAGGAGAAGGAAGTGTAACTTGTCCAGTAGTGTAAAACTGAGATGTGCTGCCATGGAATATACAAATGCAGTATTTTGAATAAAAATGTGCATTCTTATAATCTGTTATGATTGGAGAGCTGTGCCCACATCCTGCCAGGGGAGCAAGGGTAGTGTTGGGCAGGAAATCAATGACCCAAATGTGTTTATTTTGGATATTGGCCAAATCAGTGGACAAAGCATTGAGAGGATGGGCCAGTCCATCCAGATCAATCTGTTATGGCAGCGTGGTTTGGAAACATCTCCCTCTCCTCTTCCCTTTCCCTCTCCCTCTCCCTCTCCCTCTCCCTCTCCCTCTCCCTCTCCCTCTCCTTCTCCTTCTCCCTCTCCCTCTTCTCTCCTCTCCTCCATTTACTAACATTTACCATTTCTCTTTCCAAGGCAATTCCTTAAACACTCAGGTGCCCTGAGCCTCCTGACCCTGTTTAGTGTAATCAGATAAACATTGATTGCACTGAACCTTACAGAGCCTCACGACTGAGAGTTCCAATGGTTAATTAACGATTGTTAATTGTTTTAGCTGTGGAAGGATGGTTTGTTCCTTCCCAGCTCTCATCCCTGTGGTGTGTGCCCAGTGCCAGGTTGGACCATGACAGGGGTCACACATGGTCCCCACTGGCACCATCCTCCCACCAAAAAATGGGGATTCAGTGCTGTTTGCATAGCAAAAAATAGGAATTCCCACTTCTCCAGGGGACTTTCATATCTGCTGACTTTTATTCCTGTCATGGTCCTGCATGCTTCCCTGGGGTTGTGCCCTGGGGCATCTGCCTGAGCTTGGCCTGTGGCCAGGATGGAAGAAACCAGCAGCTTGGGCACCTTTCATGGAATCCTGGAATGGTTTGGGTTGGGAGGGACCTTAAATGTCATTCAGTCTCAACCCCTGCCATGGGCAGGGACACCTTCCACTAGCCCAGGTTGCTCCAACCTGGCCTTGAACACTTCCAGGGATGGGATGCAAATAAAGAAATAAATATATAAATGCAAAATTCATGTCATTACATTCAGACAATATGCTTCAAAGGAACTGCTCCGTTTAGGGAAGTTATTTTTAAACACTATTAATTTCAGTTGTTGCTGCAAATGTTCTCTTGCACATCCAATTAAAAACCATGTTTTGTGTAATTTGTAACTTAAAAAAATCAATTTCGGCGACAAGTCTTTTATGTTTAGTATTTTAGTATCAGGTGTGAGGCTCTGAAAGTGAATCACAGGTAAAGCATAACATCAGGAATTGTAGTTTTTGAGGGCTTGGGGAGTTTTTCTGTGATCCACTTGGAGAGTTTTCCGGTGCAGCTGATACGAGGCAGAATTTAATAGAAATAAAGAGTGATGATAGTGCCATATCTGCAGGAAATATCACTGAGCCCTTAATCTCAATTAATTTAAATTGTGGTGCAGTTGGAACTCAGAGAAAACAGATAAATAGAGTTTGAAAGAGTCATGATCTGAAGCAGATGAGTGAGGGTGCAGGGCAGGGTGGGTGGCACGCGTGGCTGCAGCCCAGCCCTGGGAGAGCTTGTCTCCAAGTGCCACCTGGTTGGTCAGAGGATTTGTGGGACATCCACGGGTGATGGGCACAGGCTGGGGGTGGGTCACCCCCAGGAATAGTGAGGGGAGTCAGAAATAGATTCCTTGGCTGAAATAAGGGGATTTATGTTGCTGCAAAGGTGGTGGAAGTTCAGGATCAGAATTGTGTTCGTGGTCGTTAATGCTGTTCAGGCGCCTTCCTACTGTGGCAGGGAAAACTCACCCATCTACTGCTCACAGTTAGAATCATGGAATGTTATAGGATGGAAAAGTCCTCAGTCCAACCATTCCCCAGCACTGCCAAGGCCACACTATCCCCTATTCCCAAGTGCCACATCCACATTGCTTTTAAATCCCTCCAGCCATGGGGCCTCCACCCCTGCCCTGGGCAGCTGTGCCAGTGCTGGCAGCCCTTACCAGGAAGGAATTTTCCCCTAATCTCCAACCTAAACCTCCCCTGAACACTGGAAATCTCTCAGCCAGCAGCTGAAGGCTACTTCCCTGAGATCACTCTGCCCTGCTGTGTCCTGTATCCCACTGGGAGGCGGGTGACAGGCAGGACCATGTCAGTGCAGCAGCCAAGGTGCCACTCTGATGGTCACCATCCCTCCCCTTTCCTTGGCCACCATCCCTCCCTTTTCTTTGGACACTGCTGAAAAATGGGCAGAAAGTGTCTCAGGGTGAGGTACCTCTGCCAGGCCTGACCGATGGGTAAAAATGAATGTTTGAACTCTGAGCGTGACTGTGGGCTCTGGGATCCACCAGGGAGTTGGACTAAACCTCCTGCAGATCCTCAGGATGTGGAGCCTTCCCTCCCTAACCCCAACTCTGCTTACACAGGGATGTGAGACCATCACCAAGTGATACAGGTGGGATGTTACAGCGACCAGGGCATCTTACAGTGCTGCTGAGGTGTCTGAGGAGCTGAAACAACATTTGCTTGTGTTGCCAGCACAATTCAACTTGCCATTAGCCCAGGGCTCCTCGGGTCCCAAACTGCAGAGGGGATGGACAAACAGCTCTCCAGCACATTCCAGAAACACTACAGGAGAGAAGGAGAATGTGCTGTAGCACCGTTGTGCAGCAGTAATGTTCCCATATTTCACCCTTCCCAGACATCTCAAAATCTGCTGTCACTCAGGGCCAGCTTCCCAGCCTTCCTGGTTTTAACATCTCACAAATATTTTTGACACCTCTTCCATCAAGTTAACAAAAAAAACGTCACAAGACTTTCAGTTTCTCCTTCCTTGCCTGATCTTTTTTGCAGGCTACACAAAGCAAATGTCTCCTCTCGCTGCCAGGCTGTTCTTCATCCTGACTTTATCTCTCCCTGTGCAGAGCCTCTCCCCCTGTGCTACCAGCTCAGTGGTGCTGCTGCAGTGACAGCTCCATCCTTCTCTTTCCCCCCCCTCCTATTTATTCCAGAAGATGCAGAGACTTCTGTCACAGGGGGGAGAAGGGAAAAAGGTAATTGTGAGAGGAACAGAGCAGATTTTTCTCCTTGGTGTGAGCACTCACTCTTTTTTCCCTGTTATTTGTATAAATTATCCATCCTTGCCCATCCACTTTGCACCTCCAGTGTTGCCTTTACATCCTGAGGATAAAAATAGCTGAGTAAGGCTGGTCGATAAAGGATCTGAAAAAGGAATGTCAGTGGGAGTGTGGTTGCCCTATTTTTTTTTGTTAATTAAAATGTGGGTGTTTCCTGCATCTCGAGCGCTCGGTGAGTTTGTTTCTTTTCTTCCAGAACACTGAACGGGTGGTGCTGCATGAATTTGTCTTGGAATAGGACCCTGAGCCAGGTAAAACCCACTGTCACCTCCTTCAGAGCTCCAGAGCCCCAGAGCCCCGGGAGCTGGGGTTGGCAGGGGCTGGGGGTCTCTATCCCATCTGCTCCCAGCAGGTCACTCAGGGACCTGTCCAAGTGGTTGAGCATCTCCAAGGATGGAGCCTCACAACCTGTCCCTGTGTCCAACCATCCCCCCAGTAAAAAGGTGGGTTTTGGGTTCAACTAGACTTTCCTGTCTTTAATTCATGCCCTGCAGAGTGGGGCCTTACTCACCATGAGGCCCCTTTATTGTACAGGGTGGAGGATGTTTCTAGTCTAACTGCCAAAACTGCTCCTTAGTTAAAATACTGACATTAAAAATGAAATCTGGGGTCTGATCCCAAACCAAGTCACCCCTCCAGCCAGGGGGCACCTGGGGACCTTCAGTTAGATGGATCCTCAGATGACCCAGCACTCGATGGTGCATTGTAAAAGCTCAGTATTACAGATTTATTGCAGATTTGCTGTCACTTCAGCTCACTCGAGTTTCCATTTCAAGCAGTTGGTGCTGCAGATGGTTTTGCAGCTCCGGTAGCATCTCAAAGGGATCCCAGGTGGCTGAGAATCAGCTCAGTTCAGAGAGGCTTTGAACCCCTGATGTGCCCGGAGTGCACTCGGTGCTGGGACTGATACACACGTGCGCTGCTACTGATCTGGCAGTTTTTAATAGGTCTGGACCAGACTGGCACTTCTTGGGTATTTTTTCCTGAAAATACACTAAAAAAACCCACCCTAAAACAAAACCAAAAAAAACCCTTTTTGTAAAATGAGAAGTGAATGGTAAAAGGTCGCCCTGGGAGCTCAGGCAAACCTGTGTGAAGCTGTAAGTACTTTTCTAAGTCCCACCCCCAATCATGGGTGAAACCAGCAGGTTTCAGTGATGTGATGGATGTTCACATGGACAATAAAAGTGTTCAGTCTCAGAGAAATTAATAATAAAGAAATAAAAGAAATAAAGACAAGGCTTCCAAATGAAATTGGAAAAGCTGTGTTTCAAGTGAGAAACACATTTCTGGATAACAGGGTTGTAAAGAAGATTTTTTTTCAGGTTTTCTTCTTAAATTATTCTCCACCTGTACCTGCACATCCCTCCAAATCCCCAGGATCTGGTCTTGCTGGAGGTAGGTTTGGTTGGAACAGACTCCAGCCTCATCAGAGGTACAGTTTCTGGTGTCTGCAGGGGCACAAGTGTTTTACAGGTCCTTTGGACAGAGACAAGACTTTCCCCTTGGTTTCCTCTTGGTTTGCACCTCCCAGCCTTGGCACCTGAGAATTGTGGCTGGTTCCCCCCCATTTAGCAGAAGGAAACGTTCCATTTCTGCTCGTTGGGGAGGAGGTTTCACTCCTGGGCTTTGGTGTGTTGAGGCAGCAGCTTCTGATGAGTCATTTCCTCACAGTGCTTTTACCAACACTTCAGGAAGTGTGATGGGAATTGTGCGTCTGCACAGGTCCTGGGGAGGGGGAGGAAACGTTTCACTGATGGGACATGTTGGAGCATCTTCTGAGAGTGAAAATCCCCAGCCTGCAAAGCATTGGTGCCAGGGCAGCATGACAGTGCAGAGTTTCACAGGTATCAATTATACATCAAAGGTATCAATAACACAGTTATTAAACAATATAATCAGGTCCCTTAGACAGAAAATGGCAAATTCCCTTTGCAGAAAATGGCAATTTTAAACCTAGGGACTGGCAAAAATAATTAAACAGCTTATCTGGAAATCTAGAAAATATACTGTACTACCAGACTCGAAGAAATTTTGTCAAATGTCTGAAATTGTGTAGTTTTATCAGGTCAGGCCTCTTCTGTCACTTGGGGCAAAGGTTGGACTTGAGGATCTTGGGCGTCTTTTCCAACCTTAATGTTTCTGTGATTCAGTCATTTACATCTCAGAACAGAAGTGGAATTTTTGTGTGGAATTTTTTGGAGTTCTCTGACTGCTGGCTCTGCAGTCTGGGGTAAATCCCTTTGTGGTGTGATAATGGGAACTTTAGGATATTTTCTCTCAGTTCGTTGGACTCCCAAGGTAATTCTTGAATAGAGGTCAAGTGGCTGCAGCCCAGGTGGAGAAACCCTCCCGGGGCGCAGGAGATGTCTCAGTAAAAACTCTTTTCTTTCACTGTTAATTCCTTCCTGCTTTTCTAGTTCAGGTACATCTGAAAAAGAGTAAGGAATTTCAATCTTGAGAAGGGTTTGAGGGTTCTGTGGTCGTTTGTGTCACTACTCAGGGACATGGAGGCCTTGCTGGGGTGATCAAAAGGAAGGTCCTGCACAGGTGGTCACTGTGTGCTTGGAAAACTTGAAGAAAGGCTAAATTTCAACTGATTATAAAAACCAGCCTCTCTAGTGAACTGAGGTCAGGGCCTTCTTCCTTTTATGGTTTTTGTACAGGTGGTTTTGCTCTTTTATTTAGAGAAGTTCTGTTGATTAGACATTTTACTACACAATATAATTATGTAAATGAATGCATAATACTTGTGTTTAGATTAATATAATTTTCTTTTGCATACTTTCGATTTTCATTTCTTCCTTATTCTAAAACTAAACTTAGAAAAGAAACAAAGACTCCATAGAACAAAGATAACACTGAGCATCCTTCTAGCATGATGTGCTAAATCAGAGTTTAAAAAATTGTCTTTATTCTCCCACTTGTTAGATGACAAAACCTTCTCTTTGCTGCTGTCCCCGGGGAACAGACATTCGTTCCAGTAAGGTTTTATTCCTTGTGGCTCCAGATCAATGTATTATAAGATTTCTTAAAATAATGAGGAAAGACTCTTAAATCCTCAGAAAAAGACAATATAGCAGCGAAAAAAATAGCCACAGAAAATTGGCCAGAAGGGCAATTTCCAGCTAAGGGGAACATACATTAATCTCTGCTCTGAAAGTCAAGTGTTCTTGTTGCTGCTGGCGGGTTGTTCACTATTGCGTGTCCTTACGGTGTGTCAGTTTAATTCCCAGGCTTTTAAAAAGCTAAAGAGAAACCAAGTCAGTTCATAAATGTCATGAATTTAAGGTCATGGAGCAGGTAAGTTCAATTATTGCTGTTCCTACATCTCCCCCATATGCACATAGACTTGAATAAGGACACAGCTTTAAAAGAGACCAAACTAATTTGAGCAGAGAAAGAAATCAGGTTTCCAGAAAGCTCTGCAGGGGCTCTGCTTCCTCCTCCTCAGCCTCCTGTAAAGCCAGTTATTATCAGGATTTGTTTATACCTCGGTAACACTTGTTCAGATTTTGGAACTGTCCACTTTAGGCACTTCATGAACACAGAAGAGAAACAGCATTTTGACAAAAACAGTTTAAAAGTTCCTGTATTCTCCTTTGGAACCTTGATGATTTGATCCAGCTCTGGGGTCCCAGCACAGGAAGGACATGGAGCTGCTGGAGCGAGTCCAGAGGAGGCACCAAGATGATCAGAGGGATGGAGCAGCTCTGCTGTGAGGAAAGGCTGAGAGAATTGGGATTGTTCAGCCTGTAGAAGGGAAGCTTTGGGGTGACCTAATTGTGGCCTTCCAGGACCTGAAGGAGCCAACAAGAAACACAGAGAGAGACTATTTACATGGTCCTGGAGGGACAGGACAAGGGGGAATGTCTTCCCACTGGCAGAGGGCAGGGATAGATGGGATATTGGGAAGGAATCCTTCCCTATGAGGGTGGTGAGGCCCTGGCACAGGTTGCCCAGAGAAGCTGTGGCTGCCCCATCCCTGGAAGTTTTTAAAGCCAGGTTGGACAGGGCTTGGAGCAACCCAGGATAGTGGAAGGTGTCCCTGCCCATGGCAGGGGGTGGGACTGGATGGGCCTTAAAATACCTTCCAACCCAAACCAGTCCGGGATTCTGTGATTCTCTAAATTGATAATCATTGGATTTACCCACAGAGGGGTTTTATCCAATGAAAAAATTCAAATGATGACTTCACAGAAACAAAACTCCTCCTTCACCCTCCTCCTTTCCTGAAATCATTTATCCAGCCCCCGAGCCAGATCCCTGTTTGATAAGCTCCAATCCCTCAGGTCTGTCACTGTGCCACAAAATAATCTTATACTTAAGAAGGACCAAGTCTGTTTATTCAAATTTTAAGCTCATTCCTCTCGTAAGTAAGGAACATTTGGACAAAACCTCACTCCTAGAAATCATTTCCTGTGGGAAAGTGCCTGATTAAACCCGGAGACTTCCCCAAGCCAAGCGCAGTTAGGACTGATTTGGACTCCTGTTACTTTTCAAAGTTGAGAGGCATTTTGAGTCTAATCCTCACAGTATTTACTCTCCATCTCATAAGAACGTTTACCCTGGGGAAGGCTTAACCCTGCAAGGCTTTGTGGAGTACTATGAGAGTAATTCTCCTTTTCACACTTCCTTAATAACCCAGGCAGCCATGCAGAAGAGCAGGATTATTCCAGACAGTTCCCAGGAAATGCCTGTACATGTTAATGAGGGGAAGGAGAGCACCAGCAGGAGTGCAGGAGACAGGAACCCTGAAGGGAGGCAGGAGGGGCCTTTGGTTATTTAAAAGCACCTTGCACAGGACAGAACATGGAGCCTTTTCCACTCCAGGCAGAGGGTGGGCAGTGTGCAGTCCCACTGAAGGGAGACTCTCCAGGTGTCAATAAATGTTCTGTGCCTGTGTAAGAGCTCCTGGGCACTGGGCAGGTGGCCCATGGGGGCTGTGAGAGGAGGCTGGACAACATCTGGGGTGAATGGTCCACCTCTGTGTGATCCCACTGAGAGCACGGGGCAATTTGGGGAATTTAAAGTCCCTTTCAGTCCTTTGTCCTGCTAATACTTCACTGTATTTCTCCTGTATTGTAGTTATATGGAATCACTGAATCACTGAGGTTGGAAAAGACCTCCCAGACCATCAAGTCCAACCTGTGACCGATCCCCACCTTGTCAACCAACCCAACCAGAAATCAATCCTCACACTTTATGTATTAGTAGCAAAATTCTAGTAGCGACACACATCAGTCCTAACCTGTCACAACACCTCTAGGATCTCCAATGTGCCTGATGGGATGATCCAGTGTTATTGAAAGATTCACTTTATTTTATTAAAAGAGGAATGAATTATATCAGATCACTTTGTCAAAGTGGTTACACTGTACTGAAGTATTTGAGTCTTAATTTGATATTTCATTCCCTACTTCAGACAGGATTATTACTAGTGGGACATTTTATGAGTAAAGATAAATTTGTAATAAACCACAGTCCCTACTTAAAACCTCATTATCCCCATCCTGTGCTTTCCCTGAAAAGCTGCAGATGAGCTTTTTGGCTTGTAGGTGGAAAGGAAAATGGAATTTCTCTTGTCTCTTACACCTTGTACATCCCATTGGAACCCTCTGGATTTGGGGTGAGGAAGGACCAGTGAAAGGAGGGTGGAGCCAGGTGGGAGTCAGGCTTTGCTCCCAGGGAACAATGACAGGATGAGAGGAAACGGCCTCAACCTGTGCCAGGGGAGGTTCAGGTTGGATACTAGAAAGGCTGTCCAGCCCTGACACAGCTGCCCAGGGCAGAGGCGGAGTCCCCATGCCTGGAGGGATTTAAAAGCTGTGTGGATGTGGCACTTGGGGACATGGGTTAGTGGTGGGTTGGCAGTGCTGGGGATGGTTGGACTGGACCGGCTCCGAGGCTTTTCCAACCTCAACAATCCTGTGATTATGTGAAATTCAATTTAGGAACAGAATTAAGCCTGAGCCCCCAGTGGAGCTTGGTGATTCTCTTTGCAAAACCAGGAGCAGTCCAGGGTGGGAATGCTCTGGACAGTGTTGGGAATGGAGCAGGATCAGCCCCACCCCCTGTGCTTTGAGCAGGGCTTTGCAGTTCAGCCTGGGCTCAGCTCAGCCCCTGCACAGCCTGGGGTGGCCGTGGCTGACAGCTCACACCTCCTGGACCTTCTGGTAACCTGGACAGTTCTGGTTTTTGGCTGTTTCCCCCAGATTCTAAATAAAGCTTTTCCATCCCCTGCTAATGGTGCTGGGAATGATGGTTCATGGCTGCACTGCTGGCACAGGTGTAGGACAGTGGTGCTGCCACCCCTCCTCAGCTCCCTTTGCTCTTCCTCTGCCTCTCACACCAACACCTGCCCCCACCCCGGGCCTTCCCCCCAAAAAGCTTTGGGGAGGATTATGCAGCTTTGGGGCCACTGCCACAGTGCGTTTGGGGTTGTCCCTTTTTGCCAGCCCCCCCCAGGAGCTGCTTTTCTGCTCCACCTCAGTTTCACAAGATCCTTTGACAATCTGTGAAAGGGAACTACAGAAAACAGACTTGTGAAGCTTCCAGGCGCCGTCACACGGTGAGAGATGGGGAACTTTGTAGCACCTTTTATAATGAGGCCATTCCTGAAATGTGAAATCCTGGCACACAGAGACGAGGGGGGGGGTGTGAGAACAAGTGGGAAACAAATTGTTGGCACAGACAATATTAGCAATTTGCTTCCATATGGCAGAGAAGAGGCATCAAGATATTGCTATGTCCAGGTGAGGCAGTTTTCTGCCCTGGATTTGAGAGGGTTTGGTTAGAGCCAGCAGGAATTACTAATGTGCTCCTTGGATTTAACACACTTTTCTGTACAGGGCTCTGAACAGGTAAGAAGTTAAAGGTTTCTCAATACCCCCTTCACCTGCGCTGTGCTCCACTGCCAATCACACTGCACTAACCTGGGTATGCTCCCTCTATGAGATCTGTTGGAGGTCTGGGAAATCCTCAGGATAATTACCTGGCTCCAGCTGGATTGTGTTCGGAGCATTGTTCAAGGCAGGGTGGGGTTGGAAGGAGACTCTGTTGCAGGTGGGTGGGCTTTAATAAGGTCTGGCTTTGGGGGCAGACTAGAAAAAAAGTGAGGGTTGTGTGTGGGTTGGGTTTGATGGGATACAGTGGGATGAGTGTGACAGGAAGCAGAGGTGGTCATTCTGGATCAAGTCTGGAATCAGATGGAGCTGAAGCCCTTTGGGGGTGCTCAGTGATGCTGTGAGCAGCTGGGTAAGAGGAGCAGGGAGATGCCCTGTGGATGTGGATCTGGATATGGCCACCAAACCAGGCACTGGGGGAGTCTGGCAGGAGCCATTTCCTTGGGCACATCCCTGGGAGTCCTGCTGAGTGCTGTGAGTACCTGAGTTATTTTTGCTCTGAAAAGGAGGTGTCTGGGCTACTGTTCTCTTTTGCTTCCTGACTGCTGAGTTCCAAACTGTCTGAGCTTGATGTGATGATGGATGTGGGGATCTGGAAACCTCTCTTGGGGCTGGATTTTTAACAAAGCAAACTTTCTTTCTCTAAAACCCTCTACCCTTTTTGTGTTCAGCATCATTCACATCTTACAAAGGTCTGAAAACACCACAGAGTTTTAATTTAGTGAAAGAGAACCTCTCTCCTGAGCCCAGCACTGAAATGGCAGTTTTCTCCTGCTCTGTGGGGTTGGTGGCTCCCAGGGCACACGGTGATGCACAAGCCTGACCTGTGCCCTGTAAATGATAAATTAATGCTGAAAGGCTTTGCCTGGTGTTCCCTCACAGGGCTGGGTCAGTGAGTGAAGCAGCCCTTGCTGAGCTGAGCAAACGGATCTGAGCTGTGCCAGAGGCTGCTTTCCCTTAATTAGATTGGGATCTTCCCATTAAATGGAGCTGGAGAGGCTTTGGAAGGCAGCAGTGTGTGGGTTATCACCTCCCTGACCCTCTTCACCCAGGCTGCTCTCACTAAGTGTTATTTACAGGCTGGGAACAAGAATTCCAGTATGTTGGCAAAACCCTGTGTTCTCTTTAAGCACATGTGGAGTTAGTGAGGGTTTTATTCTCTTTCAGGTGTCAGTCTGAAGATGGGGATTTTACTTCTTTCCCGAACACAGGTTTTTTGAAAACCTGGCTTTTGGAGATAGAAAAATATGCCAGAATAAATATTTTTTTTCATAACTTGTCTGTACTTAGAACACAAATAAAGACTCTGTAGTTAAATCTGATTTTATGTACTGATTGATCTGATTCATGTTGAATCTGTGTTTTTATGTAACTTTTTCAATTCCTAACAAAATGATTTCTCTGGCTGCCTCTGAGCATCCACTGTGGTTAGTGCTGGGCAGGGTGAGCTCACCCCTCCTGCCTCTTGCCCACTCCTCAGCCCCAGTAGCTGCTTCCCAGTTTATCCTTTCAGTGTCTGTGCTTTCTTTCCGCTTTCACAGCTTTGATGCTGTTTCCTGTACTGAGCTACACTTGCTGCCTCTTTTAAAATGTGCTTCAGATTTACTGTGCCAGAATTAAACTGCTAGAACTTGGAGTTTGGAATGTCACCGTGATGAAGCAAAACACTTGGGATCCCTGTCAGCTGCCTGAGCAGCAACTTCTCCTGGGAGTTACAGAATCATCATAGAACGGCCTGGGTGGGAAGGGACCTTAAAGCCCATCCAGTCCCACCCCCTGCCATGGGCAGGGACACCTTCCACTAGCCCAGGTTGCTCCAAGCCCTGTCCAACCTGGCCCTGGACACTTCCAGGGATGGGGCAGCCACAGCTTTTCTGGGCAACCTGTGCCAGGGCCTCCCCACCCTCACAGGGAAGGATTTCTTCTGTATAACTAATCTAAATCCCCCTCCTTCAGTTGGTACCCATGACTCCTTGTCCTGTCACTCCAGTTCCTGATGAAGTCCCTCTCTGGCTTGCCTGTAGCCCCTCCAGCTGCTGGAAGGTGCTCTAAGTTCTCCACATAACCTTCTCTTCTCCAGACTGAACAATCCCAACTCTCTCAGCCTTTCCTCACAGCAGAGCTGTTCCATCTCTCTGATCATCTTGGTGCCTCCTCTAGACTCGCTCCAACAGCTCCCTGTTCTTTTTTTGAGATCTGAGAGCTGGATGCAGAACTCCAGGTGGAGTCTCAACAGAGCAGAGGGACAGAATCCCCACCTTGACCTCCCTGCTGTGGTTTCTCTAACCCTTCCCTTCCTGCTGTCTCTAGGGCAGGAGCCACTCCAGCCTGGTGTTGTCCATATATGAATTCCCTGAGCTCTCTAACTTTCTCTGAGAGCACTCAGGGCCAGTTTGTCCTATGTAGTCACTGCAGAGCTTCATTATTTCAAGAATTAAAACCAAAACAATTTGGTAAAATAGCTTTTTTTTTTTCCTTTTGCTTAGAGACAAAAATTTTATTGCAGCAAATGGAACTGAAATCAATATACATGGAAATGACTTGCATTTGGGGACCCTGGGTATTGTTGATTTAATACTATTTATTTAACAGCTTAGCAAATGTGTGGTTTGTCTGTCTCGATAGATTTTGAAGAAAATGATAATGTTTTATAGTAAACAGTATAAAAAATCAAGCAAAGGCATCTTAATCAACTCCTATAAAAATTAAATGAGCAATTGAACATGTCATAAGCTCAAGTCTATTTTATCATGCTACTCATATTAATGCTGCAGCTTCTTTTGTGATGGTCTCATTAATATTCATAAGGGCTTTAGTGCATAAATGTGCTATCCTTCCTGGGGTTTCCTCCTTCTTTGGCTCCATCCAAAATTCAAACCTTCTCCAGCCACTTAGAGAAAGTCGATTATCTTCAGAAAGTCTCTGTTTAATGTAACCAGAAGTGACCTCTCTTGGTACCCTGAATTTCAGTGTTATCCTGGATGCTCAACACAAAACAATTTTGCTATAGGAGAGAATAAAACTACTGATATCTTCCTAAATTAGGAAGATAATTTGGGGGAAAAACTTGGATTAATCAATCCAGTAGGTAATGGCAGACAGGATTGGCCACCTGCCCTGGTTTGAGTACATTTTTGGGAATGTACCCAGTCTAAGAAGCATTTGGGCAGGTGAAAAAGTGATTGCCCACGGGTAGCTCACCTGGCTGGAATGGCAGGAGGTGGGGGCCCCCTCTGAGGGCAGGGTATGGAATGGGAAGGTTTGAAAGGGCAGAGAGCTGAGATTTAGTAGAATAAATGAGACTAGACCTGGTGGCCTTTAAGTTGGGAACCGTAAGTCTTTGTGAGGAAGTCCTTGAATTCTCAAAAGGGTCCTGATGGCATCAGCTCTGAAAATAAGCTTTGAAAGCATTGCCAGGAATGAGGGTTTATTTCCTCTTTTAGAGTGAGGAGGCAGGTTGGTGGCTCATACCTTGCCCTGTTGTGGATGACTTCTCACTGAACATGAAATAAGCCTGAATAATATTTTCTTTAATGTATTTATTTTATTAAAGCCAAAAAGGTGTAGTGGAAAATCAAGTATCTGTCTTTGGAGAGATGCCTATCAAGGAGTTTGTAGCTGAAGGTCTCTCTTGCTCCATGGCACTGGTAATGCAGTGAATGACAAATCATGAATGAATAAATTTGCATTCATATTTATTGAAGGCAGTCTTGAAATATCCCCAAGCAAGAGAGACTCATGAAAGAAATTAAGGTGACATTGCTAATCAAAGCAGTGACTGTAGGGTGGGAGGTGTCACTGCTGGGGGCAAACCTGACAACTTCAGTACCATGTTTCAGTGCCAGGACAAGGGGAATGGTTTTCAGCTGGAAAAGGAGAGATTTAGGTGGGATTTTGGAAAGAAATTCTTCCCCATGAGGATGGTGAAGCCCTGGCACAGGTTGCCCAGAGAAGCTGTGGCTTCCCCATCCCTGGAAGTGTCCCAGGCCAGGTTGGATGGGGCTTGGAGCAACCTGGGCTAGTGGAAGGTGTCCCTGCCCAGAGCAGGGAGTGGGATGGGATGAGCCTTAAAGTCCCTTCCAACCCAAACCAATCTGTAATTCTATGAAAACACACACTAAGGGTGCTTGGAGCAGGCTCCTGATATTCCACTCCATCCCTGGGGACAAGAATGTGGCCTTTGTTGTTACTGTGAGTGTTGATGTGAGTTGTCTCTGGGGAGAATCTCCCTCATTGCTCATTCACAGTGCTGTTCACTGAAATGAGTTTTTTCCAACATGTAAACCAAAGCTGCTCTTCAGTTGAAGCTTGGGGGTATTTCTCATGCTCTGGGAAGAGCTGAGTGTCTGCCATGGCCACCTCTTGGTGCTGGCTGGGAGCATCCTCCCTCTTGAGGGTGCACAGGGGGCTGAGTGAGGCCAGGGCATTCCTGGGGCTGCCCCGGGCTCCTGGCAGTGCTGATGTGCTCAGAGCTGGAAGTTCCCAGCTGCTGTGGGCTGATAGCTTTAGTTATCTTTAGTCCTAGCCTGGAATTTTGAGCAGAGTCTGATTTCTAGATTCAATCCTGGCTTGGTTTTGTGCTTTGTAATGTTCCATGTTACTTGGATTAGCAGAAGCTGCTGTGGGAGAAGGCAGATTCCTTAATGCTGCACTCAAACTGTGAAAGAAACCGTTCCACTGGATATTGAATATTTTCCAGGATTGAAAGGAGACAGAGGGAAAGCCTGAGTCAGCTCAGGCTGAGGAGAGAATGGGCTGCATCATTCTCCCTTTTTTGCAGCTACTCAACTGTCTTTGTCAGGGATAATTTTTGTGGAGTGGTTCAGATTTTTACACCCTACCTCAGGCTGTGCTGTAATTCCTGTTCTCAGGAAAACCTGTGCTAAATCCTGTCTAACCACCAGAGCTGAGCAGTCTCAGCATCACTATTGCACTGACATGGAGAGAGTTGATTTCTGGGAATGAGAGTTTGGGGGTGAGTTCCTGTGTGTTTAATTGGCATGTATCAGGAATTACCTGTCCAGCCACAGAGTCACAAATGTAGGTGTGAACCTCTGTCCCTCTCTAATAAATGGAGTGGGGAATGGTATCGAGGAGATGGGAATTGCACTTGGCAGCTTGGATTCAACATGTCTCTTCTACTTCCCCTTGGCTTTTATTTCCTCCTGCATTTGCCTTTATTGCTCATCCCAAATTCCCTCGGTACCGTGGGGAGGGAGGGCAGTACCTGGGGGAGTTTTTTAATGGAGAAGTTCTCAGGTGGTGGCAGTATAAGACATTGAATGGAATGTACTCCTATGCCAGGGATCCCTGACTCTTCCCTGGGCTCTCTGAACCCTGCATGCAGCTCCCCATTCCTCAGGGAACACAGGGCTGGTGTGTGCCTGGGGGAGGCACTGGTGCCACCTCACTGCATTGTCCATGTCAGGTGAAAGTGGCTGTGACTCTGAACTCAGTTCTCTTTTACTCTGGAAACCCATCATTTCTACCTGTCCACCCCTGGCAGTAGGTCAGAACCTAAGTTGGGCTCAGCTACAGGTCCCTGGGTCACCAGGGACCAGGTTTGAGCACTTACTCAAACCCTGAGGTGTGATTGTCATGTCCCAGACAAATTCCATCCCTCCTGCAGAGTTACCTGAGCGTGGGGTGGAGCAGGTGTTGAATGCCAAACTCCGGGTAAGGGCAAGGTCATGAACAGGATTTAATATATTTAAATTGCAGGATTAGTGCTGTGTATTCCTGAATGCAAATCAGGATCCTTATCACAACCTGGTTTCTGTGCTGCTTTTATGAGGCATACTTATCTTCCTTACCTCCCCCTTACATTTCAATTTTTAATTTACAAATTATGAAGCATTTTCCTCTTTGTTTCTGTTCATCAGACTCAATTGACTGTTGTTCATCTGCCTGTTTGCATTAACAGTTACCCAACATCACCCCTCACCTCTGTAAAATGTTGTCCAGGTGCACAAAATGGATTTTGGAGCCAGGGCCCTGGACAAGGGGTACAGCACTGTGACAGTGCCAAAGCCTTGGGGGTACAGAGGAGGAGCTCCCCAGCTCTCTGAACCACAAAACTCAGTGTCCTAAGGGTAGGGAGAAAGTTCAAAATGCTGTTTTCTCCCCAGATGGCAGGAGTTGTGTCTGGACTCGAGGGACGTGGGTATTTCCAAAGAAAATTCCTTCTGGTCTTATGGAAGTGAGTATGTCAGGCACTGCTCATAGGAAGAGCTTGAGGAAGATGCTGAGTCTGGAAGGTCTTCCCTGTGGAGTGGGGGGATCTTGGATCCAGAATAGATGTTGCTTGTGGAAAGACCTATGGAAGTGCAATAGCCATGGGGCTGTTTGGAAATGGGAGGATTTAAATGCCTCCTGTGGCAGCACTTTTCCCTCCTGAGCCTCATTCTGTCTTCCCTGGAGCAAAGGGAGACACTGTCTGGTGTTGCTTCCTCAAGCCTAGGTGGCTCAGCTGGTGGGAAATCAGGATCCTGAGTGAAAAACCATGTCATGAATTTAGAACTGAGCTGGTCTGTGGGGACTGAGAACATGGACCTGGAAATCCACAATCATCCTCATCCCCAGGGTGTGGAGTCCAGTGCTTTTGCTCTGAGCACAGGGAACGAATGGTCTGGAGTGGAAAGACTTCAGTAGAATTGATACCACTGATTTGAGAGTTTTCTGTAGAGATAATACACCAAAGCAGACCAAGGTTTTCTCCTCTGCTGGGCACTGATGCCAACAGGGCATTTCCCAAAATTATGGCAGTCCTGGTGTATTGTAGAGCAGATAAAGAAGCAGATATATGTGGTCGTGACAAAAACTGGGTGAGGAGTTAAGTGTAAAGGCAGAACCAGCAAATCCACGCGATCCCTGTCATTCCTGGTGACCTTCATGGCTGTGCTCCCACCAGGAGCTGGAGCCTCTGGAGTGCTCACCCCGGTGCCTGCTGGAGTATTTCTGGCTCTTAGTTTTGTCCCAGTCCCTGAAAGGTCAATAAACTGCTCATTTATTTTAGGAGCTGACGGTTCACTGAGCCGACAAATCTCACATCGTTCGGTGCAGCAACACAACGGGGCTTCATCTACTCTGACACCCCAGGTGCTCCTGCAGGGCTGGGCTGGGGCTCTGCAAGTAAAACTGATACCAGTTAATACCCTCTTAAGGGTAGCTGGACCTTTCCCCCTTAATTTCCTTATTTTTCCAAATTGGCCTGATTCCAGAGCTGCAGTAGCTCCTGTTTCAGTCAAACTCTGGAACTTTTAGATGTCACTGGAGTTGATTCACAGCCGTTTCTCCAAAAATTCATCTTTTATGGTTGTCATGTGAGCAAAATCCAAATCAGCTATATTGATATGATATATTTGAGATGTATTTATATATTAAAGTGAATATATGATTGATATGGTATTTATACGACATATATTGATATATATGGTATTTGGATAGTGCAGTCTGAAGAATGGAGAAAGGGATGGTGTTAATCTACCCAAAAAATGCAGATATCTGACTTATTTTAGAATCCTACCTCAAGATAATGCCCCTGATTTTCTTCAGGTCATTAGGGATTCACCTGAGGGAAAAAAAACCCAAAAAAAACCGTGAAAAACACATGTGATACATGAAAATAATGGGAAGGACATTGGAGAGACCCACCCTGCCCCAGCATGTTGGTGCGGCTCCTTTGCTCAGGGGAATGACCGAAAATGGGGCCATGGTTTGGGTGACAGTGCCCCAGCCAGGGCTGCATCATTTGTTTAAAGCTGAATTTATTTAAATTGCCTGATTCTGTCACTGCAAGGGGGATCCCAGGTTATCTGCTCCCAGAACCAAACACAGCCAAGGCATCTCTTGGCTCCAGGCAGTTGTTGAAGCACCCAGAGCCAACAGAGCTGCTGTTTAAAAACAAACCCTCAAACACAGATGGCCAGAGCTGCCTCACTTAAAGCACATCTCATTTTCCCACCGGCTTTTTGGAGTTTAAATGCCACTGAACATATTGAGAATTGCAGAGGCATTAAAAATAAAAGATGTCTTTAAACTCGCAGGAAAAATAACTTGCAGAGAAATATTACTAAAGATCATCAGCTCATTAAAAGAGATCTAGAAGGGAAATTTGAGCTTTGCACAGTGGAAAATAGGAGGAGAACGTGGTCAGGAGTTCTGTGATGGCTGTGGAAGGTGCTGTTATCTGTGGGGAGGGATGGGGCATTAAAGGTAGGACAGACAGCCTGGGATGTTTGCTATGGCTTTTAAAAATGGATTTCTGCCCAACTGGACGCTCGATTTCCAGGGTGATGTAGAAACTCAATGCTCTTACCTTCATCTTGGCAAGCAGGATTGATTGAGGAGAAAGTGAGAATATTTGAGTTAAGGTGTTTCAGTTGTGGATTAAAAGTGCCCAAATACCAAAGCTACAAGAGGTAACAGAATCGAGTTACACAAAGATTGTCTCTTTAAAGGTTTAACTTGTTACACTTCAGAGCAAACTCTGAAGGATCAGAGGGTATATGGAAAACCAATCTTATTTTAAAATAGCAAAGACAAGCCAATAAAGCTGATCCTACCAAACAGTTTCAACAGTGGAATAAAATGCAGAGTGGCTTTAACCAGTCTGAACACGTGAAAAAAGCACCTGGATTAAATGAATTTCTCATGAATTTCAGGAGTGTTTTCTGAAGGGAGGACAGAACTCCCCATCTGACCCTCAGGAACTGCTGTGGGGTGACCGAGTGCTGGCTCAGGTTGCCCAGGTAGCTTGGAGAGTCTCTGTCCTTGGATCCCAAGGGTTCTTCCCAACCTCAGCCTGGAATCCTATGGGGGCTGGGTGGCAGGACCTGCTGTATGGTGGGAATGATGCACTGCACCCGGTGTGGTGCTGTGGCTGCCTTGGTGACAGGCACAGGATCCCAGACTGGTTTGGGATTTGAAGGGACCTGAAAGTCCACCCAATTCCACCCCTTGCCATGGGCAGGGACACCTCCCACTATCCCAGGTTGCTCCAAGCCCCGTCTAACCTGGCCCTGGACACTTCCAGGGATGGGGCAGCCACAGCTTCTCTGGGCAACCTGTGCCAGGGCCTCCCCACTCTCGCAGGGTAGAATTTCTTCCTAAGTGTGTCCGTTCCCTGGATGTTATTAAATCTGCATCCTGAAACAGCACCAAGCACGTTTTGTGGTTCCAGTTGCCCTTTTTTCAGTAACAACTTGTAAAAGACCTGACTCTTACACTTTCATAGTTGGCATTAAACTGCTGAATGGAGGAAAAGATTCCCTTGGTTAAAAAAATGAAGTGAAACGTACCTGTTTGCCTTTGGAAGGTGACACTTGGAGCGAGCACAACCATTTCCTCCCTCCACCACATTCCTGCCATTTCAAAATTTGCCCTTTTCAAAAATCCATCTAAAATCTCATGTTTTTCTAGGTTTACCTAGAGTGCTGATTCTAACCTTCATCTAGCCATGCTGTATTTGTTTGACTTGTGTGAACTAACACTTTTGCAAGTTTTTTTCATTGCTGTTGTGTACTTTGTATCTCAGCACAAGCCAACCTTAAGCATTTATACAAGTCCTTAAAAATACAAAAAGTCAAACTAAAGAATAAGCCAAGAACTGATCAATCTGTTACACCACTTAAAATCCTCTGTGGAGGGGAGATGAACAAAGCAGCACAGGGAATAGTGGGATCCAGAGATGTGCTTTTCTGAAGAAAATAACTTATCCACACCAGTAACCTCTTTTACAGAGTCTGGAGAATTATTAGTGTGAAAAATGAAGGATTATTGTTTAACAAACAGAACTAATTGGACAAGGCGGGATGAGGACCCCTTACAGTCTTTTAATGATTCCCATCACTGGATGTGTGAATGGGAGCTGTTGCTTTGGTGCTGGAGGGTTTTGGGGCCGGTGGGAGCCACAAACAGATGTTGAGGGAGAAAATTCTTCCTTGGGAGAGATGGAGCTGGAGGGGGGTACGTGTGGCAGGGGGAGGTTCACAGACCTGCAGGGGCTGAGGTTGCTGCTTTTTGGGGCACACTGAGTAGGGTTTGTGGATGGAGGTAAAGAACCAATGGAGGGGAAAGAGGTGGAAGGTTTGAGAAGTGGTACAAAGGTCCCTCGTGTTGCTCTGAGGAGAAAGAAGCGGAGGGAGCAGGACTGAGAGCAGATGGAGACGCTGAACAGGCTGGAAATGAGAGATTGAGAAAGGCAGCTGCAGATGGAGTTAACACTGCCTGTTTGTGAGGGAGGGGAGCAGGACATCATGGTCCTGGTCTGAAGGCTGTGTGCTTGCAGCAGCCAGGGTTACATGGGCTGGAATCCTGAGCCTGTGTGGTGGACACTCTCTCTGACCAGGGACATTCCCCTCCTGCTTGAGGGAGATAAGTCTTTATCTGAGCTGAGGGGAAAGGAGACAGAAGTGTACTTCAAAGTTGGTAATTATAAGGAGCTCAGATACTAATAGGCCATAATAAGGAGGTCTGAGTGATAAATTGAAAGATAAATATTCATCAAAATGAAGTTAAATTCTTCTCTGAGCAACCTGATCTGGTGGAAGGTGTCCCTGCCTGTGGCAGGGAGGTGGAATGATGTGAGCTTTACTGTCCTTTCCAATCCAAACCATTCTGTGATTCTATGATTAAAATATTCAGGTGTGTGAGGAGTCAGTTCTGTGTCCCCAGGCTGGAGGTTGGTCTGGCCTGGCCGTAGTCTGGACTGAGGAGCTACGGGCAACTCTGAGCTCCTGGGACAACCTCAGGGCACGGCATGTCCTGGGGAACGGACACATCCCCACATCCTCTGCTGAATGGGCAGAAGGCTGTTTCTCCCCCTAAGGGCATTGCTCTTGTCCCCTTCCCTGCAGGATTCACACCCCTGATGCTGTGGGAGCACAATAAGGAGCAGGCTGGATAGTCCAGGATAAAGGAGCACCAGGCCTTGCAGGACTGAGAACTTGTAGCTCTTGCAGTCACTGCCAGCTGCCACTTCAGGAGCATCAAAAGCAGGAGAGAGGACACCAGAAAGCAGTTCAGCCTTTGAGCAGGTTTGTCCTTCAACCCACGCCCGGAGGGCTTTGCGCAGGCAGACGTGTGAACAAGGCCCCTGGGGCTGGTTGAAGGGCAGGTGAAGTGCACTTGCTGCTGAACCTCTGCTCCTGCAGTTGTTTTATGTAGAGGAAAACATTCATGTTGCAAATGCAAAATAAGGTTTTTATCAGGCTGGGTACTTACATACAGAAGTTCTAAGTCTTTTTTCTCAGGTCAGAAGGAAGTAATTCCTTCAGGTAGAAATAAATAAATAAATGAATAAAACCAAAAATCAGAAGGTGTCCTGTCTTATACCAGAGATGTAGAGTTGATGCAGAATCTACCCTTGGCCTTTCACAGGTACAATGATTTACTTTTATCCTAACATCATCTTTAATTTGAAGGCCAGGTTTACTCAGGCTTTTCACCTGCCCACTTCCCTGCCTGGATGTCACTTTATCCTGGAAAAAGGTATCCCACTATTTAGGTACATGTAGGGCACATGCCATTGCTGCAGCAATGTCCCAGGGAACAAGGGACAGGACAAGAGGAAACAGCCTCATGTTCCAAAAGAGGAGGTTTACTTTTGATATTAGGAATAGAAAGGTCTGTCCAGCCCTGGCACAGCTGCCCAGGGCAGGGGTGGAGTCACCATCCCTGGAGGGATTCAAAGGCCAAGTGGATGTGGCACTTGGGAATGGGGGTTAGTGATGGGAACTGTTGGACTCTATGTTCTGAGAGGGCTTTTCCAGCCTAAACAGCTCTGTGATTCTATGACATATTTCACAAGATTGGCTAGATAATGAAGAACCAAAAAGAACCCTTTCTTTATTTTCTTTGCTTCTGGCAGTGTTGCTGTTCCGTTTCTATGGAAATGAGAGGATTGGCAAAAGCTTTCAGAAACTCCTGGCTGTTGCTGTGCCACAGTGCTGGGTTTGTTTTTGCTGATGGTATGTTTTGCTTCTGTAGAATCTCACCAGCAACAGGCAACTGGGAAGGACATTTAGCTGGATCTGTCCTGCCTGAGGAAGCTTCTGTGCAGAGCTCCTCAGCTGTGGTGGGCACAGCTTTGGGTTTGAGACACCAACAGGCTCCAAAAGCCTGTAAGGCTTTGGTGTTGTGGTAACAGGGGTGGAAAATATATTATCTGAGTCTGAAGAATTCAAGAGAATCCCAGAATAACTTGGGTTGGAGGCACCTTAAAGCCTATCCAGCTCCATCCCCTGCCCTGGGCAGGGACACCTCCCACTAGCCCAGGTTGCTCCAAGCCCCATCCAACCTGGCCTTGGACACTTCCAGGGATGGGGCAGCCACAGCTGCTCTGGGCAACCTGTGCCAGGGCCTCCCCACCCTCACAGGGAAGAATTTCTTCCAAAACTATTCTAATCCTGCCCTCTCTCAGTTTAAAGTTTGAATGTAAAATTTCAATTCTCCCCTTTCAAATAAGAACTGTCCTCTCGCAAAGCTGGATGCTGCCAAAACAGTGATGTTGGTTAATCCAAAGATCTTCCTCTTCAGCTTTCAGGTGATTCTGCCTCAGTCCCTCCCCCAGCCTGTGCACAGAAATGTCCTTTTCTCCCCCAGGATTAGCAATTCTTCATGCAAATGGCGATTTAAAAATACCACTGTTTGTGCCAATACCCATATTTTGTCAACCATTGAGGGCTTGGATGAGCAGGTTGAATGTCTGTGGCAGAGTTTGCATCCAATGTGAGTAGAGTTTAGTTAGAAACTGAGTGACACCCAGAACTGAAATAATACTTTGAATTCTGTGCGTGTTCCCTTGGCACCTGCTTGAAGCTGTTGTTCAATACCAGAGAAATCATCACAACAGAAAGCTTTTCAGTAATATTAATTTTCCTCATTTGCACAATACAATTTCCTCTAAAACTAAGGATTTATTTTTCATACAAACAAAAAAGGCTTTGCAGTGTACATGATGTTTGGATTTGCTAGAAAACAATGAATTCCAGTAAACTATTGATTAGAAGATGGATAACTGACAAATCCAATACAAATACAATGTTTTAGATCTTCACATACCTCACTGAATTCTTTGGGATTTTTTTTTTTACTGGGCATATTGGATGTGATACAGGACATTCTCCTCATTCCCAGAGGCCACCTGACCTGCACTGCCCTTCTTTTGAGCATGGTATGGAATTAATTGTCTTTAAACAGTTTATAAGTTCAGCCTAAGTTTCCAAGTGCATTAAGAACTAAGGTGCATGGAGGTAAACAAATAAAGCCAATAAACTTTCTTTCTGAGGACAGTTCACAGAATCCCAGAATCATTAAGGTTGAAAAAGGCCTCCAAGGTCGAGTCCAGCCTGTGCCCAATCCCCACCTTGTCACCCAGCCCAGAGCCACCTCCAGTCGTTGAATAGATAATAAATTATTTCATATATAATAGTTTCACATTCAATATTTTTTTTCACACACAGTAAGTTATTTGCTGTTGTTTTAGCAAATTTAGATGTCAGATAACCTGTTTCTCCTTCTGTTTTCCCCTGCTGAGCATGTGCTGTTTCTGCAGCCTGACATAGTCTCATTTTCACTTGGCTGTAGGATGTGCTTGCAAGGCAGAGACCCCCTTCAGCACTGCCAGGGACTAACCCACATCCACAAGTGCCACATCCACACGGCTTTTAAATCCCTCCAGGTATGGTGACTCCACCACTGCCCTGGGCAGCTGTGCCAAGGCTGGACAGCCCTTTCCATGAAGGAATTTTCCCTAATATTGAAAGTAAATCTCTCCTGGTACAGCTTGAGGTCGTTTCCCCTCATCCCGCCCCTTGTTCCCTGGGAGCAGAGCCCGACCCCGACCCCCACCTGGCTCCCCCCTCCTGTCAGGGGGTTGGAGACAGTGCTGAGGTTCCCCCCAAGTCTCTCCATTTCTGTGCTGAGGGTTGTGGTCTAAGACTTCAACACCCATTAATTTTAATACAAGATATAGTAGCATAGCCTCTCCTGTGGTCAATTAAACAGTTACAACAACCATTTTACTCTTTCATAATCAGGCAAGTGTTTTTAAACTCTGTGTGCCAGGTAATCCAAAGACATTCCAGTACTGAGCTGTGTTGGTGTCAAGACAGAAATAAAAGAATAAAAACATCTGCTTAGAATTTTTCTTTTAATTGATCTCGGATGTGTTCTTTGGATCATTTATTCTTAATAGCTGCTTATTTGATTACAAAGGTTACTGGGTGTGTTGCCCCAGTGATGCACTGCTGGGTGGCACTTACAGGGGATAAATGAGATACGGGATTATCCTGCCCTCTGTGAGTTCAGGGAGTTGTGCTGGGGTTTGCTTTATTTTTGTTGTTTGGGGTTTTTTTCCCTAGATTTCCCGGTCTTGTTTATTCTGTAATGCCTGTTGCTGTCATAGGAACCTTGGCTGTGTCAGGGCACAGCTGTCCCGTGAAGCCTCTCTGAATACAAATGGTCACTCACCACTCCATCATCGATTTGCATGTGCAAACATCGATTTCCATATCAATGGACCAGAGTCAGCTCTGGATTTCCGATGACTGATTTAAGTTGTAATTATTCAGAACAGAAGAGAAGGCGTGTGACTAGAAAATGCAGCTTGGTTTTGTGTGTGACTTCTGGAGTTTTACTGGCAGGTGCTTTCATGGAGATACTCTCAGGAAATGACTCAAACACAAAGATAAGCAGTACTTAGGGAATGCCTAATTAATAACTGCAATCATAATATTTTGGTCTAAATATTAACAGAAGCCTCACTAAAGGAATGCAGAGGCTGATTTTTAGGCTGGCTTGGCTGCAGGAAAGCCAAATTTGTCAGAATAAAAAGTTTCTGCAAGAGCTTTGATTGTGCCTAGGAAGTATTTAAGCACAAAGTGATGCTTGTGCATCAGGGAAACTGATGGTTAGTGCACCAAAATGGGAAATGGGTCAACCTGCAGCAGGAGCAGGAGGGTAAAGGTGCTATGAACAGTGTGGGGGGAGATGTGATTTCTGAACCAATGTTCTCCAAAGCCACGGCTGATTCAGGTTCCACTTTCCGTTTTTATTGCCTGTCCAGCTGTCATTACACTGGGGTAAAACTAAAAACAAGAGTCCTCTACCCACCCTTTGCTGACAGTGCTCCAGCCACTGAGCTGCCCATGTGGGATTTGGGAGCTGCTCCCTTTTCACCTCTCTCCACAGTCTCCGTTTCAAGCTTTAATCTCATGTTATTAGGAAAATACCTGTTGTTACATGTTTGTTGGGTGTCAAGAGAAACAGATTCCCATCCTGACAATCATTTCAAAAATACTCCTTGTGCTTCTGTAAAACAAATCCCTTTATTGCTGCTCCCGACATCCCTCAGTGGGCCTGGCTGGAGATATGATCTGTTCCCTCAAATAATAACACGATTTTGGTTGTAGCTCTTTAAGCTGAAGCAATCTTTGTGGAATATCTGCTTTGAACAGCTGCAGTCTGAAGCACCACTATATCCCCTTTCCTAGAGCTGTGCTGGACAGTGTTTTGGGTTGCCTGTCTTGACAGGGATTTTATTACTAAGGATGGGAGAACAAGCTCTGAATTTTGAGTCAGTTTTTAAACCTACCTGATATTTCTTCCCCATATCCCATATAAATGTCCCCTCCTTCAGCTTAAGGACATTATTGCCATTTAGAGCATATTTTTCTGAAAATTCCCTGTGCTCAGAGTTGGTGCCTCGCTGGTGAACAAAGTGTTTCTCTTCAGAAGAAGTTCCTCCTCTGTCCCACCAGGCTGTGGCAGCAGAACAGATCCAGGCACAGAGAGGTGCTGTGCAGGATGTTCTTGTATTATAAGTTCATTTCATTAATGGTTTAAGATGTTCTCCACAGACCTTCGAGGAACTAGAGTGCAAAGAGTTTTTCTGGGGACACTTGTTAGGGATTGTCATGGGCTTCAGATAGAGGAGATCATTATATTAGGATAATTTATTTATTTCCTTGCTAATCACAGGCAATTTGCCATGGTTTTAATAGCTATGACTTGTCATTTCAGACCAAAGGAAGTAATGTAGAGGAACAGATAAGAACTTTATCTACTAATTCAATATATCCCACGCCTATTATCTCCTTTGTGGCAGGACTTGTGTAATGTGAAGTATTACAGTGTGAATAGGAGATTCCACGGAACCATTAGAATTAATTTTCATAAACAGCTTTGTACGGAGCTTTTTGGGGAAAAAAATCCCGGAAGAACAGGAACAAAATTTTCTGTGGTCCCAGTTTCAACCAGCATTTATGACTGGCCCAATTAAAAAAAAAAATAAAATAAAAAAAATAATTTCTACTTCCTCTTGTGGCTTCTCTGAAGAGCTTTGTGTGCATTAACATGGGACACACTGTCCCTTATCTGTTGATCTCACATGCAGCTTCACACAAACACACATGGAGAGACACACTTTTTTCTGGTTAAGTCTTAACATGGCTGTTTTGCATTAAGGTGGATGAAGAAGGGGTAAGGAAATGAACAGAAAAAATAAGGTTTAAAAATATTCCTTCTGAATATCCCATCTAACTCTGCCCTCTGGCAGTGGGAAGACATTCCCCCCTGTCCTGTCCCTCCATCCCTTGTAAATAGTCTCTCTCCATGTTTCTTGTCGGCCCCTTCAGGCACTGTAAGGCCTCAATCAGGTCACCCCAAAGTTCTTTTCTCCAGGCTGAACAATCCCAACTCTCTCAGCCTTTCCTCACAGCAGAGCTGCTCCATCCCTCTGATCATCCTGGTGCCTCCTTTCGATTCACTCCAGCAGGTCAGTGAGGTGGAGAATGGAGGAGGATGGGAAGATGTTGCTGTGTGTGACACCAGTGGGATCAGGATTAGTCCCTTCTCCAGCAGGCACGGAGTTGGAACTAATAGGAAGCAATGCCTTTCAGAAATGGATTAAATATGGAAAACAAAGAGGCAAAGTTAATTGAAAAGGAATGTGACAAATGAGCTTTTTAATGAGTTGGAAAGGCATTCTCACTTACTATGTGAACAAAAAATAGAAGGAAAAAAGCATAATTTGCATTTTTCCAATCATGAGATATGAAGCACAATTCTGCAAATTCCTGAGGACAAACAGTGTCAGTTTTGGATTAGTGGGTGATGATACAATTGTTATTAAAAGTGTGCTTTGTGGGGCTGCACAGCAGATTTTCAGCCCAATATTCCTGCAGGTACTGTTATGCATATTGAGCAGCAAAGAAAACACAAAATTTGAATTTTTTTCCTTTCTTTTTTTTTTTTTTAATTTCATAAACCCCCATTTTGCCCAGTGGTGTTCAGTGGCTGTTTCTGTGAGCAGCAAATACAATTATTTTGACTGCTATCACTGAAAAGCCACTAACAGGCTAAATTTGCATATGACACGGCACCCACTAGAAGTAATTTTGCATGTACTTATCAGACAATTAGGTGATTCTTGTGCTGAGCCAAACCAATATGAGGAGAATAAACTTTTAAGTGGTATTAAGACTGTGAGTAACGTGCTCGTTATTCCCTCAGCGTCTGATGTCCTTTCCATTCCGGTTCTGTGCAAATCTAGTGGCTGCAATAATTCCTGAAGAATTAGTTTTGTACAGTTTGTTCCAGGTTCCAGGTTGGCTCATTTTCCTCCTGGAACATCTGTGTCCCTCTCTGAATTCGCCCAAACATATTTTTCAAATTACAGCTGAAGAAATGCACGGCACGTAAATCTCGTTTGCATATTTCTCTGAATAATGTAGTAAGGCCCTTAATTATGCATCCATGCAGATAACAGAACTAAATATAGAAACACTCCTCTGGAGGTTTATCCTGGTGAGGTGCCACTAAAATTAGTTACTTCTTAGCTGAGGATCTGCCCTGGAAATGATCAAATCTTCACATTTCAGAAGTAGGACTTTTGAAGCTTCCAGGAATACACCTGTAACTGGGTGGTTCTTGCAGGAGTTCAGCTGCTCCATATCTTAGATCAGAGGGAAATCTTGTTAATTCATCCCATCAATGGGACTTGTATGGAGAGTTTTCTGAGTTTTTGGGCACTGGAGCAGATTGTGGGGGACAAGCACTCCCTGGCACCACAGCCTCACTACCCCACCCCACCTGATCCCATCCCATGCCCATTCCACCTCCCACTCCCTGCTCAAACACCTTTTCCTGCTCTGTGTGCAAAGGCACACAAGGGAAGGGACATCATTTCACATGCCCAAGGTCTCCATCAGTGTCTGTCCCAGCCAGTTTGTCACTATTTCTGTCTTTGAAAAAGTCACTGATTGGACAAGGGGGAGCCTAAACTTTGCTGAACGTTGACTGTCCTTGTATCTCCTGTGCTTTGAAGCTTTGAATCCACCTCTTTGGAATAAGAAACAGCACTTTGACTCCCTTCAGTTCGTATTCTGTACCTTGAAGTCCCCACTCACCTCACATTGCTGTTCTGAGACGACATGGGGGAAGTGCTGAGATGTCAGGAGTAATTGCTTTTTTGTTAATGTGTGCCCAGCTCTCTTGTTGAGTAACTCAAAATTAAAATTTAAGCTTGCTTAGAGAGCCAGGCTCTCAAGTATCCCAAACCCTCTCATTAAACCTGCATGCTGCCAACTGGAACAGCTTTTGGCAGGAATAGGAATTCCACACAAGTCCAGTTTGGTTTTTCCCTTCCTAAGTGTTAAAATATAGATGTAGTTTGACATTAGTGTGGAAGATCCACGAGCAATATTGATGTTAGAAGGCAGCCAGGAAACAGGTCCTGCTGCTAAGAGGGTGAGTGGGTGGCCTTTATATTAATGTAATAAAATGTTGGCTTCATGTGTAATTTAAGATGAATGAATCACTGAGACTCACGACTCAGAGATAAACCCTCTGGTTTGGTTGGGTCGGGTTTGATTTGACCTTTCAAATCCAGTTCTACAGTTTGTAACCCAACACAAACGTTGCTCCTGGCACAGAGAGACGGCAGCAAAATATCCCTTTAAATGAAGATTTCGAGTTTTCAAACATCACTGTCATCCTGCCAGTTTAGAAGCAAACTGGGAACTGCTTCCTTTGAGAACACAAACCCACGTCAGGCATCCTGGCATCTCTGTGGGGGTGCTACTGGCTTTGTAGGCTGTTGCTGTGACTCAGGCTCCTGTTTCGGGATTCAGACAGTTTTTGGTGACCCTGCTGCAGGCTCACAACTCTCCAAATGATTAGCAGCAAACCAGGAACAAATCTACCAAAATTCAGGCCTCTCAAAAATCCCCTTCTAGTAAATCTAGGAATATATCAGATGGATTTCTCACACTCTTTGCCAGGCAATATTGCTCAAGTGAGGTGTCTGAGCTAGAAACCAGTTCATACTTGGTATTGCTGGGACATATGCTTCGATGTCTGGAACATGTGTTTGGATGTCTGGGGTATGTTTGTGTGTCCTTCCTCAATATTCATCCCAAATCTTACATTTTTAGACCTCTCCTCCCTGCAATACCATTCTGAGCTGTCACAGAGAGAGGCCTGATCCCTGCAATATGTTCTGGTCAATGCTTCCCAAAAAAGTCAAATGTTGTTGTGCTTCTGGTGTCTTTTTAGTCTCTTTTTAGTACAGACTTGTTGATAAGTATTTTTAGCAATAATGGAAAGATTTATAATTCACCAGCAGCTCAGCCCCTGCAAAACCACTTGCATGCTGTCCATCAGACCTGGAGGTGGGCAAATCCCATAACTGAATCCTCCTGTCAAGGGGATTTAATGGGGAGCTTGTGGCTTGTAAACTGTAAGGCCATTGAGGGAAATTTTCTATAACTGTAAAACCTCAGTGTATCAAGGCTACAGAGAGATTCCTGCTTAAAGCAGCTCCTGTCCCTCACTCCATCACCCCAGCCCTTGCTGGGATCCAGGACTGCAACTGAAGCTGAGGCAAAGCACTGGCTCCTCTCCTGATCTGAGCAACTAACAAGAAATCTGGGCAAAATTAAAAAAAAAAAAGAGAGATAAATGAGTGTCATCACTGGGTCAGGTCCTATTCCAGGTAAATCCATTATCCTGGGTGAATTGCATTGATCTGCCCCTGCTTGGGATGTGCCTTCCTGGGGCTTTGTTGGTTTCTCCTCCCCCTGGTGATCCTGGATTCTCTCACCAGGATGAGCTGCAGACGGCTGTGCCCCACAAACCCCTGGGAATGCAGTGGGAGCAGCCCAGCCCTTTGAAGGAGACAGATGTGTAACGTTATTTATTGAGAGCAAAACACTGACACCACTTCAAACAAACCTGGCAATCTACAAATGAAGCGAAGAACTCTGAGAATCAGCTGCTTTCTTATAAAATGAGGTGTTTAGCCATTTATTATTTATAAATAATTAGGGAAACAAATTGCTTCTTAATCAGTTCAACTGCAAGTACTTTTCAAAGTAATTTTTTTTGCCATCAGAGCCTGAAGCGTGCAAGTTTTCCCTTATTCCCTCTGCCACGTTGTGTAAGACTTTTCATTTCCTGGGTGCTCTCTAGAAAGGAACAAGGTAATCTGAGCTCTGATAGCAGTTGTAGATGGAGCCCCAGGACTCTGCCCTCCTGTGCTCTGACTCATAATTTCACAGGTTTTGCTGAGGATTTAGTTGGCTATCTCAGATCTTTGTGAGGGATGTGGGTTGTCTGTTTTGCAGGAGGTAAAGATTAACACAGGAATTCGAAGTCTCATGAGTTGGAGTTATATGGACAATATACAGTGACTGCAGTGTTGAGTCTAAGTAACAATTAGCAGGAAAAGTCCTTCCTTGGGCCAGGGGAGGAAACTGAGGTGGAACTTGGCCCTTTTCCCCTGAAGGTCTCCTGCCTTCCTGCTGGAAGTGGAATGGGAGGTATCTGTGTGTGAGTCACCCTGGAGCAGGGAGGAGTATCAAGTTCATGGAGTCACAGAATGTTTTAGTTTGGAAAAGCTCTCTGGGAACACCAACCATTCCCCCAGCACTCCCAAGGCCACCAATAACCCATGTCCCCAAGTGCTACATCCACAGGGCTTTTAAATCCCTTCAGGGATGGGGACTCCACCCCTGCCCTGGGCAGCTGTGCCAGGGCTGGACAGCCCTTTCCACAAAGACATTCTTCCCAATATCCAACCTGACCCTCCCCTGGCACAGCTTGAGGCCATTTCCCCTTGTCCTGTCCCTTGTTCCCTGGGAGCAGAGCCCGACCTCCCCCCCCCAGCTCCCCCCTCCTGTCAGGGAGTTGCAGAGAGTGAGAAGGTCCCTCCTGAGCCTCCCTTTCTCCAGGCTGAGCCCCCCCAGCTCCCTCAGCTGCTCCTGGTGCTCCAGACCCTTCCCTAGCTCTGTTCCCTCATGTGCCTCGGAGGAATGTCCAGTGTGAGGTGGGGGGGGTCAATGCCCACCCACAGCCAGTGCTGGTGGTGTATGGTGGAGCTTTGAGCCCTTCCCTGCCAAGCTGGCTCATTCCCAGCTGCTAATAGTGAAATTATGGTGGGCTGAGCTCCTGCCCTGACAGACAAACACAATTTCCATCCAATAAAGACAAATGACACACTTAAAGCAGTAATATGTAGGAATTTCACCCACGCACCCCCAATCCTTCTGTGTCTACCTTGTAAAATTAAAGCTCTGCGTGTGTTACAATACTCAGGATGCACTTAGTGCTGGAAATCCTTGTACTTAAGGCTCATCCATCTTCGCTGAGTCAAGCAGAGATTTGCAATGAGAGGTTTGGCTTGTGTTCTACAGAGTGCAGGTTTGTGGAAAGTCTGTAGTGAAATTGCAGGTCAAAAGTACAAAGGTGATAAAAATCTGTTGAAAAAAATCCCATTATTAAAAGTAAAATTTAGATAATTTTGTTGATTTCTATGCAAAATCCTCCATATTTTTATAGGTGTGCTACATGATTTTCGTTTCTTCGTTGGACACGCCAGAGGGATCTCTGCTGGTATCAAACCTCTCCTCTGAAGTAGCTCCTTCCATGATTTGACACCTCATTTGTGAACAGGATTATGGTGTAGTCAGTCCCTGGACACTCAGAAAGGGCTTGGACTCTACAGGGTCAGGCACCTCCTCATGGGCAGTGGTGGCTGCCCACCCATCCCTGCTCACCCAGATTTTTGACTGCCCATGTGTGTATTTGCTCCTCAGTGAACGCTGTCTTTGCTCCAGGTAGAATCATGTGCCTGCAGCTCCAAGGGGTTTAATTTGGTTTCTGAACTCCCAGTCCATTCTCTCAGCCCCCAAAAGGTATTTTCCGTTGAATTTATTCATTTGCAGAGGGAAATAAATGACTTGAAATGATCAAATTGTGCCTGTCAGTGGGCCAGTAATGAATTATTTTTCAAAGTTTGCCCTTGGAATTGCTTTTTGATGCCTTACAGACAGACCTGGGAATGCCAGGGACTTTGGAAAGAGCTTACAAGCAAACCCACCATTATCCAAGCAGCAGATGGTTTGCCAGGTCCCGGTGCTGGACAACTCACACAGCACCTCTGGTTCTGGTTCCTCAGGATATGTTTGAGCCTTTGGCAGAGCTGTGGGGAATGGGGGAGCTGCACATGCAAATCCCTCTGCAGCTCAGCCTTCTCCTGCAATTAGTCTTTGTTTGGGCTTTGCCCCTCTCTTGTCTTTAATAAAACATTTGGCCTGTGTGCTGTGCTTTCCTCTGGACAAGGCTCCATGTCCTCTGGTGCTTTGGCTCTGCCGGAGGCACATTGGGAAATTGGGAAATTGGCTGCAGCTCCAGTGGCTCCCGATGTAGAAGCATCTCCCCCCTCCCCATCTCTGGCTGAGGGCTCAGTGTCTGTTTAAACTTTCATCAACATAAAACCAGCATGGTAAATTTGTAATAATCTGCATGTCATTAGCACATTTTAATTGTCAGGGCTTTGTGTACAAAAGGCTTCTGAGCACAGACATGTTTCAGTGTTGGATTTACAATGAACAGCCTTAAATATTGTATCTCGATTTAAGAATAATTTTTATTTTAAATGACACATAATCCCCTGATGATTCACCCAAGCAGGAGGAGAGTACAGGCCCATAAGACTGTGGTATGTCAGTTAAATGGATGATTTTGTACCACAGTGTATTTAGTTGTATAGATCAAACGTTTATTGAATGTCTGTAATGGACAGAAATAAAACTTGATTTAAAATACACAGATTTACAAGTGAAAAGATGGAGGAATCTCATAATTAGGACTATTTTTTTTCTCTGCTGCTTTCTAGAACTGGGATAATACAAGAACTGCCTTCAGCCCTCAATTGTAATGTTATATGTGGTAGAGGAACTGAGAAAAAAATAAATGGCAAAGAAAATCAGGGTTTCTGGGCTGATGGCAGTAGCAGGTAAACCTTTGTGGTGTTTGGAGGCTGTGGCATCATCTCAGCTGCTTTCAAACACTCTGCTTTTGCTTTTCCATATCAGAATCAAACCCCAAAGATTTTTGCCTTATAATACAATATCAGGAGAGAGACTCAGGGATGACACAAAGGCATCATCCCTGCAGAGAGGGGGACTCCAGCCCTGTCCTGGGCAGCCTGTGCCAGGCTGGACAGCTCTTTCCATGAAGGAATTTTCCTTAATATCCAGCCTAAACCTTGCCTGGTGTAACTTGAAGAAGGTGACATCCTGTCCCTTGTTCCCTTGGAGCAGAGCCTGACCCCTGCTCTGGCTCCACCCTCCTGTCAGTTGTAGGGAGGATAAGGTGGGATGCTCAGAGGTAGAAATGTGGAAGACTGGGGAATTCAGCCTTCACAGGGGGGATATAAACTGTTTGAATTTGGCCCTGACTCAGAAGCAGGCCAGTTGAGTGTCACAAAGTGAGATACTTTCTGGAAACTGGGCGAGCAAGTCTAGGAACGTACGTCTTAAATGAGATTAAACCCACTATTTATCTCACAGATGCAAATGTGACAGGAATTATCTGACTGACTCTGGATTTGAATCTCTCATGTCTGACATTCAGGTGCGTGTCCTCTCCCTGTTTGAGACTGCATCATTCTCCTATTATAGATTTATGACAGAAAGACATCTCCTATCTACTTGATGGCTGCTTTGTGTGTTCTGATACTGAACTGGAATAGATGAATAGCTTTAATAAGAAGCTGAATGTATCACTTGGAGGAGCCAAGTGATGGCAGATGAGGAGCACAGGGAAACTGGGAGAAAGGGCTTATCAGCTGCTAAGGATAGACTGGGAGTGGAGTTGTAGAACAGAGGTGCAGGTGAACACAGACACCTGCACAAACCACCCCTGCTGTCCTGGAGAGCAACGCTGTGCTGGTCACAGTGGCTGTGGGACCACTTTCCCTTGATAATATTGACCAATAATATCATGGAGTAGGGTAAAAATAACCTTTCTCAGGATAGTCTAAATATAATATTGATTGGAAAGCAGCTCTTTGCTTCCAGGTAGGAAAACTGTAAGAAATTAATCTAGTAAAGGTAAAGCATATTGAAAAGCTGGCACTTTAAGATTTGGGATTACAGGACACCTAAAACTTGATTATTCTTTCCCAAAGCTTCAGGCTGGTACTGAATACACTGCCTGTTGAATTTAAGGAAAAGGGAGTTCACCCCTAACAGACATCCAGAATTTTATGTAATTAATGATCAATGTTTTATTAAAAATTATGGAATCCCAGGATAGTTTGGATTGGAAAGGTTCTTAAAGCTCCTTTCATTCCAACTCCCTGCCATGAGCAGGGACACCTCCCATTAGATATAAATATAAATGAACTAAATGAAAATAAATACAGCTGGTAATTGGATAGCAATTTCAAATAACTGATTGTTATTGCAATGTGTGCTCTTGAGCTACCCAAGATGTGAGCACCCTCCTGGGTCATGTTAGTGGCTCTTTGAGCTGTTTGCAGCATTTACACAGAATCTGGTGGGTCATTAATTGCCTTTGTGTGGATCCTTCTGCACTGCTGGAAGTAGAGATAAGCATCAGGGACCCCAAAATCCATAGTGTCCCTGGGAGCATCTAGGTGGAGGCAGGAGCAGTTTCCAGCACCCCACCTGAGGCCAAGAGAAACTTTAATCCTGCTTTACTTTCCAAATATCAAACCAGGGAAATGAAGTCATGGTTTAGGCTGGCCCAAGAGGAAATCTGTTCAGGTTTCTTACAGTAAGAAAACAAATGTTGTATCTTTTTTTTTTTCTTCTCTTGTATCATTTTAAGAAAAGAGGCAAATCAATGAAAGGAAATTCTGAGCTTAAGAACCATTAAAAACCCCCAACAAACCCCCTGCAGCTTTCTCATTACTTTCTTAGTAATCCATTTTTTAATCAATTTTTGACCCTTAACCAAGATGTTTTTGTATCTTCTTTAAACATTTCCTCTGCCTGAGGTTTCTATTTCATGAATATGTTTCTGCTTCCTCTCTGTGCATCCCCCAAACAGGGGGAGTCTGTGGGAAATTTGGGCACTGCTACCCTCCCTGTGAGGGTGGGGAGGCCCTGGCACAGGTTGCCCTGAGAAGCTGTGGCTGCCCCATCCCTGGCAGGGGGTGGGACTGGATGGGCTTATAGGTCCTTCCAGCCCAAACCATTCCATGATTCTGTGATCCCATGGTTTGCTGGGGGGGCGTCTCTGTGTACTCTCATGATGTACATGAGGAAACAGGCTCGGGGACCTCTTTCCTTGTGCCATAGCATTTAATTCCCAACCTGGGCCCCACATGGTGCTGAACACAGAAATTGCTCTGAAGCCAGACCCGGGCACGGAGCACTGCAAGGTGATTGTGCACTTTTTGACTTTCCACCAGTCTGAGTTTTTGCTGGAAAAGTAATAATTTAAAGAATTTGAAGAGTATAATGCAGACACTGAGGAATTTGAGCTGCCCATGTTGTGACTGATTACAGGTTCACTGGCAGTTCAGGCTTTCACGGGCGATTTCATCCATGGCGATGGAATTGCAAGGACATAAAACTGCTGTGACAGGAAACTGAACCCCTTGTAAAAATGAGTGAACTTGACCAAAAAACTGGTACATGTGGGTCAAAATCCTATCGAGCCTCGTCTGTTTCCTTTTCCCTTTAGAACATAATTGAAGTGGTTTTTTGTTGCTCTAAAATGGAAAGGTTTCAAAAAAATATCTCCCTCTGGTGGGGATTAACCTCTTTATACCACATGGAAAAGGAGGAGGGAGTGGGTTTGGTTTGGGTGGTGGGTGAGGTGGAGGGTAGTGAGCAATCACACCCCAACTACTGTGATTGTGGGATGTACCATGTGGAGTTCTTGGAAAATGGTGGGAGATCTCCATCCCAGGGGGCTGCTGAGGGATAGGTCAGAGGAGGGAGCTGGAGCTGCAGCTGCAGCTGGGCTCTGCTCTGCCTAGTCTGGCCAGAAATCCCACCCTGGGCTTGGGAACCATTTTCCAGAAACGTTTCACTGAGCTGAAGTGCTTTATGAAAACTTTTTACTTTGATGAATAAGCATTTTCTGATGGAAAAAGCACTTTGTGGGAAAATTCTTGATGAGAAATAATTTGCAGTGTTATTGAGTTCCTCCCTTAGAGCTTCCGTTCCCAGCTGGTCTCCATTGCCACTGTTCAGACATTCCCCTGAAACTGCCAGTGATATTTTGAAAGAGAAAAAGAAAATTTAACCCATTTATGACTTAATTGAGGGCTGGCCAGTGTATAATGTCACAAGTCATTATGTGTGCAAATGAGGGTCTATCCTGAGCCTTCACAGGGTGATGTTTGCTTTCTCTCTTTGTTAATGGCAACGCTGTTGAAAACAAGATAAATGAGGGGGTGGAGGCAGGGGAGCCCCAGCCACCCGTGTCTCCTCCAGCTGTGAAATGCTGGGTGCTCTTTTCTGTGCCCCACTTTCTGCCTTGGGTGGGATTTGGAAGGCAGGAGGTGATATCATTCCAAAGGAATCACCCAGGGCTGGCTGAGCCACATTGACAGCTCCAGTCGGCACCAAAAAGAGCTCCTGAGGGGATGGGAATTGAGGGCACTTCACTTTTTGTAGCAATATCAGCAAAATTTTAAAATAACCTTTGAGGTGGGGGAGCAGATCCCAGTGTGCTCCTGCAACACAGGAGAGCTGGAAAAGCCTTTCCTGCGGCAGGTGGGGCCCTGTCTGCAACTTAGAACAGGAAAATGCAGAAAAAAACCTTCCTTCTTGTGCCCGTGGCAATCCTAGCAAAATGGAATTATATATTCCCTTCATAAATATTATTGTTTCAAAGCTCTTTGTGCTTTAGGGCTGCTCCCCTTCCCACTGGAGTCCGTTATGGATAACCTTATTTGCGTACAGATTTTCACTTTTCCAGAATTAAAGCACCTTGAGAATAAAAGGAACAAAGGAGCAAAACAAATAGAAGCTGGAAGCAAAGCCAGAGGGGAGCTGAGCTGCCCTGATCGCTCAACATTCATGGTCTTTATTCTCCAGTTTGCTTTGGAGGCTGCCCGAGAGTTCCTGAATCCTGGAATTAAGCAGGTGGTTCTTGGAAGTTGGTTATTGCATTTGAATGGTTTCTAACTTGGTTCACCACCAGAGTCCCCTCTGGTGGTGCTGGCTGAAGGACACACACATATCCAGGAGGAATCAGATTCACACACAAACTCTGGTGTTCTCCAGAGGATTTAGGAATATCACCCCAGGGACACACACATGGCCAGGGCTGTGGATGCTGCCTTGGCTGTGAGAGCTCAGACAGCAGCTCCCAGCCCACAATAAGTGGATTGGGGAAAACACAACAGCTCTGAAAATCTGAGATTCCCGAGCCCCTGGGCCCTCAGAGATTGTGCAGATCCAACAGAGAGCACAAATCCTCCTGCTCCCCGTGTGATGTATCAGCTCCTGGCTGTTTGAACAGCTTGAGCTCACAGACGGTGTGAGGGTGTCCAGGGCCCTGGGGGGTGGAGAGCCTAGGGAAGGGCTGGGGAGCTGGAGAACAGCACCTCCTGCTCAGGCCCAGTGTGCCCAGCACACCTTCTGCTGCGCTGCTGGGGGTGCAGGCAGCGCTCCAGGGGCTTTGCACCTTGCAGTGCCAAATGTGCTTGTTCCTCTTGTAAAACATGCTGAAAAATTTCCATTAGAAGCCTCAGTCTAAAAAATCCTCCACTGAAACATGGAGGCGCAGTATTTTAGGGCATTACTTGCTTTCTGACAAGCTCTTCCCTAAAAAATGGTGAGAAAACCCCACCACTTAAATCTCTTAAGAAATTCCTGCTTAATTAGAGATGCTTTGGGGATTCCTCGATGTTCAGCTGTGTGAGTGCATTAAGTCATTTGCACTGTTTTGTTGTATTAATGATACAACAAAGAAAATGATTTATAAACCCCCCTTTCTCTCAGCAAATATTCTGTAAGTGACAGGATGTGTTCAGGAGAAGGGAAGAAATGTAGTTAGAGAGGGAAAGCCTCACTCAGAGCGAGCCCATAAACTTTTCAGCAGGTTTAATAAAACACAATGTTGGCCTTTCAGTGCACTGATCACTCTTAAAGCTGTCACTTCTCTAGGGGCAGTTCAGTGTTTGTGTCAGGGATCATCTGGGTCTCCATACCACCACCACAATGTGCAAAGAATCACCAAAGCCAGCAGTTCCAGTGCATGAAAGCTGTTTTCTCATGGCATTAAGAGCAGGATGTGTTATTTGGGTAGGAAAAGTGTAGAGGCAGCAGAAAGAGGAGCAGTTTGGGTGGTGGAGGTGGCTGAGCACTGCTGGTACCTCCCCTGCAAAACATTCACATGTGGGAGGGACAGAATTCCCCTGGATTTGATGAGTTTGTTTAAATTTACTCCTTGCACAGCTCTCTAGTTGTTTATCCAGATAATATTGGTTTAGATAATCTCCCTGTCAGAGCTCAGTCTCCTGCCTAAATATCTTTCCAAGTATATGAATATTAAGACACACAGTTTCTTTGTATTTTTGCCTAATCCATAGAACCACAATAAAAGCTTTTGTCAAATCTTTCTGCAGAACAAGCCTACATCAAATATTAAACAAATAAAAGAAATCTCACTTATATGAGAACAATGAGAAGACCCTGCTCTGGATTTTCCATGGTGGGGAATGCATGGTACAGACTGTATGGTACAGCTGGATTGCTTGTCGTGCTGCCACAGTTATGGAATGACTGGGAGAGCCTGTTTTATGTGGTTGGCCAGATTTGAAAATGGATTTCATCCCCCCTCCTTTACAATCAGACAAACAGAATGAAAGGTTCTCAGATCAGGAGCAGAGGAAGGCTGGAGCCTGGGATAGATGGAACACAGGGTGGATCCCCACAGCCAAGTGTCCAAACAGATCTCTTGGCTTCTGCTTTGAGAGCATTAGAAAGTGATGAGGTTTAATATTACTGCTCAATGAGCAAACTGGCACAGGATGTCCCGGGATGCTGTGACTGCACCATCCCTGGAAGTGTCCAAGGCCAGGTTGGACAGGACTTGGAGCAACCTGGGCTAGTGGAAGGTGTCCCTGCCCATGGCAGGGGGTGAGACTGGATGGTCTTTAAGGTCCCTTCCAACCCAAACTAGCTTATGATTCTATGATAAACTCTTGAAATGCACCATGAAAATCAAGCTGCTTTCTAGGAACAACAACTGTCTCACTGCAGGTGAGACACTGCACTTGAAATGCCTGGATGAGGAGAGTGGGATGGATCATCTCTGCATTGCACTGTGAGGGGGATATTTCTGTATCATGGGAGAGGTGATTCAGTTAAAGTTCATGCAGGTTTGTTGTCATTTCATGGTATTTACTGTCTGAAGATGAGGCAAGAAAATCAGAATGTTCAGGGACCTTGGAATGTGCAGCTGCTGAAATCCATGGCACAGAGCTCGCTCCTGTTTAATCCTGTGAGGAGTGTTTGATGAAGGAGGGAGGTGTGTATTGCTCTGTTGTACTGGCTTAGAGCTGTCCCCAGTGATTGTCTGTACACACAGACTCAGGAAACATCAATAGATCCAGAATGGCCCTCAATAATTCCTTATCTGTTTATCCTCCTGGTGCACTGTACCCTCACTAATTCCTCAGCCTCCAAATCTCTCCCACTGTCAGAAATATTGGAAAATCTATTTGTAAGAGCTTTCTTTTGGGAAAAAAATCTCAGAAGATCTTATACCAGTACTGATATGTTTTCCCTCAGAGTATACTAAAAAAAGAGTTACTATTTTTAGCGGGGAAAGCCCCTGAGCAGCCCAGCCCCATTTGGGGACTGCAGGAGGGACCCTTGGGCACTGTGGAACAAAGGAACTGATGGTGGGAGCTCATCCAGTGCATGGGCCTTCCCACTGAGCACTGCAAACCAGCCTGGAAAGGATAATACCTTCTGACTTGGTCTCTTGAAACAAGGAGACGTTGCCTGTGAGGGTGGAGGATGGAAAGCTGTTATGGGCATCTGTAATTTTCTTGGCCCCAATGAGGGTGGAAGATCATGGAATCATGGAATGGTTTGGGTTGGAAGGGACCTAAAAGCTCATCTCATTTCATCCCCTGCCATGGGCAGGGACACCTTCCACTACACCAGGTTGCTCCAAGCCCCATTCAACCTGGCCTTGGACACTTCCAGGGATGGGGCAGCCACAGCTTCTCTGGGCAACCTGTGCCAGGGCCTCACCACCCTCACAGCCAAGAATTCCTTCCCAATATCCCAGTGGGAAGCCATTGCTCCTTGTCCTGTCCCTCCATCCCTTGTCCCAAGTCCCTCTCCAGCTCTCCTGGAGCCCCTTTAGGCCCTTGAAGGAGTTCTAATGTCTCCCTGGAGCCTTCTCTTCTCCAGGTGAACACCCCCAGCTCTCCCAGCCTGGCTCCAGAGTAGAGGGGCTTCAGCCCTTGGAGCATCTCTGTGGCCTTCTCTGGACTCGCTCCAGCAGCTCCATGTCCTTCTTTTGTTGGTGGCCTCAGAGCTGGATGCAGTTCACTGTTCTTAATCTGGGGTATTTTAGAAAAAATAAAGGAAATCTCGGAAAAAGAAAGTAAATCAGTAAGTCTGGGCATCCATGGTTGTGCTGAGCTATCCTGGTGTGCTTTGAGGCCAAGTTTATAAACACTAGCTTGTGATCTTTGGGTGAAAAATGTAATTTGAGATAAAATTGTTATTATTAACACTGATGAATGTGACAGAGAGTGTCCTGGAACAGCAAGTGAAGCCAACACATCGTTATCCACAATGTCCATGTTTCATCTCTCCTTGGTAATAGTGAACTGTGTTTGCTCTTGGGATTGTAAGTATGAGATGTAATTTGAATTTTTAGAATTTATTAAAGCCAAAGACAGTGGTTTAGGAATCACTGAGAACACTGTTCTTAAGAGGGAGGAGTTCACCTGAGCAGCAGATTAAACCTTCCAGGTGGAATTCATTTGTGGTCAGCCCAGAGGGTTATAAACACCTTTGCTCTAAGATCTTAAGATTTCCAGAACAGAATTCCCATCACTGTTGAGCCCAGGGGAGAAGGTACATGAGCAAAATACCACAGGTATCTCCTCCATCCGCCTGGGAGGCACAAGATCTACATTTGGAGTGTGGACTGGAGCGTGTCCAGGGAAGGGAATGGAGCTGGGGAAGAGTCTGGAGCACCAGGAGCAGCTGAGGGAGCTGGGGGGGCTCAGTCTGGGGAAAAGGAGGCTCGGGGCGACCTTCTCACTCTCTGCAACTCCCTGACAGGAAGGGGGGGCTTGGGGGGGTTGGGCTCTGCTCCCAGGGAACAAGGGACAGGACAAGGGGAAAGAGTTTCAAGCTGTGCCAGGGGAGGGTCAGGTTGGATATCAGAGAAAATGTCTTTGTGGAAAGGGCTGTCCAGCCCTGGTACAGCTGCCCAGGGCAGTGGTGGAGTCCCCATCCCTGAAGAGATTTAAAAGCCATGTGGATGTAGCACTTGGGGACATGGGTTATTGGTGGCCTTGGCAATGCTGGGAATGGTTGGACTTGGTGATCTCAGAGGGCTCTTCCAACCTGAACAACTCTGTGATTCTCTGATTTGCCAGTCTGGGAGCTCTCCTGGCTCTGTGCAGGTTTCTCAGCCACCTCCACCACATCTGCAGCAGAGCCTCCCTGATAATGAGCCCTGCAGCCAGTTTAGGCAGCTCAGCCAGTTGAGCCAGTTCCCCATCCCAGTTCCTCGGGCCCTGCCCCAGGTGAACAGGACACCTTCACTCTCCCAAAGCTCCTTTTCCCCTCCCCAAAATGGACCTTTTGCCCAGTCTTTCCCCCCCTGGGGTGGTGCCCAACAGGAGCAGCACTGCCAGGAGCTGTGATGGCTCAGGGCTCTGCTGGGAGCTGAGCTGGCATTTTGCAATATCTATTTTTAATGCTGGCCAAATCTAAATAGCTCCATTACAGTTCCACTGTGGTGAGAAGTGAATGACTTGGTTTAGAGCAAACAGAGTCCAAGATGCCTCCTTGGCATTGCCCCTGGGATTGTGGAGGGAGGCTGACTCTTCTTTCCCTGATAGAAGCTCTTGTGCTTGTGGGCAAATTAAACTGTTGTGAGAGAGAAATTAATATTAAACAGCACAGCCTGGACCAGCTGAATTTGTACTTTTCACTGGTGACTTTTTAGTTTTGCACACAGGAAGGAAAATTTTCCTTAAGAATCAACATGAGTAGTTTTGTGTCAGTGGAAAAAACTTGAGTATGCAGCACCCCAGGATATTGACTAATGAGAGTTTAGGTGCTTCTACTAATTTCTATAATATGTATATTTAAGTACTTGCTAGATCTGCAATAATTACTGGAATTTGATTGCCTATGAAGGAAAATATTAAAATATAAAGCTTTGACCACTCCTCAGAAGAGGAAAGTGGAAACATGGAATCTCTAGAAACAAATGTCTTTGTATTGTAAATGAAAATGTCTCTATTATAATAACAGGAAAACAGTTTGACATGTAATTGTAAAAGATAGTCTGTACAATATATAAATTTGCATGTACATACGGACAATACAGTTAATTTATTTGATGCAGCTTCTTAAGGCAGTATCCCTCCAAATCTGCCAGCTCAGCTCCAGGGCTTTAATGGCAGGACACGCCTCCCCTGGGTGTGAATGTGGTATAGGTTTGGTCATAGAATCGTGGGATGGTTTGGGTTGTAAGGGACACACAGTCCTTGCACCCTCCTGTACAGCCACAAATTCCTCCAGGAATTTCCCCATGGGATCTCCTGCAGTGCTGCTCTTGCTCATGCTGGAATGCTTCAGAAAGTTAATTTATTTTCTTCTGTGGACGCTATCCATGTTTTGTAAATAAAAAATAAGGTACAGAAAGACTGAGATCAAGAGCATTAATTTCACCCTCTGTGACGTGCCCCAGAGCAGCTTTTTTCAGACAACGTGGTACTATAATTACTCCCATATTTAATAATAGAAATTATAAAATACAATACTGGAAGGGATATCAGGTCATGCAGTAATTCCTCTTGCCCTGGGTACAAGAAACCCTGGGATATCCAGGCAGGAAAAATGACTAAACTTATTTATCTAAAAGAATTATTTACAATCTTTTTTTTTTTTTTTTAAGATTTATGTAAGATTTATTTTTTTAAATGATTTATTTAAAAGAATAAGTTCTGATATTAAAAACTTAGGATGTAATTTAATCTTGGCTATGTCTTCGCTTCAAGCACCACACAGAAATTACGTTCCAGAAGCTCCTTTCCCAGCTGTATTTAGAGCAATCTGTGATGTTGGGGTTTTTGCATGTGAGAGCTGAGCTGCTGCACAATTGTGTCACTAGTAAAAGCTCATCCATCCACAAAGGTTCCTTTAAAGTTCTCTGAAGTGAAGGCAGAAAGGAAAATCTGTGCTGAGGGAAGTGTAGGCCTGATGCAAATGTATTTTTCATTCTAGCACCATTCTCACTAATGATTATGACAGTGTTGTTCTCTCAGGGAGATAAAGCCTGACTGATACATAAGTATCTTCCCTTTTTTGTGTCATTTGTGGGATAACTTTGATTCACAGCCACCAGACTTGCTGTTGCAGTTGTGCCACAGGCTTCAGTCCTTTTTTCCCCTCCTCCGAATTTTGCCTGTCACCGGGTTTTTTGGTTTGGGCAGGACTGAGGGCTGGTGAGGAGCTACTAGAAGACATCGAGGGGACAAGGGGGAATGGATTTAAGTTCAAAGAGGGTAGATTTAGATGGATATTGGGAAGGAATTCTTGGCTGTGAGGGTGGTGAAGCCCTGGCACAGGTTGCCCACAGAAGCTGTGGCTGCCCCATCCCTGGAAGTGTCCAAGGCCAGGCTAGATGGGACTGGGAGCAACCTGGGCTAGTGGAAGGTGTCCCTGCCCATGGCAGGGGGTGGAATGAGGTGAGCTTTCAGGTCCCTTCCAACCCAAACCATTCCATGATCCCATAAATCCTGTGCGCCACTGAGCACTGGCCATGGGGTGTCCATGACCAACTGGGCCAAGGAAGTCTGCATTTCAAACTGACATTTGGTATTGAAGGGACTTTGGTTCCTGACAGCCAGGGCACCAGTTGTTCTTCAGAAATCTGCCTAATTTATTTGAGACAATAAATGCACTTTTGTACTTGTAAGAAAGGCAAAGAAAAGATTTTGCAGACTAAGCAGAGCCCAGCACTTTATCTCAGGCTTTGTTTAAGGGAAGGGAAAAGCAGATTAATAGTCCAGCGTTTGCTGCCTCTTTTGTGGTAAAGGCATAAATGCTATTTCAATTCTTTTAACTTATATAACTATCTATCTCTGTGTTGCCTGTGAAGCTGTGGTAAGTGCACATCTAAACTGACTGAAAGGGTTTTCTCAGGAAAGGTTGTTCATCATGAGATGTATCTGAGAGTCAGGGGCAATGAGAGACTGCTGGGGAGGGATAATCAGTAGCAGATAGCAACAGAGCCATGGCCCTGGTTCTTGTACCTCACTGCTGAGCATGTGGGGACTCTGTGACCTGAAGTACAAAAAATGAAGTATCTACTTGTGAGCTAATAATTGGTACTTCTGAGAACCTGCCCTCGGTCAATCACAGAATTGTTAAGGTTGAAAAAGACCTGTAATATCATCAAATCCAACAGTCAACTCAGCACCACATTAAACCTTGTCCCCAAGTGCCACATCCACGCATGTTTTCAACACCTCCAGGGATGGAGACTCCACCACTGCCCCTTTAGTGGAAAATTTCCAGTGCTGTATTTACTTTTTCAGTTCTTTCCATGGTTATTAGTGACTGTTGCTCACTGTAGTAAAGTACTGTTTGCCTAAAGTAACACCAAATCAACAATTTCAAGGTGACACTGAGAGTCCAAAGCCAAAGCTAAAATGTTCAGGAATCTGCTCTCTGACTCAAAGACATCTATAATAATGTCCAGGACAGGTAAACAATGGGATTGCAATTCAGATGGTGAGCACACGTTTGGGAATGTCCAGGTCAGCGGGGCCTCCCTCAGGAGCAGAATGGTTTGAATGGGCAGGACAAATGAATCCAGTTGTTAATGAACCAAGACAATTGCAAAGGCAAAAGCGGCCAAAAGTGGCTACAGGATTTCTGTGAACTCCAGTGAAGTATTGGAAAGATAACGTCTAATAGACATGTCATTTTTGAGCAATTAAACCAGAATATAGTTAAAGAGAAATTGTTGAGTAAAGAATGTCCAATAATTTTTTTTTCAAATGTTTAAACTTTAAAAAAAGAATTCATAATAAATGCATCAGGCATGGCAAAGGTGGTGTTTCACCCATCAGCTTCTGCCCACCCCGGCGTGGGGCGGAGGGTTTGGGGAGCGAATTGTAAATCTGACACAAACCCCCTGTTTGCTGTTTGATCCTATGATCACAAAGAACGGGACTGACAGCACAAGCAAGTATTACAAGATGGTAACAACTCTGCTTTAATACATTTTTAATGCTGTAAAAGAGGTGGTGTGGAGCCAGTGGGAGATTTTATGAGGGAGTTTTAGTGCCTGTCGCTGTGGCAATAGGAAGTTATACCCTTCCTTGCACAGGTTAAGAATACTTTGCTGTTACTTACACCTGCATTTTCATTGCATTGATGGCATTTCCAGAGATCATAACATCAGCAGATAAGAGTTTTACTTCCATGGCAAAGATAAAATATAGTGTGTGAGTATATGGTTTTAATGATATCAGTGTTAGCTCTGGTTATAGAAACAGCTGAACCAGTTTTACAGGCATGGAATCATGGAATGGTTTGGGTTGGAAGGGACCTCAAAGACCAGCTAGTTCCAAATCCCCTGCCGTGGGCGGGGACACCTTTTAGTAGATCAAGCCCCATCAAACCCAGCCTTGGACACTTCCAGGGACGGGGCAGCCACATCCTTTTGCTGAAGTTTTTGAAGCAGATGCTGCTTAAGGATATTTAAACACCAATGAGGTGGAAATACGGATCTGGAGAGATGGGGGAAATCAGTACTTTTCTTTTTCTGGATAGAAACTCTGTGATTTTCATCCCTCAGACAGGGATCAGGGGTGTGTCCCATGGGAAGAGCCAGTGCAGGGGTTTGGGAGGGTATCAGCTGGATACAAAAGCTTGTTTGGGGTTCCTGCCCTCACCAGGGCACTGAACCCCTTGGAAATAAATAGTCTGGGCAGGTACTTAGTTCTGCCCTGGTTTTTGCAGATATTCAACATGCTGGAAAAACAAGGAGGAAAACAAAGTATACAATTGCAATATTAATTTTCTTTCCTGTCCTGAACATTCTGTTTCTAGGAACAGAATGAGGAATTCACCCAACTGGAAAATAGACCAACATGAAGAGATATTTCTGCTTTTAGGAGTTAGCAGAAAAATCATAGTTTAAAATTCCTGTTTATTCATTGCACATAGAGAGCTATGTGAGTTTTTTTTCCGTAAATTTATCTTGTTCACACTTCATTATTCTCAGAAACATAAATACAAGGAAGCAAGGGAAGAGCAGAAGTGGAATGCACCAAAAACTGCTGCTGAACCACATCTGAATTATGCAGCATCTCTTTAAAGGTTCATTAGCAGTTGTTACACACAGCAGTGGTTGGGCTCTATTTGCCAACCCCACTCATCCACGGAGGCTGCACATCCTTCACTGGCTCTGTTTAACATGTATTTGAATAAAAACTGCACAAGGCACAGTCAACAATCCTGGAGCTAAAGTTGCTGCCAGAAATATCAAAGTTCAATGGGGTTTATTCTGAGACCTGGAATTGAGGGATCACAGAGCCATGGCCATGGAGTGATAGATCACAGACAGCAAAGAGTGATGATGGCTGGAGATCCCCTTCCAGAGCAAGAAAGGGATTAAAATTTCACATGCAGTGACATTTTGTGGCCCTGCATATGTTGGAGACACATTTTTGTGGGCACTCAGGCACTTAGGGATCCTTCCAAGCACAGGGACCCCAGAACCTGGAGATTTCCAGAGGTGGGAAAATTCATAGAGTTATAGAAGTGCAGAAGACTCGGGTTGCAAGGGACCTTAAAGCTCATCTTGTTCCACTCCCTGCCATGGGCAGGGACACCTTCCACTGGACCAGGTAGCTCCAAGCCCCATCCAACCTGGCCTTGATATTATTAGTGGCTGCTAATGAGTTCATACAAGGCAGGTTGCTCAAGTTCTTCCCTTGGACAGTGAACTGGGTTTGTGGACATGGATCCTGCTTTCATCCTTTGCAAGTGCACAGAAAAGCCCCATCGGTGGAGTGGGATCCAATGGCTTTCCAGACCCCAGCAGTGGGATATAGAGTGTTACTATCACAACAACTTAGGGAGAAACAAATTCCAAACACTTTGTTTCACTCAGAGGAAACCTATTAGCTGCTCAGTAATAGGTGGAAATGAAATTTAAATCCCTGTAAAAGACAATTGCATAGTTAAAAATACATTTTGTCACTCTGTTGGTACTTTGCAGATTTTCTTTCATTATTCTGTTTAAGGAAAGAGTCAAAATGTGTCTCTCTGTGTGTGTGTATGTGCGTGTGTGGTCTGAGCCTCCTACCAGCTCCACCAAATCCAGTTTGCAGCACTTGAATGACATTTATTTCCTGCAGAAATATTATTTGTCTCTCATGCTCTGGAAAATGTGAATTTTCCATATGTTTGATCCATTAAGAAGTGCATTGAACACTAAAAGCCAAAGAAATACCCAACCTTCTGTGGGCATGAGGAACATTGTGGTGGGAACAACTTAGGAGCCAATGCCCTGAGTCAGGGGAGTGGAAGTTGGTGTCTCAACAGGAGGTGATTGTGCTGCTTATTTATCACAGATCCCCAGGAAGAAATTTGCTCTGAATTCCTTAAAAGTTTTTACATCTTCTCCATTCAAGAGACCGAATAAAAATCAGCAACCCACCAATATTTGTTTTTGATTTTCAATACAAACTGTCTTTTGCTGCTATTTAGAGGGTTAGATGTGATCCAGTGATTTTCTTCCTTTTGTGATTTTTCTGCCTTAGATGAAATAACTGTTGTTGGAAAAATTTCTCCTGGTTGGCTGCCAAATCCTGCACCAAACAACTAAACAATGATTTTTTTTATTTATTTCTCACAGATTATTCTGAGGGAGAGATGCTACTTTGCAGTGAATGTATGCAAAAGGGACAAAGGCATCTGTAACCATCAAAACAAGAGCAAATAAATGCTGGTTTAAGCAGTAGATTCCTGATAGATCTTCGTGAGCAGAAGAGCTGATGGAAGTAGAGATAATGCCAATAACTGACAAAATACTCAGCCTCTGCAGGAGTCTGCAGCTCTGAGATCAGCTCTGTGTTTTGTAGTAGAAATGGGAATTGTAAGAAGCATCCAAAAGCAGAATAAATTTCGAAATTCATTACAAAATCCATTGGCTTCATCGTTTTTCCCTTCTTTGCTCACCCTGGGGTCACATTCCCAGTGCTGAGGAGGCTCTGCCCTGCCCTGGGGTGGGAAAAGATGGAAAAGCAAAGCAGCTCCGTGCACAGAACTCCTTCCTTCCTCCTCCTCTCTCCTCTGCCGCTGCTCCATCACCAGAACATCCATCACAAACCTTCCAGGTTCCTCCCCAGTAAATAAAGACTGATGAGGCCCATTTCATTAATAACCTCCCATTGATTTATTGCTCTCTCTGATCGAGGGATTCACCTCTTTTCTTAGGAGAGAGGGATAATTGTTTTTTTTTTCTTTAGAGAGATGGAAATACTGCCTTTTTTATCAGCAGTGGAAACAAGGTTTGTTCCATTATTCCAGGAATATTCCGGTGTCCTGCACGGCAATTGCGCACTGATTTTTTTAGCCACATGTGCATTTATAGTAATGTTGTGGTTATTATTCCTAAAAATGAAAAGAGGTTCTTGGGAAAATAACACTTTAGGCACCTTTAGAACTGAAATGGAGGATTTGCCCCGGGGGGGCTGGTTCCTGCTTGGGAAACACTATAGGATCACTAGAAACTTCCTGCAAAAGGCTCCTGCAGGGATTTCTGCTCCCTGGAGGTGAGGTTTTGTCTCATAGAGCCTGAGCTGCCTGAAAGTGCCCCTGGGCAGCTTCTCCTGTGGACAGGGGTGAGTCAAGACACCTCTGAGGAGGAGACCACATTGTTTCTAGAGCAAAGCCAATCCCAAAGCTCCATGGGACTGTTCCTCTTTTGAGACAAATAAATGCACTCTAGATAACAACAACAGACTTTTCCCTTTTGCAGAGCAAGGACTGAACTTCTCATGGGATATTGGGGAAAATTCCTTCACTGAAAGGCACAGCTGCCCAGGGCAGGGGTGGAGTCCCCATCCCTAGAGGGATTTAGAAGCTGTGTGGATGTGGCACCTGGTGACAGGGATCAATGTGGCCTTGGCAGTGTGAGGGCAAAGGCCTTTTCCAGCCTAAATGATTCCATGATTCTGTGATTCTCTGACTGCTGAGTGCACTGCTGGGGCACTTTAAACATCTGCCAAAAATAATCCCGTTTCCCCCACACTCACTCACAGCCCAGCGACTGGAGCCAAGCTTTGTGTACCAGGGGGAGACCCCAGTCCCACCTTGGCACCAAGGACTCTGCCAGAGGGTCTCCAGGCACTGGCAGGAGAGGGTCACCATAAGGGCAGCCTAGGGGTGGATGTGATTCCTGTGTTATGCATTTCCAAAAGTTCTGGAGGCACATCCATGTCTGCCATAATCCCTCCACGCCTGAGAGTGTTTAAAATTCTGGATGAGGCCGCTGATACTCACACGTGAGGAATGACAGTGTTTCATACCCCACCTTTGTTCCCCACATCCATCACAGCTGCAGAAACTTCCAGATTGCTCTTGACACCTGCTCTCCATCTGCTTTTCTCTTTCTTCTCGGGAAGGGTTGGAAAGCTCAGGAGCTGAGCGTGGCAAACTTAATTAAAGCCTGTGGTCTGACAATGTCTCTCTATCCCTCAGCTCTCAGATGAAACAATTCTTCCCAAACTGAAAGCACTTAAAAGTATTGTCTTTGTTCTCTTGTTCAGAAAGATGATAAAGGCCCCAAGTCCCCTCAGCTGCAGGAGGTGAAATTGTGTTTGGCTTATTTTCCTTTCTCAACAGCGCTGTATCATGTTCTTGAGAGTCTCTGCCTCTTTTCCGGGCGTGATCCCACGATCTCTCTGGGAATGTCTCATCACACGCAGCATATGCTGCCGCTCCTCCCCGCCAGGGAGGGAGGCTGAGCTGAGAAGTGCTGGGCACAGGGTTAATAATAATTTAATGGGGCTCCTTCCTCAGGAGTGAGTGTGTTCCACCAGCTCCCCCGACTTGGGGCTGGAACACCTCCCTGTGCCCTTAACGAGGGGCTTTGCTTCCAGCTATGGGGAGAGAAACACAAGGCTTTCCCTCCTCCAGGCTGGATAATGGAAAAATAAACAGAGGTGGACAAGGAAACCCAAAGGAGATGTGCTAAAGGCTGAGACCTAAAAAAGACGGGGAAAAAAAGCTCAAAGTGGGATAATAGCAAGGGAAGGGTTCTTTTCTAATTTTGGAAAGGGAAGAAAAAAACCCTCTCCACATTCCCTGTGCAGGAAGTGGAGGCACTGACCTCCAACAGGCTGGAGGAGGGAGAATCCCACAAGACCTCTCTGGATGTGGTGGTGGTCGAGGACAGGCCCTTGTGGAGACTTTTATGGGTTAAATAAGGACGATTTGGGGAAGAAAGGACTGCCGGCACTACAGGCTGCTGTCCATGGTGCTCAGGTTGTGTTTCCATTCTCTTGACCTCCGGGAAGCGGAATTGCTCAGCAGCACGAGCCAAGTGTTCTGTGCTTTACTGCCTGGTAGTTTTAGGCAAGTAGTTTGAGTTTACTGCCGACTTTATTGGGAGATTTTGTTTCTCCTTGAAATCACCCAGCCTTCCTTCTTTTTCTTTTTCTTTTTCTTTTTCTTTTTCTTTTTCTTTTTCTTTTTCTTTTTCTTTTTCTTTTTCTTTTTCTTTTTCTTTTTCTTTTTCTTTTTCTTTTTCTTTCCTTTTTTTTTTTTTTCCCCTGCAGTTTTGCTTTTCCTTTATCCTTGAATTGAATGAGATTTCCAGAACTGGGAAGATTCCAGGGCATAACAGGCTAATCTGGAGAGCAGAACATGTTATATTCGGGCATGTTACTATTGAATGTTACTGCTGAGACTGGGAAGAAGAAGAAAGGGAACACCACCTCCCACCTTGTTTCCCCTTTCTGCTTGGTGCTTTTTGAAACAGTTCCTTTTTTCTCTCTCCCAGTTTGGGTATAATACAAATATCTCCATGTACCACTTGAATAATGAGTATTTCATTAGCTAATTCTCATGGGAAAAGGGATTTTCCTCTGTAAACACAACACAACACTTACAAGTTCATCAGACACTTCCGAAATTATTTCTATGAAACACAAAGCAGCAGCAAATTTCTCTGGAGGTTCAACAAGGGTCATTTCTGCCCCAGTGCTGAGGATGCAATTGGGAACTGCAGTGGTTGTAACTGTTTGTGCCAAAATCTTTGTCCAAAAATGGAAAAGGTTTTCATAGAATTACAGAATTGTTGAGACTGAAAGGGACCTTTAACATCATTATGTCCAACCATTTCCCAGCACTCCCAAGGCCACTACCCCATGTCCCCAAGTGCCACATCCACAGGGCTTTTAAATCCCTCCAGGGATGGGGAATCCACCCCTGCCCCGGGCAGCTGTGCCAGGCTTGGACAGACCTTTCCATGAAGGAATTTTCCCAATATCCAACCTGAACCTCCCTTGGCACAACTTGAGGACATTTCCTCTTGCCCTCAGATGTTTTTAACACCTGAGGGGACATAAAAATCCACTGAACTTTATTCCTCAAGTGAGGGAATGTTGCATTGGATCGTCTTGTTTAAACACAAATCTGGTGTGTTAGGAGTTCTGGATGCTTAGTACACATGGAATTTACAGATTTTGAGAAGTAATTATAACCTTGGGCCCAAAAATATCTTACCCAGCTTTAGTGCATGATGCAGTTTTTTCTGAGGGACTAAATATATTTCTAACAAGCTTCTGAACTAAAACAAGGGTCCCAAAGAAAGGCAGTTGCCCAAGCTGGCACAGATTCACAGAATTTATGCCTTAATTCAGAAGAGCAGCTCCCAGAGCTCCTACACCCATCTCCTGCTGGGATCCCCAGTGGTCAGGGATGCACAGGCCAGGCAGTGGGACACGGTCCGGGAGGCAACAACAGCCCTGGGGTGTGTGTAAAGACCCCTGAATTCTGAAAAACCTTGGCTCTGCACAGAAGAGACAACAAAATGACCCAGAAAAGTTAAATTTAATCTCTACACTGGCACAGAGAAGGGTTGGGCAGCCAAAGCTGGGTAGATTTACCTGTAATTGAGACTTGATTGCTGCCACAGGTGCAAATTTAGGGGAGACCATGGGAAAAAGGTTATGGGTGGGCTGAAGTGATTTTAAGCAGGTGACAGCTTTGCTCCTTGGCTCATCATGTGGAATAGCATTTGCTACTGTATCAATTAAAAGTGAAAGCCCTTTTCACCCGTTTTTTACCTCTTGGGTCAATCCGATCACAAAAGGAAAAATACACTCAGGCCAGAAGACAACGTGGATAGACCCTGCTGGCTGTGATTTATTGTTTTAATTAAAAGCTTTTTAAGCTTTAATTAAAAAGGTACATCAGCACTCAGTATTCAAGAAAAATGCCTTTGTGTTTAGGTCAATTGAATAACGTAAAATATAATGAGATACATATTTCTAGTCTGCAGTTTCCCATGGAAAAAAAAAAAAGCAATATACATAATTAAAAAGTAAATTCAAACTGATAGAAGGGAGCTGTTGGCAGGAAAATAAAAGCTTTGCTTTAAATTAACACCAGTAGAGAGGATGCTTTTTTATTTCCTCACTGTAACATCCCTTAAAAATCCCGTGGTACAACTTGAGTTGGCTTCATGGATGTGCATCAAAAGCTGTGTGCTAAACTAGGAGCAGGTCGTTAGTTCTGATCCTAATGGTGCTTAAGACAGAGCAGGGAGTAAAATTGGGGAGTGACAAGCTGTGGCACAGAAATTGGGAAGCTTTTTTCAATGGGAATCACCCGAAGTGGGAGGTGTCCCTGCCCATGGCAGGGGGTGGAACCGGATGAGTTTCAAGGTCCCTTCCCACCCAAACCATTCCATGATTCCATGGCTCTATGAAGTTGCTCACACCTCTCTTAGTACCACCACTGTGGGGATGTCCCATGTATTGTGTTCTCCCCACTCCCGGTGTCCTCCTGGCTCCTGGGGAGCTTGTTTACCTGATGCCCCCAGTTTTTGGTGTCTCCCATTCCCACTGGCTGTGTCTCCTCATGGCTGGTGCAGGGAAGGTGCTGTGTCGTGTCCATTGTGGCAGCCCTGTGTCTGTCTCACCCCTTATCCTCCCAGTGTGACCCAGTGAAGGGTGTCCAAAACAGACACACTCAGCTTTGGGAACTGTCTGGAGACTGGAATTAGAACCGAATGCAAATAGTGGAATGAAACAACACTAAGCTGTTTACAGAGAAATTTCATTTAGCTCTACATGCAAATCATATTCCAGATATCTGAAGGTGCAGGAGGTGTATTTTGGTCTGTATTCCCACTGAAGGCTGCAGAAAGAATCAAATATAACCTCTACCAGTTCTTTTGTGACTATCCATGCATTTGAACTTCCCAAATGTTCTCTTTCTGCCCTTGCTTCTCCTGGTGCTCTCAGGGTCAATACCTGGGAGAGGGCAACATCTGCATCGGCCACTGAGCGCTGAGCACCAGATGGGGACCAAACCTGCCCCCCCAGCACCCCTGTGCTGGCCACGACACTGGGTCAGATCACTCCTGCTCAAATACAGAGTTGATCTTAGCCCACTTCAGCCCCAGGGAGACAGTTCTGTGCTGGGATATCACTGGGGGAAGGCAGAGCTTGCCTGGATGCTCCAAAACGGTGTCAGGGTGACCTGGGTTTGTCACATCTCACTTTTCTTGCCTCACACCCAAGAGTGGGACATCAATGGTAAAACACAGCCCAGCAAACAGCTGGGTAATGGCTCTGCTGCTCAAACCACATTTATGATAAGTGGTGGAAGATAAACATCAGCGGCTGGTTGGCTCAACAGAAATATCGTGTTTTCATAGCTAAGCCCAAGGAAAGTAAAATAAGATTATATTTTCCTTTCACTTAAAAAACATGATCAGTGTCTGCAGCAGATTTCCAGTGTTGGGAGTTCAGTTATTAAGCCACAAGGGGCCATAAAATCTGCATCAATCTCTAATTCTTGTCTTGTTTATCCACGTTCTTCAGAGCCATCATGAAATCCCAGTTTCTATGGATTTAGAGGGGGAAAACCTTTCAGTAAAGATGTAGATGCAGCGAGGAGAAACCGTTTTTCAACTTGATTTTTTTTTAAACTGAAGTTAACCTTACAAAGGTCTATGGAGCAATTTATCAATTTGCTAAGAACAAAATACTTTGAAACCTTTCAGAAAACTCTTGAAAATTTAGAGGAAAAAAAATCGCTTAAAAATGTTAATTATTTATTTTTTTATTTATTTTTTTAATTTTTTGAATTTCCTAATAAACTATGAGTAGAGATTTCTGTGCCTGTGGTTTTAGTGGTCCAGGGTTTTTATGGCCACAGAGTCTTTGAAGTTCATATGTATAATTTGAAGGTCAGAGGAAACTGAGTGAAAAGCAATTCTAATTTATTTTCATTTGTCATTTTATTCTCTTAAAACTTTAATTTTTTTCATGAAGGCATCATTAAGTGTCAACATTGTAAACAGTAAATAAAAGCGTTAAAATTTATGAGGGTTTGTTTAACCAAATGACTACAAAGGCTTATTCTGATTTTTATTTGAATCAACACTCAAGTGTTCCCTGTACTGCAGGTAAAATGGAAAGATTTCCTCCCAAACCAGGTTTTCTACAAAAATCTTCTCCTGCCAAGGTCAGTGCTGGGGGGTGGGGGACTTTAAACAGGGGAACATGGTTATTTGAAGTAGTTCTTGATTTCCTCATTGTGCTCCAAGTGGCAGAAATACTGAGCATATAACAGCATAATTTTCATTTGTATGTTTAAATTAGGAGGGAAGATCCTCTCACAGTTTTTCCCTATGCTTTTGTTTGATGGAAAAGTCCTTCCTTAAGCAATCAATTCTTTCTGGACTCTGGAGCAAAATAACCTGGGACTGGAGGGCTGTGCTTGTCCAACACAGCTGAGAGTGATACCTGGATCAAGGAAGAACCAGCTGGAGCAAATGCAGAATGAGGGGCAGGGTTTAAAAGGAGTGAAGTTGAAGGGAGAAGGTGTTCTTTGAGGTCTTACTGGAGGTGGAGATCACTGGAGTTCTGGGGTCTGTGCTGATGGTCCAAGGTGCAGCTCTGGGGGACAGGTGGGTTTCTGTGCATTAAAAAAAATTTTCTGATAATTTAAAAGCAAATAGTTTGAGAAGTGGCTGATCCAGCTACTTTTTGGTGCAGAAAACCCTTGGAAATGTTTCAAAAAGCCCCTGTGTGGCTCAGCTTGGTGTGGTGGAGCCAAGGCTGTGGCTGAGGGCTCTGTGACCCCCCCCCCCAGCTGGATCTGAGAGGCTGAAGCTGTGCTGCACAGGGGGATGTTCACAGCACTTGTGAGGCTTGAGAGAAAGGGGAGGGATGTGGAAAACTGGGCTGAATAAGGGGTAAAAAAGCCACTGAGGGTGTTTGAAAGCTGTAAACTGAGTGAGATGGTGCTGCTTGGCTCAGGCTGGGCTTCAACAAGAGGAGTCTCCTGCAGAAACACAGGGAATGGCAGGAGAGGAGGAGGGATATCAGGTGCTGTCCCAGGGGATCTGTGCAGCCAGAGGTGAGGGCTGCTGCTGTCTGCCCAAAATGAGGGATTCCATTCTATTTCATATATAAATATATGTTTGTTTTGTTCCCATACTGCACGTATGATTGGTATCCTGTCTGTTAATGCCATTTGCCCATGCTGGCTTTACTGTGTAGCCTGGCCAGAACATGAGTTATTTAACCACATGGTTTTTGGGGTGCTGGCTCCTCTGTTTTGGTCCCCTGGAGAAGTGGGGCTGCTCATGTTGTCAATCATCCCCCCAACCCTGAACTCCTCTCCGTTAGTCTGTATTTATTTTTTCTTTGCAGCTTCTTCCTCTCCTCCAGTTTGTTGTCAGAGCCCCTCTTACCCCAAGGGGATTAATTTCCTTGTAGATTATCTGCCTAAGCTAAAATGAGACAACAGCTAAATTAACCACTCTTTATTTTACTGTTAATTGCCACTTGACCAGCTACTCCAAAATTACACTGCAGAGCTGCATAATGAAAGAATTCACAATTAAGAATGGGGATTTTTTCTAATTTAAAATCAAGCCAGTTTTTCTTGTTTGCATTAATGTGGCTTCACAGGAACCATGAGGGGCTCTGGAAAGGTTGTCCTGGGGGAAGTGTTGGGTTCACCCTCCCCCTCCAGTTGCTTTTTATAATTTATTTTAGCCCTGTTATGTATTTTTCAGTTTCTTGCATATTCTGGCTATGGATGTGTTTGGCACAAGGGTATTGACTGTTCCTGTTGGCAACTCTGCCATTTATCAGCTGATTTCTGTTATCACCCACCCCTCACACGCTCCCTGAGTGTGTTTTAGCAAACACTCAGTGCTCCAGCTTGGCAAAATCCTTTCCTTCCTTCTCCACCAACTGAGTAGGTCACTTTAACCTTTCCAGTTGTGAGGCTGTACTTACTATGCAGTTCACTCCTGCCAGGAGAACTCTTTGGGCCTGTGTTTTTCTTGCTTACATTTCTGTAAATTTAAAATGACTGCATGGGCTCAGCAATCCGTTCCTGTTTAGGGGCAAGTCAACTCAATTTTCCTCTTCTTACAAAGTGCCTGGGTCTCCAAGGCACACAGAAAAGCCGATGTAACAATCTTGTAAAGCTGAAGCTTGATTTTTTTTTAGTTTTTTTTCCTGAGGTCTTATTTAGCATTGCAGTTCCCTGCAAAAATACTACACGTGAATTTTGCATAAAACCCCAGCAGGTGCTTCTGCTCTGCTTTGTCTCTTTTTACTGAGTTGTTATTATTAGAAATTAATGTTTCTAGGATTTTTATGGAGCTCTGTGTTGCTGAGGGTCAGGCAGCCCTTCCATGATGATATTGCTGCCCTTCAAACAGGGTTTATGGTTCTTGTTAGTGTGCTGAGGTGGGTTGTAATAAGTACAAAACCATCATAAAAGGGAACTGGTTCTAGTAAAAATCGGGGAGTGTTGTACTCTGAGACAGTTCCTTGAGGTTGCATCAGGACAGCTGGAGAGATACTGGGGAGATATGATTTCAGGTGGACTGACCTTGAGGTGTCATATACAAGGAAGTGTTAGAAATCCTGACTAAAAGCCATCACTTACACCCAGGTCTGTTCCTGAGGGAATATATCCATGGTTAACTTAAAACTGTGCAGAAGGTGCCAAACCAGGCAGATATTGCTCAGGCTCTGCCACCAGCTGACTCTGCCAGGGTGATCAGGCTGAAGAGAGGACGGGGTGTGGTGCTTTAACTCTGGCTGTGTCTGAGCACTGTGCTCTGCCCTTATTCAGCCATGGCAAAGCCCTGCCTAACCTTGGACTGATGAAATCCCAGCCTACATTTTCCTCCTGGCTTTCACTGTTGTCTCAAAAATCCAGCCAGGGACTGTTTGAGGTTTGTGTGAGCTTGGGCTCAGCTCACAACAGGTCTGGGCCACCCTGGGACTGCAGTGGTTTCATATAAACCCAGAGCTTAAGGAGTGAAGCTGTACCAGTGCAGGGCTTGCCTGTGGAATGGCAGTGTCACATTCCACAGTGGTCTTGTGCCTGTTTCTGCAAAAATGAGGATGAAGTTGGAACAAGCAGCAGCAGCTAAAATTAAGACAAGTTCCAACTCCTTGGCTGGTGGGTGCCCATGGCTGTTTCTAGGGAAACAGATAATAAGGTGGTGTATAAAGAGATTTTCTGAAATGCCCAAAGTTATTTAGAGCCCAGGACTACTGGGCTGTGCCCTGGGGGCTTCATGGCAGACTCTTTTCTGTTGGAAATCTGGTTACAAAGTTATAGCTGGGATTTCCTGTGCAGTGCTAAGAAACTGTGAACAAAATTTGGCGCAGCTGAACTCTGCCCCGCTTGAATTATCTTTCAAACTGACATGATTTTGATGCTTTCTCCTGGTCTGATTTACTGTTCTTATTGTGTTCTCGTGGGTTTTTTTGTCAAAAATTCACCAAATGTAGAACAGGAGAAGTTGCAGACCTTGTTTTAGCCCCCATCCCTCCCCAGGCACGAACTTCCTCTATGCCTGGGAAGGTGCCCAGTCAGGGTCTTAGTCGTGGTCTCGTGTTCCATATCTGAGGCTCTGGTGAGTGGCTGTTGATGCTGGAATGCTCAGCTGGAGCCCTGTCTGGGGGTGTCCTGCTGTTCTTTCAAGAAGCTCATTGTGTTTCTCTTTTGAAGAGACTGAATAACTTTTGTCTCTATTTTAGCCTGGGACATGAAAAATATTAATTACTTGGGCAACCCCTGTTTTACAGGGCGGGATACCACGTTTGCTGTTGGGTGGGAGCTTTTGCTGGAGTGGAATTTGATTCTCCATGTAGAGGTTTAATTGGTATTCAAGTTTCAGAGGACTGAAGGTCAACACAAGCAGATTTCAGAGCAGAATGACAAGTGGGATTTCAGGCGGATTGCAGAGCACAGGAGGGTGGGTTTTGGTAGCATGGACTGCCTGTGGTTGGAGTATAGGTGGCACAACCAGAGCTGTTTCTGGGCTTGTTTCTCCCTGTTCCCTTTGCCTTCATCCTTCCCAACAAACCTCACAACCATAGACTAAGGGATAATTTTGCATGCACACTTGTTAAGCAAAGTTAAAAGCAGCTGTTGGATGTTTATTGAGTGGTTGTGTTTCCAATCACTCCCCTCTGCCCCATGTCAGTGTCATGCAGCTCCTTCTCCTCTGATTTTATTCCATCTCTAGTCTGTCACACCATAAGGTGTCAGTGTGTCTTTCCCACCCTGTCCTTCTCCATCATTCCTATTGCTCCTCAGGGCTGGATCCTCTTCCTTTGAACTGATCTGCTATTTGTTCTCCCTGCTGCTGTCTCCCACACTCCAACATTAATTTCAGTGCCATCTTCCCTCACGTTTTCCAGCCTCCATCCAAAAATGACATGTTCAGGGATCAACAGAAACTGTGTTCTAGCTGTTCTTCCAAAAAACATCACCATGCCCAGGAAGTGTCTTCTCTAGCCACACTCCCAGTGCTGAGTCTCCTGCAGATGCTTATTTATGCAGACCATATTTGTCTGGGCAACAGCCACGTTTCTGGTGCCTCAGATCCTGCAGCAAAATGCGAAGGTACAATTTTTTCCTGCAACTGGTTATTTATTGTTTCCTCCTTGTTGGCAGCTTGTTCCTGGGGCAGCATAGTTTTGCATAAAAATGTATTTTTTTTTAAACCCAAAACCATATAATGTGGATTCACTAGAACTGCATTTTGCAGACTGAAGGCCTAAATAATATTGTGATCGTGTTGTTCCTCCCTGTTAATCCTCATGTCTCCTCTGCTTCAGCTTTTCGTGGCAAAATGTCACTGATTTTTTTCTTTGTATGCCCAGGTGGCTCCAGCCCTCCTGAGGGTTTGGGGTATCACAGTGGCTGATCTCGGGAGCAGGTGCTGGGGGCAGAGTGAGGCACATATTCCATGTTACATCTGTTGGCTGTGTGGAGCACAGACTTTCCTCCCACCAAAATCTCTCCTGCTTCCTTCTGTGCTCACAGCAATAAAGGAGTGTGGGCAAACTCCTGTCTGCCCAGCACCCCGTGGGAGTTCTGTCTGCTCATTTCTTTTTATCTGGGAGTAAGTACCCACCTCCTCATGTCCTTTCAACTGCAGCATCAAACTGCAGAAGTGAGTTAAAATCAGCTTCATCCATTAGGTCCTTGAAAGCGCTTAAGGGTTAACATCAAACTCTTACTACACTTGAGTGTGGGAGGGTTTTTAATGTGGTTGTTTTGCAGGAATATACTTCAGGGGAACAGCACAGAAAATACTCTGAACTATGAGTAAGAGCCAGTGATCACCAGGGTGATCTCCATCTGGTTTGCAAAGTAGTTCACACTGCTGCTGGCCAGCAGAACTATTTTCAAGTGAATCATAAAATCGTGGAATGGGTTGGAAGGGACCTTAAAGCTCCACTCATTCCACCCCCTGCCATGGGCAGGGACACCTTCCACTAGCCCAGGTTGCTCCAAGCCCTGTCCAACCTGCCCTTGGACACTTCCAGGGATAGGGCAGCCACAGCTTCTCTGGGCAGCCTTGCCAGGGCCTCACCACCCTCACAGGGAGGAATTTCATCCCAGTATCCCATCTAACCCTGCCCTCTGGCAGTGTGAAACCTGTGCTTCCAGCCCTCAGAGTCCTCCCAGCAGGTCTCTGACGCTCTATGTGTTTGCTCAGAGGTGTTTAACTCGGGCCTCTGAAGTTGAGTTCCTGACAAATTGAGTTTGATTCCCTTGTTAAATGATATGGAAGCATCAAACAAAGGCATCTGGGAGTCAGAACCTCTCAGGAGCCGGTCCACGTGTACAACAAATAGTAACAGATGTCCCTTCTGAGTGTTGCTTTCAACACACACCAGCCTGAGTTTGCAACCACATTGTTGTGACAGGAACTGGCGTATGAGAAGACTAATATTTCAGTGAGATGGTGATTAAAGTACCTGGAGATGGTGGGGAAAATGGCCTGAGAAGTTTCAGCTGAACACATCTCACCCCTTGGGGTCTGCCTGATTTACACCTGCTGGTTGCTGGGAGAGGGATCCACACCCATCCTGTTGTGGGAAAGGTGCCAGAGTCCTTTGGGCTAAGGAGAAGCAGAAGGAGAAAATGTTGATGGAACAGTACAGGGAGTTTGGGGGTCCTGGTCCATTTAAATGTAAAATATATTGAGTCCTGAAGAAAAAAAGGAGTGGCTGCTTCACTTTTCTTTTGGAGTATATTTAAACTGGTTCTTACTAGATGAGTCCACTTTCTGGCACCTGTGTATATTTAAGGAATCTGGCCCCGAGTGGTCACTCTGCCCTTTCCTCAAGAGTGGTCTCTCTGGCCCTGCTGAAAGGAAATATTCTGACTGATATGGGAACATAGGAGAAAAACCTGTTCCCTGTATGAAGAAAGATCTTATTTCTTTAACTTTTCTCAGCTCCTACCATGAGACTTATGTTATATAAACCCCCTAAACCTCCACATCCCAAGAGTGGCAGATCCTGTGTTCTGCCTGGTCCTGAGCTGGGGTGCAGGTGCTCCTCCATGGAGCTTTATTGGGATGTCCTTTGGCTGCAGCTCGAGCCACTGCTTGGATTTCCTGGATGTTTCACTGGACTGGGAATTGAGCTTATTTCTTGCTCGTGAGTTTTACAGCTAAAGGACATAAAATAAGTATTTGCTGAAGTGCAGCCAAATGTTTTGCAGCTTCTATAAGCCCCCTGGGTTTAGAGCTTGTGATTCTGTTGATAATTTCAGGTTCATTTCTTACTGTCCTTGCACTGGAGAGCTCAGAGACCTCTTAGTAGTTTTTAAGCTTGAGCAGATGGCACAATAAGAGTGGCAATGGCAGTGAAACCCTTAAATCACGACAAAAAAGTGGCAAATATTCTGAGCATTAATTTATACTGATTTATTTTTTACCTCAGTCATATTTCATTTTTGCCAGTGGTGAGAGGTGGTGTGTGGAGAGAAGAACATGCCTTGTAGTACAAAATCAAGTGTCAAGGGACAAAGGAACAGAGCCTGAATTATTTTGTACAGCCACCTGATGAAGTCACTCTATTAAAAAGTGTTTCCTTCCCTATCAATTATTCAGCACTTCAGTAGCCATGAGTCAAATGGGGTTTCCCACTAGAGCCAGAGCACCACCATTCCCTCCTGCTGAACCTGTTCCAGGATAGTTCCTGATGGTTCATGGCATCTCCTGGAGCCATCAGAAAGGTGCCATGTTTTATGAAGGCTGCTGTAGGATTCCTGCAGTGGGAAAGCCATTGACTGGCAAGTGCCATTCCATAATTCCCTTTGCCAGGGCGGGTTCAGGTTGGACATCAGGGGGAATTTCTTCATGGAAAGGCTGGTCAGGCATTGGAAGGGGCTGCCCAGGCAGGTGGTGGAATCTCCATCCCTGGAGGTGTCCAAGGAAGGACTGGACATGGCACTCAGTGCTCTGGGCTGAGTGATAAGGTGGGGATTGGGCACAGGTTGGACTTGATGGGCTGGGAGGGCTTTTCCAAACTTAATCATTCTGGGATAAAATTATTGTGACTAATCCCATATGGCTCAATCCTGGAAAGCTCACACTGTCCATGAAATGTGGGCTTGAGTCCTCCTCAGAGAGGGATCAGGTGTTGTGAAGGTGAGTTCCTGCCTCTTTCACAACCCTAGTGCTGTAACAGCCAATCCTCCGAATGCTCCCAGGAAAATTTGCTTTCTAGTAAAGATTCTGTAGAGATTTTGACATGCCAAAGCAGCTGCTGCTTAGTTCAGACCTCTGTAGTTTTTCCTCTTGGATATTTGATCACACAACCCTTTCTCACTGCTGTTGAGGTCAGTGAGAAGAGTAACACTGTCTGTCTTGTCTATAAGACAATCTCGTGTCCAACAGGTATTCTGACAAATATTGGATGAGAAACTTGTATGGGCTCCCTTCCCACAAAGATGTCAGGTCTGCCAGGATCCCTTCAGGGACTTTGTGTGTTCACTGCCAGCACCCAACTGGGCATTGGTTGCGGAAAATCTGAATTTGCAGGAGTGAATTAAAAATTTACTTTGCAGTAAATTCCGTGGGGCAGAGGGCTCAGAAAGACATTTTCCAAATAATGGCATTGCAGCAGCTGAGCTCTGTAGCATCTGAGTGTGAAGGGTGGCTGCAGACAGTGCTGTGGAGAAGATCCCATCAGTGGGGGGGTCTGGTTCCTGTTCATTCATATCTGTTAGCACTGGGGTCAGAACAAATAAATCATAGACTCCACAAGCTGCAATAAACACATTACCTAGGCAGAAACTACAACAGTGGGGTGGGCCATTACTGAAGATAAATTATCAAGCTCCACGGGTGAGTGCTAAAGCTCCTGAATCACAAGGGTGTTTTCTAAGTCAACACTTGAAAGGTAAAATTAAAGTCTTTCCAAAGACTTCATTCAAAACCTAATCTCAGCATTGCTGCTGCTGAGCTCTTGCCTAAAGATGAAAACCTCGATCTAAACAGTGCTTGAAACTTGAGTCAGCCCACTCACTGGGGAGGAGGCTGGAGCTGGAGTCCTGCTGAGCCTGAAACGGGGATGTGCTGGGATCCAGAGCCAGTCTGTAATTCACGTTAGCACAGCTCATCAGATGCTAATCCAACCATTCAGAGCTGCTGATCACATCACTCTGGGACAGGGCTCTGTAGCCTGGGCACCCCCACTTGAACTGCATTAACTCCAGATGGATGACTCAAGGTAATTGTTTAAGTGAAAAATGAAAAAATAAGGCGAGGAAAAGGTGAGACAGAATTTATTCTCCTGGAAGAGAAAGCCAAGTGAGTGATGTCTGTGTGTGGATGTGCTTTGAGCAAGGAACAGGTCTCAGTCTCTCCCTGAAATGCAGCAACAAGACACCATATAGTTACCACATGATTACAGTCATAAAGGAGGTGGAGGAAAGGCTTGGAGGGACGTGGCAGTGATGGACTGGGGATGACAATCCATGCTGTTTGCAGACCTGCTGCACACTGGGTGAAGCCTGTTCAACACAGAACAGAAACAACGTAAAACAGATCTCAGGTCTTGTCTAACAAACAAGATAACAAGGTCCCACCAAATGAACCCCTCAGGAACTGTAAAAAAACAAACAAAAAACCCCCAAACAAATGAGCATTAGTATCATAAGGAACATATCTATGTCTTTCCAGGCAGGTGTTCTCTGCTTTTTATTTCTTACCTTGATTTCTGAGCAAGACCCTCAGTGAAGCTTTAGTCTGATTAAGGGGGACTTAAACATTAAGGCAGTAAAAGTGCCTCTATTAATTTTAGAGGGCTTTGCCTGGCAGGTTCCCTCAGGTGTGGGTTTGTCCTGTTCAACAGAAGCAGCCCTTCATGGCTTTTGCAGACTTTGTTCTTTAAATTGTTCATAAAATAATGTCACTGGCTGCAGGAGGCACATCTTGCTTTGCTTTCTTTGTTTCTGTATTACCTCCCTCAGTGATGTTCAAGAAAGAAAATCACTCCGTTTTGCATGAGGTGTCTTGTGCCACCCTATGGTGTGTAAATCTGTAATTGCAGGACACCAGAAAGGGTTTTGTCTAATTTTCCAAAAGAAAAAAAGCACCTTTGAATTGCTGTTTAGACAGGACCCTTGAGGACTGGTGGTGGCTTTAACTTTACACTTGATCCAACCCCACTGAAAAATAGAGGCTGTTTGGAGGTCGTTGCCAAATAATGCTCCTGTTGTAGTGGGGAAATAGACCTCTGACTAATGTGGCATTTCTTTGTGCATTTAAGTCACAAAAAGCTCCCCTTCCTGAAAGGCTGCTCAGGAGAAGTCAAAATATTGTTCCTCTTTCCTGTAAATAAATGCTGTGGATTTGACAGCCGTCATGGACCTGACTCTAAATTTATTCTTTGTATACACAGTTTATCAAAAGGGGTTACAAACATCATTTTAAAACAATGTTTTGCTGCTCTCTGAAAACACAATGTGTAAATAATATTTCCTGGAGCATTTCATTTATACTTTGGCTTTTGAATCCAGACTTAGGAAACCTCTCTCTGTTTTAATACACATTCATCTGACTGACCTGAATTACCTTTCCTTACTGACACTTTCTTTGAGACCACTGGAAATTGTGATGGATGCAGGGAGAGTTTCTGGGCTCTGGTCCATGTTTTGGGGTTGTATGACCTGGGAAAGCCTGGCTGTGTCTGCACAGGGGTGAAGTCCCTATCCCTGCAGGGATTTAAAAGCCCTGTGGATGTGGCACTTGGGGACGTGGGTTAGTGGTGGCCTTGACAGTGCTGGGGAAATGATAGGACTTGATGATCTGAGAGGCTTTTCCAACCTCAACAATTTTGGGATTCTTCAGGACTTTGCCCTTGACTAATAGAGGGGTTGCTCTTCTTTAGTCTGCTCAGCCTTGACCATGTACTAAAGGTCTATGTTAAATCTTCCTCTGGCTCTTCAGATTGTAGCAGATTCCCTCTTCCCTCCATGCCAGAACATGGCACAGGACTCTGCGCTTGACACTGGCAGAACTATTTAACTTGGCTGCCTCGGAGCAGTTTTTGCATTAATCACATCTCTCCCTCCATTTCCTTGTGTTTATTCCTTTTTGCTGCCTAAATAATGTTAAAATACAGTTGTGCCTCTCCTTCCCAGGAGCAGTGTATCCTCTCAACTCTTATATAATGCAGTGGGAGCTAAAATTATCTGTGTGCTGCAGCAGTGGGGTGAGACTGAGGTCCAGCTGGAAATCCCTTGGGCCTGGAGGCAGTTCTGGAAATCAGCAATGTGCAGTGCCATGGTTTCCATGAGGGAAACACTGACCACTCTTGACAGGACATGCTGCTACCCAGATTTCATAGCAAGGGAGATGTATGGATAGTTTTTTCTGAATTAATCTAGCGAGAGTGGATTTATTTTCTTTCCTTTTGCACAGTAATCCAGCAGCTGCTCGTGTCTTCATGAGGAACTGGAGATGACAAGGGTGGTCCAGGAGGGGTTTTCCACATTGTCTGCAGTGGGCACTGTCCCCAGTGTACCCATGGCTGGGCACCAGTATGTACCCAGTGGCATCAGGAGTCCTGCTGGTATGGCTGTGTCTTTGCCAGGCCTCCATCAGGCAGGGAGTTGGCAGAAATAACAGGGCACATGGGGGTTCCCATGACAAAAATGAAGTTTTTAGATGGAAAAATATTTAGAAATGGAGGGTGGATATTCATGGTGCTCTCAGTGTTGGGCAACGTAGCTCAAGGCAGCTGCTTGCAAACCCTGTTTTGTTCCATGTCCCTCAGTTTCAGATCTGTGTTTTTTCTGGTTAAGTTTATTTTGGGCGATATTTACCAACTCAGTGGGCAATAACAGCTTGTAGTCCTGTGGCTCTGTGGGATGGGGTTTAACTGCCCCTGGCAGGCATTTGCTTTTATTTACTGTGTCAGAAGCACGTTTGGTGCAGCAGTAACTGGCTGTTCTTTTGGGAAAGTGCAGCACTGATGTTAGAGCTCAGTTAGGTTTTTCCTCACCTCCTGTGTTTGTTTCTGCTCTTACCTGGATTTTATCCTAAATGAATGAAAGAGGCTTGATCTATTAAAATGAGATTCTATCAAATACAGTCAGGGAGGGTTAGGTTGGATCTCAGGAACCGGTTCTTCTGCCAGAGGGTGGTTGGGCACTGAACAGGCTCCCCAGAGCAGTGGTCACGGCCCCAAGGCTGCCAGAGCCCAAGGAGCATTTGGACAATGCTCTCAGAGACAGAGAGGGATTGTTGGGGTGTCCTGGACAGGATGATCTTTGTGGGTCCCTTCTAACTCAGGAGATTCTGTAATTCTTATTTGGTGCCTTGACAGGAGAGGAGCTGTGTTTGAGCCTGGCTGGGGCTCGCTGGCTCCGTCCCCCACTGCTGAGGTGAGAGCAGAGACTGTGCTGTGCAGGCACCTCATGTTGTCCACCCCCCTGAATGAATTCAGCTTGTTGTTAGAACTTCTTTTTTTTTTTTTTTTTTTTTTGTCCTGTCTGCTTCCAAGAATTGGATCAAACTTTGGAGTTTTATTGGGTTTTTTTAGCACAGGAAGACATAAAAACAATAAACCCCTCTATATTTCTCCCATAAACTTGCCACCTTCCAGCGGTGACCGGCTGGTAAAACTCAGGTAATAATTGTCAGGTTTGATTTTTCTCGTGCATTAACGCTGTCCCCATTTCATGGAAACAAATGGAGATAGGAGGGAATGAGCAGTGGAGCAGTGAGGACAAAGCCATGGGGTCCCAAAGGCAGTGCAGTGGCTGCACTGTCCCCAGGAGCTGACTGTCCCTGAGATGTCAAGCCCAGAGCCACCACGAGTGGGGACTGCTCTGGGCTCCTGGGTCCTGGAGTTACTTCTGCAGCTCCAAAGATATTTCATCCTGTGTTTTCCACCCCGTGCTGTCCCAGGCAGGTTGGAATCAATAACTCTGCTGCTGCCTCACATTTATTGCAGTTCTCCCCTGGCAGGGGATTTTGGGGGGTGGTTTTGTTTTGATCACCTGGTGCCGATGTTCCTGGAAGTTTTGATGTTCCATTAACAGACCTTTTTTTTGTGTGTGTTTTCCCTGTTGCCTCCTTGTGAGGTTCCACTGGCTTTGCAGCAGCTGGGTCTCCCCATCTGGCTGGTCCTGGGCAGCAAAGCAAAAACAGGCACCTGGGGCTTTGCTTCCTCCTTGTGGTCTATTTTTCAGTCAGCTGAGCTCAACCTCCACCCTGTGGCAGCACGATTACCCCTGGTTTAAACACCCCATCTACTTTCTTAATGAGAAAATAATTTCATCCTATTTAAAATCACCTTTTCTTCTCTCTGCTGGTTAAGAGGTGGGGGCAATGTGTGCACTGAGGGTCAGGTGTGTGAGGGGACCCAGGGGGTTTAACAGCATCAAGCAGTGTTTTTTTTGGCCTGCAGGCTCTTGGCTGTTGTGAGGGAGTGAGGAGTGATGGTGTTAAAGGTGATGGTGAGAGGTGAAAACATCTAATACAGAGACAAAATATCAAAGGCTGGGACCACTTGGAGTAAATAAATGCTGGTAAAATAATATCTTTAACCTCTTAAATAAGATAATCCTAGTCATGGAAGTGCACATATATATATATATACACACACCCCTTATACCTCTTAATATACCTTGGAAACTGTAGTTTGATAAACTGTGAGTGGGAGAGGGGGAATCTTCCAAGTGTATTTAAAGCCAGCCTTTATCAATATTGATCTGACTTCTGGCCTGGATCGCTTTCTTGGGATTTGTTTTTCCTTCTCTGAAAAGAAAAAATATAGCAGCTCAAGGAGCATTTGGCCTGTGGAAATGAGTTGTCTTTCTTTATACCCAGGCTGGCTTTATCTCAGACCAAATAAACATCTGTAAAGATGCTCTCAGCAAGTTTTGGGGACCTTCCTGAGTGTTCCTGCCCTGCTGATGGGACAGGGGGTGACTGGGTCATGTATTTCCCCTGCCCAGGACACAGGGTTGGTGACAGTGCCATGTCACCCTTGGGGTGTCACTGCCATGTTTGGGTGCACACACTTGCTTCTGCTGATCTGGGATTTGTCTTATGGGACAAAAAGTCAATTGTTTTATATTTGTAAGTCCTGTGATCTGCTATTTAATGTTATTTTCAGTATGATGTCAATGTTTTGAAAGTCAGAAAGCACCTGCTTTCACTTGGGACAGGTTTTAGTGGTGGCCTGGGCAGTGCTGGGGCAATGGTTGGACTCAATTATCTCAGAGGGCTTTTCCAATCTAAAAATTCTGTGATTCCATGCTCTTTGAAGTTCCCACACAGTAGTAACACCTGTAACAGATTTTAGGCCATTTTCCTGTGAAACCCTGTTATCAGGCTGTCCCAGCTCATCACGTTTATCAAGGGTTGTGTTCCCCAAAGCCCTGGACACAGCTGAGGCTTTATGGCCATTTAGGTCCTTCTGCAAATCCCACTGCACGTGGGAACATGCAAGAAATAAAAGCCAGCTGCAGCATCTTCCCCAGAAAGCCTCCTCAGTGCTTTTTACAAGTGAGTTGGTTTACCTGTGGAATAAAATCCCTGCTGATGCAAAACAGCCTAGAGTGCCTCCAGTCTGAACCCAATTAGAAAGGAACAGGGAAGCACTTTCACCCAGCAGGTTAATGTGCTTCTCTTATTTCTGAATTACAAGCAAAATGTACTTCATTAGAGGTGCTCTTTTGCTTACTTCCCAGTGTTATTAACTGCTTGCTAAATCTTTCTTTCATTTGTTGATGTATTACACATAAAATGCAGAACAGCTCTCAGGCAACTCCTGAATGTAGGCGAGTCCTGAACGTGTGGTACCTTGTTACCCAGGTTTTGGGTAATCTGAAATTCATACATTTTCCCTGAATCCAGAGTTCATACAGAAATTACATGTAATCCCAACGCTGGTTATCTGAATCCTTCAGCCATCCCTCAAGTCACACAGCTAATCAGGATCACTGGGATGCAGCCTCTAAGTATCCTAATTTTATTCAGTCAGGAAAAATATCACTTAAGAATAAAACCTGTCACATGGCAAATCATCTGGATCCTTTTAGTAGGGTTTAACATTCTCATTTTCTCTTTTTTTAGCATTTTCCATTAGGACCAGTGGGAAGGATTTGACTTGTGCACTCATGGACACCCCTCCTTGGCAAGGAGTGGCAAAATCAAATCCGTAGGTTTAAAAATCTGCTCTACAATTACTTTTTCAGAAAGACCTATTGATTTTTGAGGAGGATTTTGGTTTTTGGAAGCTGATGGCAATATGTGTTGTTAGGCACACATTATTCAAAGCTCAGCTTTGTTGAATGACAGTTCATTTCACAGTTTACTGCAATTTCTTGTGCATCTGTTCAGTGCCAGGGAGGGAGAAGAGAAAGAGGAGGACAGAGCTCTGAGCGCAGGGTAAACTGTCAGCTCACCATGAACACCCAGGAAAATATTTACAGAAAGCAAATCTCCGTCAGTGGCACTGTGTTCTTGGGGGGGGGAAAGGGGGTGGGGTGAGCACCAGCACCCCAACCAGCCCAACAGGCAATGGCCTTCCCTGGGGGTGTTCCCTCTGGAACAGGGGCTGGAGTTGGGGTGTAGGGATGTGCAGGGGATGCAACTGGGGCTTGAGCCCTGTCCACCCTGTCACTGCAAAAGGTCCTTTGGCCTCCTCTGGTTCCTTTGCAATCAACAGGAGCCAAGGTCTGGCCGTGCAGTGCCTGCAGCCTCTGGATGTGGGAGAACTGCCTGCAGGAAAAGCAGCTGGAGCATTCCTTGTATTGATCCGTCCTCCTGGAACGTGCCTTCCATAGCAAGGCTTTCATGTGGCAGCAGCATGTTCTGGGTACCGAAAATGTGAAGGAAGACCTGAGGCATGTTTGCATCCTCCTGCTCAGTGATGGTGCAGCAGACTCAGAGTTCAGCTCCCTCCTGATCCTGTGGTTTCTCTCTTTGCCCTGGGGCTGGACATCTTCTGACCTTGGTCCTTCGTGCTGGAGCCCCTCTGCTCTGGAGACAGGCTGGGACAGATGGGGTTGTTCTCCTGGAGAAGAGAAGGCTCCAGGGAAAACTCAGACCCCCTTCCAGAGCCTAAAGGGGCTCCAAGAGAGCTGGAGAGGAACTTTGGGTAAGGGATGTAGGGACATGACACAGGGAATGGCTTCCCAGTGCCAGAAGGCAGGGTTAGATGGGATATTGGGAAGGAATTGTTGGCTGTGAGGGTTGTGAGGCCCTGGCACAGGTTGGCCAGAGAAGCTGTGGCTGCCCCATCCCTGGAAGTGTCCAAGGCCAGGTTGGAGGGGGCTTGGAGCAACCTGGTCTAGTGGAAGGTGTCCCTGCCCATGGCAGGGGGTGGAATGAGATCAAAGAATCACAGAATGCCTTGAGTTGGAATAAGGGACCTTAAAGATCACCCAGTGCCTGGGGGCTGTTTCCCATGTGCTTCAGCACTTTTATTTGGCAGCGCAGTGCTCTTTCCATGCCCCACGGCCTCTGTAGTGACAAAGTTCTGTCTTCTGGTTTCCCTCTTGAGATTTGTTTTGTTTAGTATTCTCAACTCAAGTCTCATTAACATAATTTTCCAATCTTTCCTACCACACTTGCAGTCTGTGACAGAATTGTGCATGAGCAGCTTCTTGGGAGGGATGGTACAGATGTAAAATTTGAGGTGGGTTATTCCCTCAACCAAGTGACTTGTGGTTTTATTTTGGCTTTTCTTTTCACCATCTACTTTCCTTTCTCTACCTCATTATTTTTGTTAAGGGGATATCCTGCCAGGCTGTGGTTTGCCAGGACCCCTGTGGGGTTGTTTGAGGCATCAGAAAACTGTCGGTGTGTCATGTTTTCTCCCATCTTACCTGAATATTTGAAGTCCTGAGCTCAGTAATTCCTCTGGACACGTGGCTCCCGTCAGCTGCCAAGCACAGCACGTCTCACACCATCGCAAAGTGTTCTCTTCAGCACGTTATTTAATCCAATTTGTGTTCTCTGTGCTTGAAAGGCAGTGATGGAAAGCAAAGAGCTGAATAACTCAGAGGCATCACAGTCCACGTGTGCGTGGGGAAGCAGGAGGACTTTCCCATCTGGATTTTGCAGTTGTTTCTGTAATGATAATCCTTAACTGGGCTGATTATTCATTCTGAGATGTGGTTGTGGAATGTACAATTTCCTGCATGGCACTGAGTGAAGGACTTGACCTATTTAAATATGGGAAGGAAAAACAGAAAATCATGGTGTGTTGTCCCATCCACTCAGGGGCACCCAGACTTCAAAAACTGCTTCTGATTTGGGCTTGTTCCCATAGGGCTCCCCTGTACCTTGGGCTGTCACACGGCACCAGAGCTCCACACCAGCCCTGAACTCACCCTTCTCCTGCTGCAGGGACCTCTGAGGAGCCAAACCTCTCTCCCCAGGGATGTTCCCAAAGTTCTGCACAGGCTCCTCCATCTGCTGCCAAGTGGGTCGGGGTCAGTTCTGGTGATTTCCACAGCTTGTGTTTTAGATTACATTTGAGGTGCAATTCTTCAGCTGTGTGACAGGACAAGGGGGAATGGCTTTAAACTAAAAGAGGGTAATTTAGAGTAGATAACAGGAAGAAATTCTTCCCTGTGAGGGTGGTGAGGCCCTGGCACAGGTTTCCCAGAGAAGCTGCAGCTGCCCCATCCCTGGAAGTGTCCAAGGCCAGGTTGGACAGGGCTTGGAGCAACCTGGGCTGGTGGACGAGTCCCTGTCCATGGCAGGGGGTGGGACAGGATGAGCTTTAAGGTCCCTCTCAGCCCAAACTAGTCAGGGATTGTGACATTCATATGAGGGTGTTAAATGCAATAACTCTGTCACAGGAAGCAAGAGATGCAAAACTGTTTCTCCAGGCAAAGTAAAGATCCTGGTGGACTACAGCAGGTAGTGGGGTTGGAGGGATACAAGTCTTTGCCCACCTCATGCTCTCATGTTGTGAGTGATCACAGAATCACAGACTGGATGGGGTTGGAAGAGACCTTAAAGACCATCTAGGTCCAATTCCCCTTCCATGGGCAGTGATGCCAATGCATCAGCTGCATTGTAAGTTGATTTATGACTGAAAACTTCTAAAGGAAATAAAATGGAAGTTTTTGAGGTTCTTTTGGGGAAGAAAAAAAAACTGAGGTAAAAATGATTCTTAGTGAAGCTGATACCACATTATTATTTTTTGAACTCCTGAACAGAAAACTCACATATTTGCATAACTCTCTTCAGCTCCAGCTGCAGCAGCAGCATGGGAAGGTGGCAAAGCTTCAACACTTGCATGTTGTATGGCCTGTTCTAAGGGAAGATCAGTTTTTCAGCACTTACAAGCAAATCTCTATGGAGAATTGGAAAGATGTAAGTGAACATTTGTGTGGTAGAGATAACTCAATCACATATGGGTGGAGACTCTGCTTGTGCATGACAGGAGGGAGAATTTTGAAATCACATGTGTGTCAACAGATGGTTAAACCTGACACCAAATGGGAATTTCTTAGTGCAGAAACCACCAAGAACAATTTAAAAATCACATTTTCATCAAATAATGAAAAAAGCCCCTAAGCTTTAATTCTGGATTATAAATTACCTCATTGAAGAGAAATTGCCTAATTTAAAGTACTGTGAATTCAGGAGCTCTGCAGAAGCTTGTGTTGGGCTGATCCCCAAGGGCATTAATGCATTGAGGGTGACACCAGCCAAGAGCCGCCTCAGTACTTGAAATCACTTTGTTCAGGGTCTGAAAGCTGCAGACATTTATGAAGTGCCTGAGCTGTGCTTTTCCAGGTAGGAGCAGAGGTGGACTCATCCCTGTGCTGTGGGGCAGGAGCATCACCAGCCACTGCTGTCTCATCCAGGCTCAGCCAAGGAGGAAAGTGGCTTGGAAAAACTCCACTTGAGAATCATAGAACAGCTTGGAAGGAACCTTAAAGACCGTGTAGTTCCAACCCCTGCCGTGGACTGGGGCACCTTCCACTAGACATGTACCCAAGGGAAGACAATCACAGAACCACCTGGGTTGGAAGGCACCTTAAAGACCATCTGGTTCCAACCTCCTGCCTGGTTTCTGTGTCAGTTCCAGAAGCCCTGAAGGCTGTTGGGTGCCTGTACAGCTGCTTTTGCAGCAGAGGTGCGCAGGTATAAGGATTTAATGTAATACAGTTATTGCCCAGGGGCTGAGAGGGCCATGTCCAGCTCAGGCCATTGCATTAGGTGCAATTGTTTGAGCAGTTCCCCAAAGCCAGATGTGTCTGTGGGTCTGCTCCAGCTGTTTGCCCTTTGGAGCAACTTCCCAGTGGTAAACACCACCAGTGAGAGCTGGGGCAGGAGGCCTGTGGAAACAGCTCTGGAAACAACCCAATGTCACTGCCTGCATCTGCATTGGAACAGGAATCATTGCTCTGCTCTGCACCCAAACAGCATTTAAAATACCACAATTATAATTTTTAAATGTTTGGCTTTTTTTCCTACACTGGAAGTATAAAGATTAGTGCATAATTTTCACGGTGCATTGTAGCTTTTCCTTCTTTCCCAATGCAGAACAAACCTGCTTTAAACCCAGCAAACACCAGCTGAAGGTTCGCATGGTTACACAGCCTAATTATAAACATTCAGTGTTCCAAAAGCACAGTGCAGTAAATAAATGTATGGCCCAGCTAAAGAATGGAGCATCCCTGAGAGTCAGATATTGAATTGGCTGCAAAGTAATTAAAAGCCAAGTATCCGTTCAAGTCTGCAATTTAACAGGAGTTTAGATTCTACTTTGGAAATTGGGATGGAGTTAAAGAGAACCCCCCATGCAAACAATAGCCATGAATATTCAGGTTTATGAAGTTAAAAAATGAGCAATTTCTGCTGAGAAGAGAAACAAAATGATTTCTTTTTAGTAATTTTTAAGGAAGAAAGGCTGCATTAAAGAAATAACTTGTGCTGTTCTTCTGCCACAGTTTATTACTCGGGGGACATAGATGGGGACAGGCCTGACCTGCCCCTCCTTAGAGCATGGGGAGCCTTTGAATCTATTAATTCATTAGCAAAAGTGCAGTGTAGCATCTCCCTGCTCTGTTGTTTGCTTTGAGCAGCTAAAGTCCATTTTACTGCTGAATTACACTTGATGCTGGAGGAGGTATTCTCAAAATAGCCAATATTATCCACGAGAGACTGATAGGAGCTGATAAAATCCATTTTATTTATGGCATTTTCAGCTCTCTTGTCAGGATAATGTATTGCATCATCGGGGAACACTGGATTTAGTTTAACCTTGCTCTGAGAAGCTGATTTGCCTCATACCTGTCCACTGAGCCACAGCTCCCAGCAACCATTCCCGAGACTATGATTTATGGGAAGCTTTCTGGGTCACAATAGCTGGGGCAAAATATTACATATTATGCCTCTTCTGGAAGTGTAACTAGGAAGACAACATCACTTATTTCAGCACTAACATGTGCATTCATTTCCAATTGCTTCAGGAGGGGCAGAGGGTGTTTAACTCTTGCCTGCTGAAGGTGGTGGTTGTTGCAGCCGATGTGTTGATGGTCCTGGAGTGAAACACCCTGGCCAGGCTGGATCCTCCACCCTCTGCTCTGCTGAGGAGTGAGTCTGGCATTTTAAAAGGAAATGTTTCAGACTGGGAATGGCTTGTAATCAAAATCCACTATACCCCCTTTTTAATTAAGAAATGCTAATGGATGGTGTTGGCCAGACAAGACATTGCCCAAACTGGTTTCTGGCTCTTTCTGAAGGCTGAGGTCCATTCCCTCATCCTGACCAGCCAGGTGTGTGGATTCCCTCTAGGCTTGCTTCTGGAGAAACTCCATGGGAGCATTCCCTCCTGAGAAAGCCACGGGAAGCCATGAATCCATCTGCCCTGGACCTTGACCTGGTCAGTGCCCCTGGGACATCATCACTGTGGTGTGATGGTCGTGGTGATGGAGGAGGTGGTACCACACTGAGTCTGGAGAGAGACCAGCTCCTCTGCTCCAGAGGAATTCCATCCCAGAGCAATGCCCAGGGATAACAGACCACAACCAACCACTGACATGGGAGGTCAGTGCTGGTTTTACTGGGGATGTTTCCTGGGTTTCCCTTCCTGGTTTTCTGCTCTGTGCTTCCCAGGAGCAATGTTGGCATGGCACCAAACCAAACCCAATCTGCCTTTCAACAGCAAAGAAATACTAAGTGTTGCATAAAAGGATGAGCACTTAATTAAAAAAAACCCCACCCCAAACCCACCCACCTCCAGACTGTGGGTTCAACACGGTTCCATTTATACCCAACTCCAGAACTGAGTGTATAATTCAGTTAAAATTAAGTCTCCTGTCAAAACATCTCCTCACCTGCTCCCTGCAAAGTCTGCACAAGTTTCTTGTCTCTGACCTTTTCTTTTTTGTTTTGTAGTTAACGTTTCCTCTAATGAGTAGATTTTAATTGTTCAGGGTTTGGAAGAAATTTGTAGCGATAAAATTTGAAAGGCTGGGAAATTAAAAGGCTTATCAGAAGTATCTCAAAGAGGAGACACAAACACCAGATTATGAGTTATTTATCTTTTTACATTGTTTCCTTGTCATTGTATAGACCATATTGGTTTACACCTTTCAGTGTACGTCAAAGTAAATTGGCTCAGAAAAATTTACACGTGTTTTATTTAGTCACTGTGTTGTGATTTTATACTGACAGTAAAAATATTTAGTCTCTATCTAATACTTGAGGATACTTTTACTCTTTTGCCCCTAATGTAAAGCCCTGATTTCTCAATTTCTGAGAATTTAAATTCTCAGCTCAATTCATGAGCTTTTAAATTTGTACCTTTGGGAAAACTTGCTTGCTTTAAAATTTTGTTTAGAAACACCCATAGCTTTTACCAGAGCACACGTGTTGTGCTTGTGGATTCAAAAAGGTTTAAATCTCAGCATCTTAAATGAGGTACCTGTTGAGTTGGTTACAGCCAGGGGGAAGTAGAACTGAAATGGTGTGAGAGAATGTGATATATGAATATATTGTATATATAAAACATGATAGACTATGTACAAGGGCCTGGAGGGACAGGGCAAGGGGAGTGGATTCCCATTGCCAGAGGGCAGGGTCAGATGGGGTATTTGGAAGGAATTGTTCCCTGTGAGGGTGGTGAGGCCCTGGCACAGGTTGCCCAGAGAAGCTGTGGCTGCCCAACCCTGGAAGTGTCCAAGACGGGTTGGATGGGTCTTGGAGCAACCTGGGATAGTGGAAGGTGTCCCTGCCTGTGGCAGGGAGTGGAATTGGATGGGCTTTGAGGTCCGTTCCAGCCCAGGCCATTCTGTGATTCAATGAAAACACAGTATTTTCAGTGATTAAACTGCCCACAAAGATCTTGAGCAAACACCCCTTTTGTGTGGAGTGGGATTGTTGGGGTGTCCTGTGCAGAGCCAGGAATTGGACTGGATGCTCCTTGTGGATCCCTTCCAACTCTGGAGATTCTATAATTCTGTGATTAGTTACTTGGGAAGCTTGCTGGCAAAATCTCTCAGGAAATAACACCCAGGATCCCTGAGCTGGCTGTGAAATTATACAAGCAAATACAGTAATTACCTTAAAGTGCCTCCTCCAACCATGCTGTAACACTGATTTTTTTGAAGTAAATCTGTGTTTCATTTGATAAATACATAAGAATGTTTTAATTCTCCCCTTCTGCAAAAGATACGTGTGAGCTGACAGAAATTATTCATCATTTGGAACTTTTGATGATCAGGCAAACTACTGAATTTTCTAAATGGAGGTTTTGAGGTCTGACTGAGGAGCTGAAGTTGTGAATATTCCACTATTTCTTTGTTTTACAAGTGTATGCAGGGACATCACCAAAACTGCTGGTAAAAGCCTTCAGGACTTTGTGTGGGGAAAACCTGCACTTGGCTCTGGGTTATCCTGGAGAAACTAAAGCTTCTGAGGGTTCTGCAAAAATCCATATATATATATGTGGATTGAAAGGTATGTATTTATGTCTAAACTTCCATAACTGACTGAACTAAGTTGAGCTTTGCAGGAAAACTCCTCCGAAGCCTGACTAAGCTCAGTCTCACTCTTCAGAAGATGCTGAACCCCAGGCTGTCAGCAGAGGTCAAAGCCAACTGCTGTGGGTGGCCTCAACAGGTGCACTGAGACAGGAGGTATTTTTTGGAGCTGTTTTGAGCAGAGTCCATCTTACAGCAAAGAAACCTTTGGGCATTCTCAGATGATGTTAACTTTTCATTCCCTGCTATTTGGGAGGCAGCAGAAGCTCCTTTTCCAGGGAAGAAGCAGCAATCCTGCTGTGGCAGTGCATGGCAATGAGGAGCACTCGCTCACTGAGAACATCCTTGTCCCTGTGATGGGAGCTCGTGGATCTGCAGGAATGCCTGTGGAGCTGCAGGAATGCCTGTGGAGCTGCAGGAATACTTGTGCACTCTGAGCACCTAATGAGACCTTGGTGTCCCCTGCAGGAGGCAGCTGTTTGTCACAGCTTCCTACCTTTAGGGTCCTTCTGCAGTGCTCCTGCTCCCAGTTATTCTTTCCCTTAAAATCTGTGTGTATCAGTAACTCAGGGGCTGGATGGAGCTGGTGATTTAAGCCGGTACTTGAACTGAAGATGTGGAAGATAAAATCTGACACAGCAAAGCAACCTGATGACTGCAGCCTGAGCAGCCAAGGGCTGGGAGGCTGATCCTACTGACTTAGAATCACGGAATGGTTTGAGTTAGAAGGGATCATAAAACTCACCTTGTTCCACCCCCTGCCATGGGCAGGGACACCTTCCACTAGACCAGGTTGCTCCAAGCCCCATCCAACCTGGCCTTGTACACTTCCAGGGATGGGGCAGCCACAGCTTCTCTGGGCAACCTGTGCCAGGGTCTCACCACCCTCACAGGGAAGAATTTCTTCCCAATATCCCATCTAGCCCTACACTTTTTTCAGAAAAAGAGAAGGATATATTTTCTATTTTAAGGGCACTGGCAGGATAGAGGAGGCGCCTGGCTCTTCAGAACCCCTGGTCTGAGTCATGAGCAGATCACTGGGTGCCCTTTCTCCCCGTGCTGTTCCAGGATGGCTCCGCACTTTTCAGCTACTTTTGTCAAAGTTTAGTGTTAAGTAAACCCAAAGAACTGAATTCTCTTGATTTTCCTTTCACATTGTTGCAATCACATAAATCTAAGGGAAGATAACTGAGTACTAATTTTGAGGGGTTTCAAAATTTTTGGGTTTGAAAAACTGCTGTGTGTTTCAGGAAGAATTTCCTCATAGAAGAGGTGTTCAGGCATTGGAAGGGGCTGCCCAGGGAGGTGGTGGAATCCCCATCCCTGGAGGTGTCCAGGGAACAACTGGACGTGACACTCAGTGCTCTGGACTGGGTGACAAGGTGGGGATCGGGCACAGGTTGGATTTGATGGGCTGGGAGGGCTTTTCCAGCCTTAATGATTCTGTGTTGTTTTGGTTTTTGTTCCCCAGCCCACAGGAATTCTCTAAGTCTTGGACCTGCTGGGCTGAATACTGTTGAAATTATGCTTTTATTTTAAGGAGTTTTACATTCTGCATCTCATTTTATTGTGAACGTACATCAGCTATTACTGAGTGTGACTCCAAAACTCATTTTTCTCCTTCTTTGCAATTTTTTTCTCCCCTTCACACTACTTGTGTTTTACAGCACACCTGACTCGTGCCCTTTAGTTATAATTTTAGAGGATTGTCACATATTTCACACTAACTTTTTCCTATGTTGCTGGGAGAAAGGTTAAGTATGTTCTTGATTACTCCTGTAGTTCTGTTTTTTATGGTGCTGTTGAATTAAATGGATATGATTTGTTGCATGGCTCAAGCATCAAATGTATACACTGAATTATTTCTTTACATTTGGTTGAAGCTGGGAATATTCTAGAGGGTAAATATGTATGCAAATTACCTATATTGAGAAAACTTCCTACACTTTCCGTTTACAGAAGATGTATTTATTCCTTTGGAAATATATCAACGAAAAGACCAAAGTCTTTCCAGTTTTAGAATCCATTCCAGATCACCACGGGAGAGGGGCAACTTTATAGCCACATTAGAATGAAGGATGGCAGGTATTTTTTATATTGTACTGAGTCAAAAGACTCATATGTGCTTTGATTCCTTGTACTCAATTCATATATTTGTATTTATTATTTATTTATTACATTCAGTGCTACTTTGTGACTTTGTCTTGCCTAATGTGCCTTGGCATGTCAAAGATGGTTGTTTTTTTTAAAAAATCTAATGAGAAGATACTTTGTGTACTGTGAAAATTCCGTTCCCAAGACAGAGGGAGTGGGGGGATGCTTTTTCTGGGTTTGCAGGAGTTAGAAAGCAGCCTGGTTTGGCTCTTTGAGAATGCAAATGATTGCGTGTGAGCAAGATTTGCTGGTACAAAAATAAAATATTCCACATCCTGTTTGGGAAATAATAATCTATATCCAAGCAACACGTAGTAGGTGGCTAAACCAGACCTGGCCTTAACTTGCAGCACAATGTGAGGAGCTACATTAATTTGGTGGTGATTAAAAATCAAACTGTCAGTAGCAGCTAATAAAGGTCTTATGGCACTGGGGGAGGAGGTGCCCAACTTGCTCTGGAAGCTTGAAATTCCAGACAGATTTTCCCATGAGTTTTTCAGTCCTGTTTCTGATTAACTGTATCTGACAGGAAGTATTTTTTCTTCAATGTTATCTCAATGTAGTTTGTAATGTATAAATTCATAATGTATAATATAAGGAGTTTTTTAGTTAAAGGCAAACTTTGGTAAGTTTATAACTTTGTTAAGTGAAGAAATCCTTGGCTGGTGAGGCCCTGGCACAGGTTGCCCAGAGAAGCTGTGGCTGCCCCATCCCTGGAAGTGTCCAAGACCAGGTTGGACGGGTGTTGGAGCAGCCTGGACTAGTGGAAGGTGTCCCTGCCCATGGCAGGCATTCTACACCTGTGAAAGGAGGTGATCTTTCAGGTTCCTTCCAACCCAAACCATTCTGGGATTCCATGATTCTAAGTCAGCAGAGTCAGACTTTCTTCCTATGAGATTTGGCTCCTATGGAGGTCAATCCTAATATTTTTTTCTAAGCTAGGGAAAAGTGTGTGCTGGCAGCACAGGAGGTGAGCTCTGTAATGTAAATATTCCTTTTTGTCTGGTGTTTCCATTTTATTCCACTCAGCTGCTGTAAATCTCACGTGTCCAGGGTTGCCCCTAATGATGGCACACCCTCTAGGAGAGCTGTCCATCCTATCCTTGAGCCTGCCATGGAAACTTGGGATAAACCTCACCATGGTGCTAATTTGAGCCCTGTTTTTGCACTGGCATGGACAGAACTGGGGGAGAAGCCCTGGTCTCTTTCAGGAATGATGGCTGTGAATGAGGAATGGAGTGGTGGGATGTGCCCCACATGTCCTGCTCCAAGGAACCCCCAGTGAACTGCTGAGACTGACAAACTAGGCCATGGAAAGGGTCCATTAGTCCTTTTCCAGTTAAGGAAGGAAAAGCAAATTATATACATAGTTTTATAAACAAAGCCCTCACAAGAGTAAAATGAGCTATTCCAGATGTACTATTGCTCTGTGCACTAAATAGGGGTGGTTTATTATCATATTTTTGATGACTTGCCATTGTTCTCTGTTTACTTTTGCCCAAAAATATGTCCTTGCTCTACTGCAGCAATTTCCAGGTTCCTTAATTTGTTTTGTTTGAAGTGCATTTCTCGCAGCCACACACTCCAGCATAATGATGGCAGGAGCTTGTTACTGAGCAACTAATTTAAATGAGAATAGACATAATTTAAATAGACGGAAACAGCCTTTAATACTATTTTTAAAGACTAATGCAAGTGCTGTGTGGGGCTGTGGCTGAGCTGTGGAATACAGAACAAACACAGTTGTTCAGATGCATTTAGATGATTCTTTCAGCCCTTCATGGGGTTGTTTCAACTCTGCAGTGGTGAGATTTATCAAAGGGGCTGGGAATCGCTTTGATACAAAAGAGATATTTATTTCACTGCAGGCTGCCTTTCCACGAGGTGATGGAAGCATTTTTCCTTTTGTTGAAATGTTGCTTTAAAAAATGCCAGTGGTGAGAATGCTTTATGTGTTTGTAACTTCTTTCACATACAGTGCCCAAACGATGACTGATTGTTTTGATTGACTAGATTGCTCAATTTTGATTTGGGGTCGGGTACAGGGTTGTCATGGTCTCAAGTTGCACCAGAGCAGGTCTAAATTGGGTATTTGGAATTATTTCTGCATGGAAAGGGCTGTCCAGCCCTGGCACAACTGCCCAGGGCGGTGGTGGAGTCCCCATCCCTGGAGGGATTTAAAAGCCTTGTGGATGTGGCACTTGGGGACACGGGTCAGTAGTGGCAGTGCTGGGAATGGTTGGCCTCCATGGGCTCAGAGGCTTTTCCAACCTCAACAATTCCCAGATTCTAAGACATGTGGCTGAGACACTGATGTGTGGCTGATGATTCCCCCAGTCAACATCGCTCAGGAGCATCAGGTGCTCAGAAACCAGAAGCGGGGAAAGCTCTCCAGACTAGTCAGAAAAATCCCCGTGTCTCTAAATGCAGACATTATTATAGGCAGGGCTTTTTTATATTTAATGTTTTTCTTTATATTTTTTCCTGTTATAATATAAGAAGCACCTTTGTTCTTTCTGAATTCAAAGAATTTAACAAAGAATCTGAAGTTTTTGCAAGTGAGGAGAGAGCTGACGGGTGTCCTGATCCTCTCTTCCCTCTCTCTCTCAGCATTCAGGAGCAAAATTTCATAAGTTGGGGCAAGACAGTAAAAGTTTAAGCAGGGCTTGGTCAAAGAAGAGAAAAAGCCTCATCAAGTCCAAGCTTTTAATTTCCTACTTCTTGGTGAAACAAAAGTGATTGGGAGGGAGTTCGGGAGCTCTGTGTCTGAGAGGGATGTTTTAAAATAACATTTAAATGATTTTAAGTGAATACAGGAGGATTAGTGAATTGAAAGAGGAGGTTTCAGTGCTGTGCCCACTCTCATACATTCAGAATTCCTTCCCAATGGTCTTTCCACAAAATGTGGGAGCATTGGAGCTGGTGGGATCTTCACAGGCTGCTCCTCTGGAGGGGTTGTGTGGTCAAAGTATTCAGGAACATCCCCACTGCAGCTCCCCATGAGGGAGGTTGGTCGTGGTGCAGCTCTGGTCACATTCCAGCTTCAGGATGTAGTTTCTGCTCAAAATGAGGAGCTGTTGTTACTGACCCAGGGCTGCAAACCAGAGGGGACTCCTCCAGTTTCAGAGCAGAGACATCAAACTGGATCCCCCCAGCTGAGTTTATCACTGAATCACTGATTTCTGTGACCCAAAGCTGATTTTGCTCTGATTTTTTGAGGTTTTCTTTCCCAAAACACTTCTGCAAGTGTTTTCTTGGTTTCTCTCCTCCTGCTGATAGATTTTTTTTTTTGTTTGCTTTTAGTCTTAATTCCCTGGGAGTGGAATTCCAGTGTTCTGTGCCCTTACCTCTACACAGGGATTTCTGTCTGGCTTTCCCCACAACTGCCCATGTTTTCCTTCTCAGTTTCCCACTGTTGCATCCTCCTGTACCTTATTCCAGCCCTCAATACCCTGCTTTGTGCTTTCCCAGCTCTTCTGGAACTAAAAAGGTTTTTATTTGTATCACCTCTTTGTATCACATGTGCAAAAATGTGATTTTTTTTTTTTCTTAATTCTAGTTTTTAGCAGCCTTGACCTTCCTGTGTGCTGTGCATTTTTTCCAGATTAAACCCTTTTCCCTCTAGTTTATCTTTCTGAGGCATCGAGGGAAATTTCTGTGGGTATTTATAGCACCTGCTCTGAATTTCCAACTGCAGGTGCCCACAGCAGATCCCTCCTGGATGCTTTATGGGAGGAGCAGGAGGAAGGGTGGGCAAGACACCCCTTTTATTGGTGTAACTGTGTAAATGCACAGAGCTGTTGGATCCTTGTTTGAACATAAAATCAGGGAGCTGATTCCTTTCTCGGGTAGAATAAGAATCCTAGAACCTCAGAGTGATTTGGATTGGGAAGGAGCTTAGAACTCATCCAGTCCCACCCCCTACCATGGGCAGGGACACCTTCCACTAGCCCAGGTTGCTCCAAGCCCCATCCAACCTGGCCTTGGACACTTGCAGGGATGGGGCAGCCACAGCTTGTGCTTCCTTTCCCCTCTCCCCAGAGAAGAAATTTCTCCCCCTCTGTAGACACGTAGTTTTTAAACCATGACAGTTGTATAAATTAATTTTTATGACCTGCAGTATTTAATCTTATTAAATAATGACTTTAGAAGTCCATCCCCTGGTGTAAGAGGATTAGACTGTTGCAGACTTTGTTTGTAGTGCAGCGTGGAATCAGCTTAACACAAGTTTTATTGAATTTGTTTCTAACTTATCTTTGGAGAAGTGGTAAAGCAGAACCACTGCCAATTAATCTGCTGAGCTGTGGTGACCCCAAGTGCTGCAGGGCTTTGTTGTCCCCGTGGGTGCTCAGGGCTCTCTTGGGTCCTGCTGTCCCTGCTTCCACAGGGAGTGAACATGAGGGAGGTCTGCAGGAGGGACAGAATCACAGAATGGTTTGGGTGGGAAGGGACCTTAAAGGTCACCTCGTTCCACCCCCTGCCATGGGCAGGGACACCTTCCACTAGCCCAGGTTGCTCCAAGCCCCATCCAGCCTGGCCTTGGACACTTCCAGGGATGGGGCAGCCACAGCTTCCCTGGCCAACCTGTGCCAGGGCCTCACCACTCCCACAGCCAACAATTCCTTCCCAATATCCCATCTAACCCTGCCTTCTGGCACTGGGAAGCCATTCCCTGTGTCCTGTGCCTCCATCCCTTATCCAAAGTCCCTCTCCAGCTCTCTTGGAGCCCCTTTAGGCTCTGGAAGGGGGTCTGAGGTCTCCCTGGAGCCTTCTCTTCTCCAGGTGAACACCTCCAGCTCTCCCAGCTTGTCAGCTCACTTCAGTTTGGGTTCATTCTGTGCCAAGCAAGAGGATTTTATCAGTAATTATCTGTAATTTATTTGCAATTTAACTTGTATGAAGTGTTAGAGGACCAAACCATGAGCATGACACACCCTGGGTAACTCTGGAAAACGGAGATGTCCAACCTAGGAAATCTTATTTTTATTAATTTACACACTACAGTGTTTCTAAATATTATATTAAACCTTGTCTTTAATCAACAAATCTAACTGTGCTAATAGTCTTTAAAATATCACTGGTTCCCTAAAATCTGAGCTACCTGGGAGAATAGACCTCATTGCTGCAACCTGCTACAAGTTGCCTTTTTCACAGAGTCATAGAATCAACTGGGTTGGAAAAGACCTCTGAGATCATCAAGTCCAACCTTTGCTGCCACATCTTCCATTTTCCAGCCTCATTCCTATTCTTAGTTAAGCAAACTTGGGAGTTATCCAGAAATACAAAGAGAAGCAGCTGAATTGGGAACCACTAAGGAATTTTTTATATGCTCCCACTTTTTGCCTCAAAACCATATTCAGGTGAGGAAAAAGTAGAGTTTTAGAATTTTTTAAAAAGTGGATTTTTTTTTTTAAATTCTCCACATCCCCCACTGTCAACTGCAATTACAACACATCAAAGCACATTAATTTTCTGCTTTTAAGTCTTCTATGGCAACAGTTTGTTGAAGTAGTTGGATTTGATTGTATTATGCCAATACCACACTAGTGGAAGTTTCAATCTTCTTAGACAGAAAGAAGTGCAAAAATTGCATTAACAACACGCATAAAGAAATTTAAACTCTCAATGCTTCTAATTTATGCTCATTTTCTGTGGGGTTTTTTACCCATCTTTCTTTTAACAGCTTGATGCCGCCTCTCTAATGCACAGTTTGCATTTTGCAAGGAAAACAGCTGAATGTTTGGAGAGGAGAGGGGGAGTCCAAGGGGAGCAGTGTGCCCACGCTCCCTCCCACTCTTCCTCCCACACAGCACGTGGAGGCTGCACAACCAGTGCCGGGACACGAGAGGCACTGGAAAAATGGCCACAGCCCCATTAGGCCGTGGGTGGGTGGATGGATCCAGGGCTACCACCTCGTTGGGCTCCTGATGGGCTTTCAAGTGGCTTTGTAAACCTGGACACCTATTTCTGCTTCTGCCTCCAGCTGTGTGACCCCAAACACGAGAAGGACATGGAGCTGCTGGAGCAAGCCCAGAGGAGCCCGTGGAGATGCTCTGGGGACTGGAGCCCCTCTACTCTGGAGCCAGGCTGGGAGAGCTGGGGTGTTCACCTGGAGAAGAGAAGGCTCCAGGGAGACCTGAGAGCCCTCTCCAGTGCTTAAAGGGGCTCCAGGAGAGCTGAAGAGGGACTTTGGGTAAGGGATGGAGGGACAGGACAAGGGGGAATGACTTCCCACTGCCAGAGGGCAGGGTTAGATGGGATATGGGGAAGAAATCCTTCCCTGTGAGGGTGGTGAGGCCCTGGCACAGGTTGGCCAGAGAAGCTGTGACTTCCCCATTCCTGGAAGTGTCCAAGGTCAGGTTGGACGAGGCTTGGAGCAACCTGGGCTAGGGGAAAGTGTCCCTGCCCATGGCAGGGGGTGGGACTGGAGGGGCTTTAAGGTCCCTTCCAGCTCAAACCAATTTTTGAGTCTGTGAGTTCTAATGAAGAATTAGAAAATCACTTTTCAAACCAATATTTTCAGGGTCACATATCACTTCCTCTCTTCCCTGTGCAGTGGATCCCTTTCAGCTCCTCGAGCACTTACAGATCTGTGTGAACCAGGGCTGTTATTCACAATAACATTTAAACTGAATAATATCTCTTTTTTTAGGGGAAAAACTGAATAATGTCTCTTTTTTTAAGGGAAAAACTGAAGTGTTTGATCTAACAGGAAATCTCTCACACGGCATTTCTGTGACTGGCTTTGAAAGCTGAGCATCTGCAGTGAAACAGTCCTGGATGTGAGTTCAGGTAGGAGCACCTTATCATTTACTCCCTGCATGTGTGAGGAGGAATGTGTCTGATTAATTCTGCCAAGTCAAACCAGCTGTTTTAGCCCTGGGAAATGTCACTCTCTCCATCCCTGCCTGTTGAAAGGAGCTCAGCTCTGCCCTGCAGCCCACTGTCCCTTCCCTCTGGAGAGCAGCCTAAGCCTATGGCCACCCTGGAAAAACTTCCTCAGATCCTGCTGGACCCGAGATGCAAGACCTGGTGCCAGGTCAAAGATTAGCACCTATTTCTATGGACAGGAGAAAAAGAGGCTGTAGCAGCAGGTCTGGGCACCATAGAGGCACAATTCAACTACTGAACTGCCTCTGAAGAGAAGCCCAGAAAAGAGGCTTCTCTGGGTGATTTCAGCTCCGGCTGTCATTGAACTGGGCAGGGTTTAAAGCTCAGAGAAATTCTGCTCTCACAGACCTGTAGAAATCCCTGAGGATTGGCTTTATTCTTTACCTTCAGTTCTGCAGGAATGGGAGGGCTGACATCCCCACAAGTGCATCTGCACGAGCTGCACAGCCCCAAAGGCAGCAGATGCTGCCTTGGAGAAAGCCCAGCTCGGAGATAAACCATCAATATTTATAGACCAGAACTGCTCCCTTGTCCAGAGACTGAGGGGAAAACTGCTCTGGAGCTGCTGGAGAGGAGCACAAGCAGAGGGTGGGGTGAGCAGAGCAGAGCCTTTCTGGGATGGAAGAGGGAGCTGTGACTCCAAGCCGTGGCCCCAGAGGAGGGACTGAAGCCAAAGCAGGGCTGGCAACGTGCTGCTTGATGCTCTGGTGACTGGAAAATACACACGATTCCTCCAGCTTGAGGAGAATTCTAGCAAATTAAAATAGGACAACAGGAGATGGCAAATGACATCCAATTTTCCATTTTTAATTTTTTTCCCCCATTGTTCTGCAGATTTATCAATTTATTGGTCATTTCAACCAGTTCTTACTAGAGCTTTTGCTACTGAATTGATGTAATGATAATTTCAGCTTGCTTGCATGTAAAATTTATTAAAATATTGATAGTTCTCTTCTCAATATGGCCAACATAGATCTGCCAGGACATGGCAGCCTATTTCTGAAAGCGATGTTTAAAATTAACTTCAGAATTTCCAAGCTGGACATGCATTGCTTGTACTAATTTTAGTAATTCAAGTTCAGCAACCCTATTTATAATTTAAATAACACTAAGGAGAATCCAGCAATAAGGACCAAAGTGCCTTGGCTAATTTTTAAAAGCTCTGTGTGTGTGTTCATAGGCAGAGGGAGGAAAAGGAGAACGATCGTGAGAAGGAGGGAACATTTTCTTTTGTATTTGCTCTCCCTGTGATTTTTTATGGTCTCAGACCAGTTTGTTTTTCTCTTCATCCCTCCTTTTTCTTGGTCCATCCACATAAATGGAGGAAATTCTTTCTCCAGGTTTGATGTGCCAGAGCCAGTGGTGGGACAGCAGCATCCCAAAAGGCTGAGTTAATAATCCCACTTTGCTTTGCCTTTCTAAGTGAGTATGTTGGGGTAAAACAGGTTTGTGTACCCAGATAACTTGGGTTTTCCACTTTGGGGTGGACCAGACATCTCATGGAAAGGATGACTAACCCTGATGGTCTGCAGATTTCACGTTGAACCTGTGCCTCCCATACTCTTCTGTGATGATTTGTGCATCATTCCATCAATTATTTTGGCTCCTACATTTATTCTTGGGTAGTTTTGATCCATAAAGTCATTGTTTGGAAGCCTTGGATAGGAGAAAAGCTGTGATATTTGTTACTGCTCTTGTGAGGGAGCTGCTCCCTGGGAATTTTTGAAAGGCATTAATTCCTTTTAGATGCTTTCAGTTTGAATTCTGTTTAAATGTTTAGAGTTTTACTCTCTTTTCCAAGTTCAGTGTGAAAGAAGATCCGATTGGATAGGGTTTGGGCTCAGGTTAATACCTTTCCCAACACTTACCACTTCAAAATGCAAACCTCAACTTTGCAGAAACAACCTGAGTTACATTTCAGGCACTTCTGAGATGTGACTGGACAAAACCATAATTTTCATTTCCATTTCCTTTTATATCTGGAACTAATTCAAATGTATGAGAAGAAAATAGGTGCCAATAAGTATTAAATGTCAAATAAGAAACTTGAAATAGGTAGGTTTGGAGGAGAAGCAGGAGCACTTGCACAACAACTCCTTTTTCAAGGAAATCCCCTGGGAAGGAGAGAGAGCCTCACATATCATCACTCTGGAAGCAGAATTACCTTATTAGATAGCTCATGAAGGTGGATGTGATGGCTGAGAAAAACCCCTCCACACAGCCCCCTGTCTTGATTAATGGCTGAACAAAATTCACATGTATTTCCCACCTTGCAGAATGGAGGAGAATTGTCATTTGGGACACATCCAATTAATTACAACCAATTCACATTTGTTCAGGTGCACCACTGTGGTTACTCTGCCTGAAAACCCACCGGGCTCTTCATCACTTCACTGACAGTTCCTTTAGTGGCCACTCATGGACTTTTTGTGCCCATCTTTCTATACCTTAATGACTTTTCCAAGCCTGTCCATCAAGGCTTGGCTCCCTCTTAGAGCTTTAAGTAGACCCCATTGGGGTCTGCAGCTTCCTCCTGAGGGCAGCTCCGACCTCTGCTCTGTGTCAGCAGTGACAGGACCCAAGGAACTCCTGGAGCTGTGCTAGGAGAGGGTTAAGGTGAATCTCAGGAAAAGGTTCTTCCCCCAGAGGGTTCTGGGGCACTGAACAGGCTCCCCAGGGCAGTGGTCACGGCCCCAAGGCTGCCAGAGCTCAAAGAGTGTTTGGACAACGCTCTCAGGGACAGGGTGGGATTGTCGGGGTGTCTGCGCAGGGCTAAGAGCTGGACTGGATGGTCCTGGTGGGTCCCCTCCAGCTCAGGAGATTCTATGACTCGAAATAAATCCTCAGTGTTTTGCAGGAACAGCTTTCTGGGAGAAGTGGCTCCAGCCCCAGGAGCTGCCCCATCCAGCCCTGCTGGCAGTGCCACGGTGGGCAGTGTTTGCAAAGACAGCACCTCTTGGAACCTTTGTGGAAATGTTTTGGAGGTGGGTTTTTTGATCAAAATTTAAAGTATGATTTACTACCTGTGTTTTTCCCAACTCTGGTCCCTGAACATGAAAATACAAATAGAGCTCTAATTTCTCAGCCCCCCAGGCTCCCTGTGCTCCTGCACTGAGGGTGCAGCCCTTCCGAGCTTCCTTGGGGCTGTTCATTTGTTTCCAAAGATCAAAAGGTCAGGCAATTTGGGCTCGGTGAAGCTTCAAGAGAATTACATCATGCATAAAAATTTGCTATTTTTGAGCTAACAAACTTCTCCTACGAGGATATTTTGCTCACTTGAGCAGAAAAGAGGCTGTGTTAGCAGCTTTTGGGAGAAATGTTCTCTGATGGCAGATCCACGTGTGGATCCTCCAGACTTTCCCTGGATGCAGCACCTGCTCCCCACTCCAGTGCTGCCCTCAGATCATCCACAGGTTTGATACCTGTTTATTCAGCAGCCACTGGGATCACAGAGAAATGAGCTCTGTGTGCAGAGGGTGAGATTTGCACAGTGACTGCCTGTCTTTGAGGTGTGTCGTGCACACAAACAAAATCTTCAGTGTCTGCTTAAGTGCCCTAAACCAAGGCTGGGGAAACAGATTCATGGAATCATGGAATTGTCAAAATTGGAAAAGACCTCCAAGATCATCAAGTCCAACCTTCAAGCAAATCCCATCACGCCCGCTAAATCATATCATTACAAATTCCCATGTCTGCTCATTTTTTGAACACCTCCAGGGATGGTGACTCCACCACTGCCCTGGGCAGCCCCTCCCAATGCCTGACCACTCTTTCAGTGAAGAATTTTTCCCTCATATCCAACCTGAATCTCCACCTTGGGAATTCACCTATAGTGTAGAGAGACTATAGGGGAGGGGCGAGGAACTGCGGTGCCTTCTGGGACTCTGGTGAGGAGACACCCATTTTATCTCCTTATGTTCAGGTCTATTAAGTTCCCCCGTTCCTTTAACACGTTGTTTAAGGATGGCTTTGCAACAAAACTCGGTGCAGCAGCAAGATAACGCACTCAATTTCCTTGGTGAATAGCAGAACTGTGGCATTTGATTAAACCCAACCAGCACAGTCTATGGATGTGTGTGTTTAGGCAGGGTCAGTGCATTTTAAGTTTTATCACTCCCAGAATCACATTTCCAATTATTGCAAAACTGCAAATCCAGCCAACACCAATGAAAAAAATGTGTGGAAGATACTGAGAAAATGAAGGTGCTGTGCTTGTAGCATCACTGCCCAAACTGGGAGAGTTACACACACCTTCTCTGTCAGGGGTGGCTTTCCTGTACCTCCAGCTTGGATGGGGCTTGGAGGAACGTGGACTAGTGGAAGGTGTCCCTGCCCATGGCAGGGGGTGGAACAAGATGAGATTTAGGGTTCCTTCCTACCCAAACCAATCTGGAATTCCACTGCTCTCTCAAGCATCGTTTTCCAAAAATGCCTGTTAGTCTCTTCTTGCTTTTACTGTTTTCCCCCCACATTTAATTTTCCCTCTGGCTTTAGGCAGTACTTGCTGGGATTCTGCAGTTTGGACATTTTCTAGCTTTCTAACAGAAACTGAGGGTACTTGTTAAAAACTTTTTGTTTTCCAAGTGCCCTCAGATCTAAGTCCTAATCGTGTCACCCAAATAGCAACGAATATCAAATTACCTTTAAAGAAATTGGATTTCTGTATTTTCTGTCCTGGCACATCCAAGGATGTGTTAGAAGTGTGAAACACCTCTGAGGTGAGAAAAGCTAATTTTTATTCAGTGTCACTGAGCTCATGTGTCTCCTGACCTGGCCAGGAAAGACTTTCTGTGAGGGGATGATCTGGGTGTCACCGTGCTGAGGAGCTGTGACAGTTGGATGTGGAATGTACCTCCAACCCAGGGGGAGTGGCTGAGCATCCCCAGGGATGTGGGTACCAGAGCAGCCCTGCCCAGCAGGACTTGGGGGTGGATGAGGGGCTGGACATGTGCACTCACAGACCAGAAAGTGAACAGGGTCCGGGGCTGATCCCACAGAGTGGGCAGCAGGGGAGGGGGGATTCTGCCCCTCTGCCCCACTCAGGTGAGACCCCACCTGCAGAGCTGCCTCCAGCTCTGGGGCCCAGCACAGGAAGGACATGGAGCTGCTAGAACGAGTCCAGAGGAGGCACCAGGGTGATCAGAGGGATGGAGCAGCTCTGCTGTGAGGAAAGGCTGAGAGAGTTGGGATTGTTCAGCTGGAGAAGAGAAGGTTTGGGGTGACCTAATTGTGGCCTTACGGTGTCTGAAGGAGCTGGCAGGAAAGATGGAGAAAGACTTTACAAGGGCCTGGAGTGACAGGACAAGGGGGAATGGCTTCCCACTGTCAGAGGGCAGGGTTAGATGGGATATTGGGTAGGAATTCTTGGCTGTGAGGGTGGGGAGGCCCTGGCACAGGTTGCCCAGAGAAGCTGTGGCTGCCCCATCCCTGGAAGTGTCCAAGGCCAGGTTGGATGGGGCTTGTAGCAACCTGGGCTAGTGGAAGGTGTCCCTGCCCATGGCAGGGGGTGGGACTGGGTGAGTTTTAAGGTCCCTTCCAACCCAGACCATTCTGTGATTTTATGATTCTAGGTAATATTACAAAACCCTCCTGTCTTTCGCAAATTCTGTCCTGAATTTGAAAAATAAGTCCAAATGAGTTTATTCAAAAATGAGTCCTGATCAATTTTAAGAGGAAAAATGAGACATAGCAAGAAACCATTTCAAGCCGTAGCAACAGTATAAAAATTATTATTTGAGGGGGATCTTTTACAACTTAATTCCATCCCTATTTTCTATTTTTAACCTTTAATCAAAGCTTCTGGCTTGTAGGGAAATACAATAAATCTTTATATCTCCGAAGCTTTTAAAGTATTCAGTGCACTTGCTGTTCTCTTTCTGGCAGGAGATTATCCTTTTGAGTTGGAAATTTTCTCTTATTTGTGTCTGAAGCAGTTGAAAGTGGAAGTGTAGCCTCAGATACTATAAATAGCAGCTCTAATGAAGGTGGGGGGTGCATGGAGGCTTTTCATTGCAGGGACATTCACTGAACCAGCTGCTGGAACTGCACTCAGAGCACAAAGTCCTGCTTTTGTTCTACTGTTTCTTTCCTTTTTTGGTTGCAGCCCTCCTGTCCTCACACAGCCCTGTAATGGGAACTTAACCAAACTTTGGGATTGTTTTCTCCATTATGGGCTTCCCAACCTGTCAGTGCCACCTTTAATCACCACTAAAACACATCCTGGCTGTCTGTCCCTGGGCACACTGAGAAGTGCTGAGCGTGGGTGGTGCTGAGCCCAGGAGTGAGGTCTGTCCTCAGCTGGGTTTGCCTTTTCTTCAGCCTCAGCATCATCACCAAACCTCAACAGTGGGAATTTCATGGAATCACAGAATCACAGAGGTTGGAAAAGCCCTCCCACCCCATGGAGTCCACCCTGTGCCCGATCTCCACCCTGTCACCCAGCCCAGAGCACTGAGTGCCACGTCCAGTCCTTCCTTGAACACCTCCAGGGATGGGGACTCCACCACCTCCCTGGGCAGCCCCTTCCGATGCCTGAACACCCTTTCTGTGAAGAAATTCCCACTGCTATCCAACTTCAACCTCCCCTGGTGCAGCTTGAGGCCATTTCCCATTCTCCTTTTGCTGGTTCCTGGGAGAAGAGGCTGACTTACCAACTCCTCCCTAGTTTATTTTTGACAAAAATGTTTAAAATCATTCTCAGTCACTGATTTTAAGGCAATGGATCCCAGGATTTCCCGCCTGACTTTTTCTGGATCTTATTTCTCACCTGCTCAAAACCTGCTTCTTCTTTCTTCCTCTTCTCACTTTGAAATTAATTATTCCTGTGTTTCACCCTGTTGGATACTCAAGAAGCACAAGAAAGAAGAGTAAAATACAATCCTTCAGCTCCAGGATGCCTCATCCAACACAATTTTCCCTTGCTGAGCTGGAAGTGGGAAGTTGCTTTTACCTAGAGAGCTGAACTTGAATATTGCATTTTTTAGGGTATTTCACTGCATTTATTTATTTCACTGCAGTTATTAGGGTATTTCACTGCATTTATTAGGATGTTTCAAAGAATTTTTAGTATATTTTCAATGCATTTTTAGGGTATTTCAAAGAACAGTCAGTTTAGAGGATTTTGTGATGTCTCCTCACCCAAGAGGCAATAACTGCATCAATCACAGATGTGAAGCCACCCCTGGGGGCCTCCCTCGCTGTCTCTAAATGATGTAAATTAGATCCAACACCACCCACTACGAAAAGCTTCAGGAAGATGCTGCCCCTAAACAGGAAAGTGGAACCCATGAGTGATCATCACCATGGGAAGAGTGGGGGGGACAAGAGGCCCTAAAACTGCTCCCTTGAGCCACATTTACTGAGATCATTTTATAGCCTGGAAATTCCAAGGGAAGCTGTGCTCCACGTTACCTGATGCCCCCTAACATTGTGAATTCAGCTTTGAATTCTTGTCATCGTCAAGTTTTGCTTCTGAGCACTTGTGAATTAATTAACTGTTGCCTTAAAAGTAGGAAAATGTGGCAAGGATTCTGAAATACTTTGTTCTGAACTTAAAAGCCTTACTTGTTTCAGATGTACCACCAACACTTCCAGTGAGTAATGCTCCTAAAAATAACCTGTACCTGAAGGGAAAGGGAATGTTTTAGGTGAGTCAGTCCGTGGACTTCAGAACCACCACTATTTCTTTACAGCAGGTGTAGGACTGCATCGCATTCCCAGTGAGATTGAGAATCATGGAATCACAGGGTCGTTTTGGTTGGAAGGGACCTTGAAGACCATCCAGTTCCACCCCCTGCCATGGGCAGGGACACCTTCCACTAGCCCAGGTTGTTCCAAGCCCTGTCCAACCTGGCCCTGGACACTTCCAGGGATGGGGCAGCCAAACCTTCTCCACAGGTCACCCTGAAGGTTCAATGGAGAATAAATCAAATGAACCTTCTCCTTGTCAACATGGGGGTGTTTCCTTTACTGTATCTTTCATTAAATAATTTCTTGTATTATTTTGTGGCACAGGCTGGGTTGTTCCAGGCTTCCAATTAACAGTTGCGTTATTGGTCTTACAATGAAGTTTCATTACAAAGACTCTTCTGTTCTAGTCTCTGTTTTGAAACAGATTCCTAAAAAATATGCCACAGGGATTTGCTTCCTCAAACATCCATGAGGAAACTCATTGACTAAGGCATCCAAAAGTAGATATAAAAGGCACAGGACTTTATTAAAGTTAGAACAGATTTTTGTGCAAACGAAGACTTCTGGTTGAATTTCCAAACGTTGCCCCAGTTCTGATAAGGGCAATAACTTATATTTAGAAACTTACCCAGGTATAACAAATATCTCAAATCTCTGCTCAGACTGCTGGGACTACACGTAGGAGAAGGCACAAGAATAACAGGATTGTTTTTTCTTTGCTAATAAACAAGTCACTAAACACAGCTGTGAAGCTGGACCTCTCTATGCTGAAATCCAGCTCATTAAAGAAGTGCTGGGTGCATAAATACCTCCACAGATACTGATTATTTTCTTATTAGCTTCAAATTTTCAACAATCCCCTAGAAAAACAATAAGAATAATGAAAAAAATGTTGGTTTTGCCCAGAAAATATGGAGACTTTTTAAAAAAATCAGTTACTGATTCAGTCTGTATAGGTTAATCTGCCTGGGAGAGGAAAATCACAAAATCACTGAGGTTGGAAAAGCCCTCTCAGACCATTGAACCTGATCTGTGACTGATCCCACCTTGGCACATGGCACTCAGGGCTCTGGGCTGGGTGACAAGGTGGGGATCGGGCACAGGTTGGACTTACTGATCCCAGAGGTCTTTTCCAACCTCAGTGATTCTGGGATTCTGTGATTCCATGCTCTCCCCAGCCTTGCATCTCCAGCCATCACCAGCTTTCAGCTGCAATATTGACTGCACTTCACATTCCCTCTGCTTTTTAGTCCATGGGAGTCCCTTTTTAGTTCTCTGAAATTAGGCTTCCCTTGTTTCAATGAAGAGTTCTTCCTCACAGTCCCTCCACTGGGTAACGTCTGGAAGTCTGGTCCCACAGAGGATGAACCAGCTGGTGGTTGGCTTTGGGGCATGGTCTCAAACCCACCCCAGCCCTGCTGACTCTGAATGAGTGCCAGGAACCTGAAAACAAACCCCCTTCAGTAAGGAAAGATGGCTTTGTTCAGTTAGATGGCTTTGTGATGGTGCTTTAACCTGCTTCTCAAAGCTTTGGTTTGTTTTTCATGCAGAACCCGAAAAGCTTTCCCGGGTATCCACGTGCTCTGAACCTCTTGAGCTGAAAATGTCATGAGAACATGCCTCCTGATTTTCTGCTATTTCATGCTGTCTCTCTTGATGGCAAATTGCCTTGAGAAGAGCCTCTTCTGCTGGTTTCAGGAGCCTGCCTGATTTGTGTTGCTCCTCTGTCGTGTGTTCAGTGGTGTCTCCATGCACAGGGCTGAGGAACAGACACTGTGGGGGAAAGAGACTCAAAATGTGTTTGAATCCAAAGCAATTTGTTTTGAGCTGATGGTTCCAGGCTGGACACTCCCTGGCTTCCTACGTGCTCTACCTTTTCCACTGCCTGTGTGTCCATGCACAGGCACAGCTCTGGCTGTCCAGGCTCAGCACAGAGTGGAGCTGGTTTTGCAGGGTGGATGTGGCACTTGGGGACACGGGTTAGTGGTGCATTGGTGGTGCTGGGGGAGGAGTTGGATTCAATGGTCTCAGAGTTTTAACTTAAACCCTCCCCTGTTTCTGTGAATATGGAGCCAAAGTCTTTCCCTGTCCTGGCTTTCAGAAAAATATTTCAAAGAGCTCACCCTGAGAAGGTTTAAGACAGAGGTACCTGGAACAGACAGTGAGTTAATGAATAGGATGGACTAATCTGGCATTGCATCAATGGGCCACTGAGCAAAACTCCTGCCAGCAGCTTTGAACTCTCCGGCCTTAAGTGACCGTATCTCACCTGTGAGTTTGAATGTCAGAAACAAAGCAATTCCTGGAAGGATGCACTGGAGGAGTTTCCCTGAGCAGGGAATTTTTCCAGAGAGCTGTTGCTCAGCACAGCCCCAGCATTGCTTTACAAAGCACAGGACTTTGACAAGCCCCCAAAGCTCAGTGTTTTGTGTCCAGCCCATCCTCAGGTGCTGCTCTCACGGGCTGAGTCAGAGCCAGGTCTCACCTTCCCGTCTCCTCGAGCTGCTGAAACCCACCCCCCGTGCCTGTTCCCCTCCATACCTGCAAATTCTCCCCTGGGACCAAGTTCAGGGCTAAAAAGCTGCAAGCCTATGTGGGTGAGGAGCACTTTCCCTCCTCCCTCAGCTCCTGTTCACCCACAAGAGGAGTCGGGAAGAGTCTGATATCTATCCAAAACCCTCTGAAATGCATGGCACGTGTCAGCAGGCAGGAAAGGAAATCCTTGTTGGGATGAGAGGGTTGGAAATGAAAATAACAAGATCAGAATGAAAAATTTCAGGTTTCAAATTCAATGTGAGACATGGAAGTTTGGAATAGTGCTGGGAAATACAGCAATGCCAAACCTGTGTTTGTGTCCTGGGCTGTGCCTGGGTGGAGATTGGTCCCCGTGGAGCCAGAGGAGGGGCTGGGGATATTTGTGGTCACATTAGCACAGGGCTGGTCACTATTTCACCCTGTCAGTGCCAGCTGACACAGTGCCATGTCCTGAGTGCCACAGGGAGAGCAGAGCCCCAGGAAGGGAATGTTTTGTGGAGAAACCACATCCCTCAGTGGTGCTGCAATTCAGAAAATGGAACTCTGATTCCAGTATTACAGCAGAGCTTTAAAACAACACTTCCATAAAAAACCCTCCCAAGTTTTACAGTCTAAAGTCTACAGTGCACAGGGGGGATTTGGGAGGGGTTGCAGTTTATTTTTGGTTTGTGCTGGAAACAAAGCCATTGAAGTTTTCAATGTCACTTGGTATCCTTTGAATACAATTAATCAATATGTTAATAACAGATGCACCTCGTGCCTGCTCAGTAATTATGTTTGAATTCCCCAGCTGACTGGAGCAGATGTCGCTCCTGGAGCCTGGGGGACAGGGAAAGGGGGATGAGAAGCCGTATTTTCCAGGGCTGGAGGGGGCACTGGGGACTCTGCTCACAGAATTAGTTTTAAGGGTGTTGTCTCAGGTGTATCTGCCTACTTATATATAATGGAGTTTATTCATATATCATGGACAGGACAAGGGGGACTGGCTTCCCACTGCCAGAGGGCAGGGATAGGTGGGATATTGGGAAGGAATTCTTCCCTGTGAGGCCCTGGCACAGGTTGCCCAGAGAAGCTGCAGCTGCCCCATCCCTGGAAGTGTTCAAGGCCAGGTTGGACAGGGCTTGGAGCAACCTGGGATAGTGGAAGGTCCTGCCCATGGCAGGAGGTGGGACTGGATGTGCTTTAAGGTCCCTTCCAGCACAAAGCAGTCCATGATTCCATGATTTGCTGTATGTGTAACACCATAAAATATACCTATGTGCAAATTTCAGAAAAGCTAATTCTGGAAATACAGTCAGTGGTGTGAAACCTGCTTTGGAACTGGTGGTGTGAGAAAGGTCTTCCCAGAGGATTTGGGTGGCAGAGGACACTTCTGTTCCCGCTGTTTCCCTTCTCCCCATGGCATGAGAAGCAGGAGGTGTAGGTAGTGCTGTCAGGCTGTCACACAGGATCCCCCCAGTGCCCCCTGACTTCTCCTGCACCAAGCCCAAACCCACGGGTGGCTGTGCCAATCCTGCCCCTGCCAGCTCTGCACAAATTTGGGTACAACAGGTGTGTGAATATTTTTTTGTTTGCTTGTAAAATGTGAACTATAAGAATATATACTGTGATTATGGTTAGAAACATGAAATTCAAACAAATTCAGCAAAGGAGGGGCAAATTTACCTATAGTTGTTGGCCAGGAATCTCCCACCACAGTGGTGCCTCCAGGGGGGGTCTTATGGGGCTGTGCAGAGTCAGCAGGGCCAGGAGCTCCACAGCCACCCTGGGAAGAGTTATTTGATGGAGATCTAACTCTTCCTTGGCTCCTTTATGTGCCTCATAAAGCCTGAGCTCGGAGATCTGGGTGGCTTTATTTTATATCCCCCACTTTTGGCTGTGCTGGTCGATATTGGCAATATTCGGTCACAGGGAGATTTCAGGGTTTCCTTACAGGGGAGTGAGGACGAGGTACAAGCTCAGCTGCAAATCAACAGTGCAATTTTGGATGGGGATTAGAGTCAGCTACATAATATTTTCCAAAGCCCAGCTCTCCAGAGTGTTCACTGCTCTTCGCCTGATATTGATTATTATTATTATTATTATCTGCAGTCCTGGGTAATGATGGGAACTGGAAATCCTAGAGCCTTGAGTCCAATTCCTGAAAGTGTCGGCCCAAACCAGCTGGGATGTAGAGGGATATTCAAGTACCTTGGAGATCTACTCCAAGGAGAGATGGTTTTTCCAAGGAGAGTCAGCTTCTCCAAGGAGAGACAGTTTCCTGTGCCATCCTGGATGGATCTGTGAGTGTTCATGGGCAGATTTTCCCTGTAGGCTCCAGGATACATCCTCACATGTGCACACACACAGGGTTTTGGCCAAGGACATGTGTGCTCTGCAGTGATGCCATAACCCTCCAGCCCTCACTGCTCCCCATGCAAACAATGGGGTTTCAGGCTTCAGAAAAACCCTAAAATTGAAATTCACAGCCAAATAAGTAATTGTGTTGCACTGAGCAGTTAAATTTGAAACTGGATTATGTGTTCTCTACTTCTGTTCAAATAGGAGATTTGTTTTTCAAATAGGAAATTTGCTTTTCCTTGCTCTAAATTCTATAAATGAAACATCAATGCCCAGTGATAAATTCAATAAATGACACTGTAAATCCTCAGCCTGTGACAACCATTAAACTGAAGGAGGTCCTGCTTTTAAACTCTTCCCAGTCCAGGTGATCTGACAAAAAGCTGCCATGAAATATTTGGCTCTCTGAGGTATCCAACCTTTTCTGAGTGGCCCTGCAGAATTTTTGTGGTTGTTTTAGTACTGACATTTAAAGCTGGTCTATAGCAATATTTCTGGGGTTTCACCAAAAGATTAAAACTTTACTATAGCAATTTGGAATATACTTTTCAATTATTTTAATCTGTGACATAGGAATGGAATAAATTTTTGGCAGAATTTTGGCACCAATTTTAGGTGAGCACCATTTACTGCTACCATAGCCAGCTCACAATCATGGCAAGGAAAACTCATCACTGTAGTGCCACATAATCCTTAAAATACATAAATTTTGGGCAAAAAAAGATCAGTTCTTATAACAATGCTATGTCATATGTTATATATATGTTATTATATATACATAGTTATTTGTTTTAGTGTTACCATTTCAGTAGTATTTGTAAGTTGAATAATATCTGTAAAGTTTTTTCAGAGGTTGTTAAATGGCAGAACAGAAATGCTGCCATTGAAGGGGATTTGCAGCTGCTTATAAAACCTGCAGAGCTCAGGAAAACACACAACTCAGCTTCAGTATAAGGAGAAGACTATGGAATAATGTTTCCATGGAATTCTACACTGGGAGTGAGGCTGGTCAACATAAAAAATGAGTCATGCAAGTGTGAGCTCCAGCTGAGGGTCTGTCCAGCCTCCTTACAACAAAATGCTTAAAGTTCATCAACTTTTTCTTGCATACAAATTACAGTGATTATAACCCACATAGATTCTGTGTTGTTTGTCTCCAGCCCATCCACACTCACACCATTAAAATTCAAATGGATGTAATTTCAAATTGCCTTTATAATGTGAGGTAAATAAAACCAACGCTCATGTTGGGTGGCAGCTCCTGCTTGTTTTTAATGGATTTTGCAATTACTGAGATGGATGATTTTGTAGCAGGAGGGTTGGTCTATAGGCCCGTGAAATGAGTGCTGTGGATGATGGATTCTGATGCCTTCACTGGCTGTTTTCTTGTTGCATCAGCTGTCACACCCAGTCCCTGCAAAAACTCAGCTCCTCATTCCTTCAGGTTCCAGGATGATGGGGAGGGACAGAGCAGCACAATCCTCAGCTCCTTGAGTTCAGCAGAGGTGTTCTTTGTCTTAGTGGTCCATGAAGCCAAAGTTGTTATTGTCACTCAGCTGTGTGACACGTGAAACAAGGAATTGTGATTAGGAGCCTTTGATGATCTCACAACAAAGAGCCTGGCTCCGGCACAGGTTGCCCAGAGAAGCTGTGGCTGCCCCATCCCTGGAAGTGTCCAAGGCCAGGACTTGGAGCAACCTGGTCTAGTGGAAGGTGTCCTGCCCATGGCAGGGGGTTGCAATAGATGACCTTTAAGGTCCCTTCCAACCCAAACCATTCCATGATTCTATTTGCCCTCAGGCTTTCCCAGGCAATACATTCCAACTTTATTTTTTTAACATCTTGCTGATTTTAGGAGAGCAAATTTTCAAAGCCAGGCTATTGTCCTTACCCATAGGAAAGCACAGCTCAGCTGCCAAATGACAGAACTAAGACCTTCAATAATGATTTCTTTTCCTGAATTGCAAACAACCCAACCCACGTGCTGTAAGTACAGTCCCCCATTGCTCTGCTGTGCCACTCCCTCCATGCAGCTACAGCTCTGGTTTGCTTTGGCCCAGTGGTGTTGGCTCAGCACAGGTCTCACACCCCTGGGTGACCTCCAGCTCCCACCACACTGAGGTGGGACTGGCTAAACCCTTTCCAGCACTGCAAACTCAATTAGAAAGAGAGAAACTCTCAGTTAGAGAGAGTTTGCTGAAACTAAAATATTGTAGAGTATGAGGATCTTACCTATAGAATTGTAAGACTGGGGAATACATACATTTAAAAGATTAATTATTTAATATTACCACACCCCTCACCCTGTAAGGAGGAGTAGTGGGTAATGTATAGCACAAGCAAAGGCTCTGCCTTCCCCTCTAGCCAGAATTGCCAGTGTTTATTTATTGCCAATATCATCAGCAATGTCCTGACACTGTGGGAGGCTGTTGCTCTCAAACAACCAGAATGTTTCTGGATAAAATAGAAGATGGATAAAAAGGATCTTTATTCTGTCAGTTTGATGAATAATTACAGTATGGTGGCAACTAAAGAGCTGTGCTTGAAACAGGTTCCGTCATCAGAGTTAGGGCTGAAAGAGAAATGCTTTATTTTACTGTGTTAAAAAAAGCTGTGTTTACAATCCAAAAATTGACTGGATGGCTACAGTCCCTTATAGGGGGATTAATGCATGTTTAATTCAAATATATGGCATTGATCTCACAGTGCTGAATATAATGGTGCTTCCAGCAAATGGGCCTCTCTTAAATCCTCAGACTCCAAATATTTGCCTGACTACACTTTCTAAGTATGTTTTTTTTTTTTGCAATTAATGACAATATATGAACTTCCCCTCAGCACGAGGTTTGTCATTGGAAATCAGTGGCTGTGATGAAGTTGTTACACACCCAGAAAGGTTCCCTGTGGGGCCACAGCTCCAGCCTTGTGCTGTGTTTTTATATAGCTGGTGTGATTGAACACTGATGTGGGAATGATGTGGGGAAACGTGCAGGCTCCTCATTTGCCTGTCCAGAGATCCCAGTTGCAAATATAATCCTGGAAATGAGTGTGGGACTGGCAATCACTCAGCTCTGCAGGGAAGGGCTCTGCCTTGTGTACAGTCAGGGAATAAAAAACTCACTGAGAGTGATTCCCAGAGGGTGGGAGGGCACAGTGGCTCATGGGGCATGTAGTGATGGGACAAGGGGGAACGGCCTTCAGTGAAGGAGGGTGGGTTTGGATTCAATGTAGGGAAGAAACTGTTCCCTTTGGGGGTGATGAGGCCCTGGCACAGGTTGCCCAGAGAAGCTGTGGCTGCCCCATCCCTGGAAGTGTCCAAGGCCAGGTTGGATGGGACTTGGAGCAATCTGGTGTAGTGGAAGGTGTCCCTGCCCAAGGCAGGGGCTGGGACTGGATGGTCTTCAAGGTCCCTTCCAACCTAAACCAGTCGGGGATTCCATGATAGACAATGAAAATATCCAAACGGAGCTTTTGTGGTGAAGTCAGGAATAAAACAAACTGTGTCTCATGGAAATTTAAATGAAACTCCCTCCCTGCCATTGCCTTTCACTGATGGCCCTGGTCACACAGAGTGGGAGGGTCGTACATTAATCACGGTGATAATCTGGCAAATACCAAAAATAAGATTTTAAATTGACAGTGGTGGTATTTGGGATCAGAACAGCCCTCACTGTTCTCCTCATTGCTGAGGAACCCACAAATAACTGGACTTCGATGAACACGAAGTTTGGGACATAAAGGAATCTCAGATTTAACTCCCTCCAAAGGATTTGTAACTGAAGACCCAGGGCTGGTCCAGGCTGCCTTGGTTCGTGTTCCTGAACCACTAAAGCTCTGACTGATCAACCTCTGTTCTTTGCTGAGCTCAGGACTTTGATCTCAGGGTACAAAATCTGCCATAATCAGATTAGAAAGAATATGGGTAAAATAACGTCACCACGTGGATTTAATGAGATGTGTTAAGTGCCTCCTCACTTTCTGAAGAACATTTAGTTTGGAATTTAGCCCAGAAAGTGCATCTGCCCCAGCAATTTACACCTCATTGGCTCAGGCTAAGGAGGGGGAAATGAAGGTGATTAATTAAGGACAAGTAAATTAGTCTCACTTTGTATGTGGACTGTGGTTGATTTGTTTTTGTACAGAAAAGCTGTTTGGGGGCTGGTTTGGCCTTGGATTCTGAAATAACAACTAAGAGTGTGTGTGATGAACCCGGCAGGGACCAGCTCAGGAGACTTGATCAGGATTTTGTTAAGGATAGAAAATGTGCAGTTTATCTCAGAAGGGCTCTTCCCCCGTGTAGCATTTGTCTTCCCATAAGGTTTTGTTCTCACTTCATTCTATGCTAAGGATGATGCTAAAAGTGCTATTTTTGAGACAGAAGAGTCTAAAGGAAAGTTAATCGCTCCTGAGAACAGATAAAACTTTCCTGAAAGTGTATTTATTTGGGAAAAAATTCCTCTAGTCGTGTGAAGACTCTGGGTATGATTCTGTCTTGATGCTGGTATAAATCAGGAGAAAATCAAGAGTGTCTGGTCCACTCTTGGGAGCTACTGAGGTTGTTCCTCGAGTGCTTTAGATGAAACCCCCTGTTACCAAATGGGAAATGCCCTGGTTTCACCAGGAAGAGGAAATTAAGACCCTAAAGAAGGCTGACACCATACTCCAGGCAGGCTCTGCTCCAGCCCCCTCTCCCTTTCCACACTCTCTGATGGGAATGTGGCTTATCTCAAGGAGGAACTGTCTGGATGCTCCCAACTTTAGTGCATTCCAAAGAGGGGGGAGCTGATTGATTTTGGGGCACATCTGCATACAAAAGGGTATGAAACACTGCTGGAGACTGGGCTAACTGGACACACTGGTGTCTCCAGGCTGCAGGCAGTTCCTGGGTGGATCTCCCTCCTGGCAGGGACACCTTCCAGCCTGAAGATGGGGAACACTGACTTTTGGATGGGGGAGTGAAAAGTGCCAAGATCCAGTCAAATACAGAGATAAAATCCTAAAGTAGCTTCACAGGGCTTTTTTTTCTTTGAAATTGTGAATTCTGCAAGACCAAAGTGCAAACCTGTGTGTTTCCAGCCAGGCCTGCTGATATATAACCCTTCAGACATAGACTGTGACCAAACCTGGGATGAAGGGAACTGATCCAGATCTGGGCTTCTCTGAGCAATTCAGGCACTGACAGGGGTCTCAGTGGAGCTCGTGGCTCACCAGGAAGGACCAGGAGTTGACGACACCATAATCCCTTGTAATAGATTATTTGTTATTTGGATACTGCTCTGGCAATATTTAGAGACTGTGTTAGCAATAAATCCGATCACAATCACCCCCATCACCACCATGTCCCACTTCTCACACCTGGCCAAGAGCCTTCCCTTGACTGCTCTGCCACACTGGAACAGGAAAATGAAGCATAATAATTGCAAGTGCAGGAAAAGTTATATTAAAGCAGGAACATCACCAGTTTCTTTATTATTTGTAGCAGCTGAAGAATAAAGCTCTTGTCAAGTGAGAAATGAGAGGTTTGGCTGGATTTTAATGCCAACATTGGGATTTTGCTGCAGTTTTCTAAAAGAAATGATTGAAAATGTCTTTTCTTCTGTCTGTGAAGTTTGTGCCCCTGGGCATGGCCTGTGGGCTCTGTCTTCAGGTAAAATCTGGTGTAACCCCATGTCTGGGTCACATGGGGCTCCCACTCCTCTGGGGTCCATGGGGTATCCATGGGGTATCCAATTCCTGTCCCTGTGCAGCCAGGCAGCTCTCCCTGAGCAACCCAGCAGGGTCCCTTGCCCCTGGGATCTCATCCTGTGGAGCTGTATTTTCCAGCTCCTAGAGAATTTAGGGAATGCAGGCACCTATGGGGAGTGCCCTCCCCTTGCATGGCCAGAACAAGCTTGGATGGAAAAGGGACACAAGCCATGAGGCCATGATGGGAAATAAACACTGTGCCAAGAACTCCTTCCCAGAGGCCTTGCATGCTACCAAGGCCATACAGACTCTGCAGCACTTGTAATATATATTAACTTAAATTCAAAGAGCTCTGAGGCACAGCTGAAAGGCTGTAGTTTGGGTCTGATGCAGTTTGTTTATCTGAGCAGGTTCCTGGGTAACTTTTAATTTCCTTTAGCTGTGTCCTGATGCACCAGTCCTGATGCTTCATAGGTATATTATTCTTCAGAAAGGACTCACAGTCATCATTTCTCCTTTCAGATTTTAACGTGGTTTGATTCTGGTCATGGTTGGTTATTCTATGCTCCTCATTATAGTGAAAGAGCTTTTCTGAGAATGCATCTGGGCTCTCCTTTGTGGAACAGCAAAGGTTTGAGTTCATTTTGATTCATTGCAGTTAGAAAAAAAATTATGAAGATTAAAAGTTGCATGACTGTGTCCTTTGGACTTTGTTCTCCTTTTACCAGCAGTAGCATCCTTATTGGCTTCAGCAGGAGAAAAAAATTCTCTGAAATAATGAGACTGGCAACTTATATCTAAATATTGTGGCTTTTGCTTGGAGCAGAGTAGAGATGTCCCTGTGTAAATGTTGGCACTTTTCATTGCCTGAACCTCAAATAGCTGAACTTCATCTGATATGACCTTCTGGAGGCTTTCAAAGTCACCTTTAGGTGAGTGAGGCAAGAATGAGCAATAGGTGTCCTGAGAGGGGGAGGATGAGAAAACTTGAAGCTGATCAAGCATTTTTGAAATTATTTTTGTTCTCTATAGACAGAAACTTGTTAAAAAATCAGTCAATTAAGGTAATAGGAAGCACAGACTCGTGCTCGGAGGAGTCTGTAAATGAGCAGCACAAAAAAGAGAAGTATTTTCTTCTGTGAGACCGGGGGTATTTGGATTAAACAGATCAATAAACCACCTGTATCACGGGAAGAACAGTCATAAATTACCCAAAAATTCTGTTTTTGAACAAATCTTTGGGCATATGGGCAAAGACAGAGCTGTGAGTGCTGCTGCTGGAAGCCGTCCTTGCACATCGCAGGTCTAATGACTCTGTCTGTTGTCACCAGCAAATGAGGCATGGGGTGGAAAAAATGGGCAAACAGGGATAAAGCCTTAAGGTACCATGGAATAAATGAAGTAAGTAAATTGTGTGCCATGCCCTGTATTTAAAATCCAGCATCAATTATGTGTGTGAGTGTGTGCAAACCCCCTTGCCTGACACGTCAAACATTATAACGGGAGGAAAACATCAGTTTTCCAGTTTTCTAACCGCTGGAAATCTAGGAATTGTAAGTGCTGTTTTCCTTCTGGCTGAGGGTTTATTGCTCTGACTCATGGTGAGGGGTATTCCCAGCCTTGGGTGGGTGCAAGGTGGGGGATCTGGGGGGCAGTGGGACAGGCAGAGCAGGTGCCTGCAGCCTCCCCCAGCAGTTCCACACTTTCCCTGGGAAAGCCCAATTCCAAGGGAAAGCTGGCCGGCTGCCTGCCATTCCATTCACACTTCAGAATGAGCTCATGATAATTTAAAGGACTAAACTTGGCCCTTTCTCCCTCTGCCAGTTTTTGTGGTTTCTCAGCACACACTGACAACTCCAAGGGTTTCCCCTCTTTGCTGTGCTGGGAAATGAAGGGAACGAGGACAGAGGGGAACATGAGGCTGCACAAACGATACTGGGAGCACGCAGGGAAATAGAGTTGTTGTTTTCTCCTCTGCTCTCCAGTTCTCTTCAGGATAACAAGAGCTGGTGTTTGCCAAACAATCAGAAGGGCTGTTCAGGGTGTGTTGTCAGCAATGAGGAGAGTGGGACCTCAGAGGCAACCCCCTGTCAGGGGCCTGGGCAACATCATGGCACTGCAACCCCTCAGCCAGCCCGGAGCAGAGAGGGCTCTGGGGACACCTCGGAGCCCCTCCCAGGAACTAAAGGGGCTCCAGGAGAGCTGGAGAGGGACTTTGGACAAGGGGCTGGAGGGACAGGACAAGGGGGAATGGCTTCAAACTGAAGGAGGGGAAATTTAGTATAGATACATGAAAGTAATTATTTCCTGTGAGGGTGGTGAGACCCTGCCAGAGGTTGCCCAGAGAAGCTGTGGCTGCCCCATCCCTGGAAGTGTCCAAGGCCAGGTTGGACAGGGCTTGGAGCAACCTGGGCTAGTGGAAGGTGTCCTTGCTCATGGCAGGGGCTTGCAATAGATGACCTTTCAGGTCCCTTCGAACCCAAACCACTCTGTGGTTCTATTCACTCTGCTCTAAAGACCAGAGGGCCTGAAGAGATACAGAATTTCTTTTTCCTGACTTCTGCTAAGTGAAGTTTTATGACAGTACTGCATCGGGGCAGGATTTCTGTTGAAGATACTTTGCAGTGCTGGATGATTCCTTTGGGGGATTGCTCTGCACTTTGCAGCCTCTTCCATGAATCTCTCCTGTTACTTTAAAAGGAGAAGCAGCAGAGGGGAGGGTGGGAATCACCCATCAGCGACTTTATCTGTTCCTTCCAAAGCCGTATCAAGCAAACATTTTCTAGTTGGCTGCATTATCTGCCACTCCATCTTCATATTACACGAGATTTCTTAGCAGGATATTATAATATCCCTTTTTCTTTGCTTACCAGAAGCTCTTATATCGGGCAAACGTGACACATGGCTCACAGCTGCATGGTGGGGTTTATCTGAGCTCAGAACCAGAGTGTAATAACAGATTTTAATAATGCAGGACGGGGCTGTCCCTTCATGATTTATAAACTTCATAGACACAGCAAGTCACTGCTAACGTGGATTTACTGCTCCCTCTGCATGAACAGCACAGGAATAATGGGGTGAGCAGATGCAGAGTTAAAAGAGAGTCACCATTTGTTTCAGCAGGGCTTGGGATAAATCTGTCTTCCCATGTCAAGGATCTGAGTTTTGCTTATGGGCCAAGCAGAACTTGGAGTCAAGAAATAAAAAACAAGTTCTATGAAGAAGAAAAGCAGATGGGGAGGGGGCAAGAAAGGGTTTGCAAAGCGTTTCTGGGGCTATGGAAAGTCTGTTTGGAGCTGCAGTACCAGGAAGCTTCTTACGTCCATCCTCCTAAACGTTGTCCAAGTTCCATCTCCACGTGTAAGAAGTTGGTGTAGCAGTTGGAGATAAATGCCAGGATTCCTGGCTGAGGCAGGAGAAGCCATTTGAGCCTTCTAGACCTTGTTGGCGTGGACCAAGAACCACCCTTTACAGTCCTTCCGTGTCTGATCCTACCCCGAAGTGCTTCCTGTGGCTTCCACCCCAAAAACTGATCCTTGCTGGGCAAGGCTTGTATAAGGGGAGGCTTTGGGAATGTATGGGTTTCCCCATGGAGCTTCCTAAAAACAACAGGAAGGTTTGTTGAGAGGGGAGGGAAGATGCTTTAGACTAGTTTTATCCTGTTCCTGTGGACTGAGCCCTTTAGGGCCTGGAGAGCATTGAGTGGCCCCTGGTGTCCAGCCCAGCAGCTTTTGTGATCCAGAGATGCTGCAGGAGACTTGGCCTCAGTTTCCAAAAATCTCCTCACCTCTGGCTGCTGCTGTCCAGGCCAGTCCCTTTGGGAATCCGTCTCACTCCAGCCTCAATATAGGGACAATTTCTCAGCACAATTTTATGGAGCCCAAATCCTTCAAGTGTGTGCAGCCAGCTGGGCTTTCACTGCTGATAATCCATCATCAGGGTGACACTGCTGCCAACTGACTAATAACAGCTCTGCCCATGAAGCCTCTAGAAATCTTAAATATTTTCTTTGAAAGGCACATTCAGTTCCTTTCAAGAGAAACAGGTCTGACATATGAATGGGTTAAATGTGATTCAAAGCTGGAAGAACTCAAGATCTTGGGCTTTGATGTTTTGCATCTGAAGGGGAAGGAAACCTGCAATTAGGTAACTGGGACAAAAGAACTGGGGTTTTGCTCTAAAACACCTTGTGTTGTGTTAAAGCATTTGTACAAAGCGATGAATGAGACTTTTTCAACATTTTCACTCTCTGCTGCTTTCACAAATCCGAATGTTACAGCCAACAAAAACACTGAGGGAGTTGGCTGAAAACGTTGAACTTTTCAGAGGAAAGAAAGAAATTATGACATTATCTACAAATTCCCTTAAAATGCATTAGGAATTCTAATGCTCCCAGTCCTCTAGGGAAGGAGGAGCCTCTTTCCCTTCGCTGGAACAGAAAGGAGTTAACTGCTGAGGGGATGAGCAGAGCTTTTAAACAGGTTGGGGAGAGAATTCTTCATCCACCTGTTTTCATTCTTCAAACGAACAAACCGAAAATAAACACATTGTGGTTTCTCAGTCCATTATTCTCCCCTCCTTGTTAGGGCAGATGCTCCCTCAGTTAAAAAGCAAGGAAAGGGCTGTGCTTCCTCTAAAGGGCATCCTTTCTGTTCTTCTTTTCATGCTGGCACTTTAAAAAAGATAAGGAAAATGAGGTTCTATTTTTCCTGGCCAAATACCTGTTTATCCTCGTTGTGATGTCTCTGCTCTGCACTATTGTGATGTGATGGGAGGATTTCTTTCTCTCCTCGCTGGGTTGTTGCACAACTAAATCACAGCACAAGGCAGAGGGTTCTGGCACAGCCTCTTCTGTCTCAGTTGTGCCTCTACAGAAAAAAATAGGCAGGTTCACAGTCAAGCCTTGAATTCAAAGAATCATGGAATGGTCTGAGTTGGAAGGGATTTCAAAGCCCATCCCATTCCACCCCCCCGCCATGGGCAGGGACACCCTCCACTACCCCAGGTTGCTCCAAGCCCCGTCCAACCTGGCCTTGGACACTTCCAGGGATGGAGCAGCCACAGCTTGTCTGGGCAACCTGTGCCAGGGCCTCACCACCCTCACAGGGAAGGATTCCTTTCCAATATCCCATCTAAACCTACTCTCTGCTCATCTTCCAGAAGCCCTTGGTGATGTCTCTGCTGGTTCTTTCTTTAGCACATTCCTGCTCTTCTGCCACCACTCCGTTTTGCAGTCCCAAAGCTCTCCTCTGTTTCTTTAAAACCAGGTTTAGGGCCCTTGGTTCAAGCAGGAGGGCTAATTCTCTTTGCTATGTTGGCTTTTCTTTCAAATACATGGTTGAGAGCTTTAATCTGCTGCAGGCAGGTGCCACTGCAGGTGAGCTCTGTTAAAAGCATATGTTTAATTATGCTGCTGAAGTCTGAAAAAGCTGTTATTTCAAAAAACTTCCCTCAATAGTCTGTGTAAGCATTGGCAGCCAAATATTCTCAGCTGCAGATGTATTCAACTTATTATTTAAAAACAAATTTCAGCCTTGCAGAAATATTGAATTAAAGGAGTTTAAGTACAAAGTAAAAATTTATAGATGTTTCATTCAGGGAGATGGGGTCAGGTCCCTGAATCCCCTGATTCCCTGGAACTGAACTGAACAGAGAAGCCTCAACCCTACAGAGGGAAATCTGGGGTGAGAAGCTTTGGGTAAGTGGCTTTAGGAGATCAAAGGATGAAGATGAATGTGCTTGAATTCAAATACCCCACGGTTTCCACATCCCCAAGTCCCACATTTACACATCTGTTAAATCCCTTCAGGGATGGGGACTCCACCACTGCCCTGGGCAGCTGTGCCAGTGTTTAACAACCCTTTCCAGAAATTCTTCCTGGTGTCCAACCTAAACCTCCCCTGGCACAGCTTGAGGCTGTCTCCTCTTGTCTTGATCCTTATTACCTGGGAGAAGGGACTGACCCTCACGCAGCTCTGCCCTCCTGTCAGTGCTGCTCTGCCAATGCATCAAGGCTGGACAAGTTGGGACGAGATGGGATCGGGGTAGACAGGACACCCCTCCCTCCAAGAAACCCCCGAATTCCTACCATTTTCTGGGAAATAACAAGCCACAATTAATTCTGCTCAGCCCTTGCAGTGAGATCTCTCTCTCTGCTTCCCAGGGAGCATCAGGAAGGCACAGGCAGCCAGCCCCGTGTGGGAGTGTTTGAGCAGGATCCCATCCGGCTGCAGGGAAGGCAGTAATGGAAGCACTGCAGACTCTGAGACTACAGTATAATTTTATTTATGGGTAAATAATGCTTAGCACTGAGCTCCCGAGCATTAATCTCCAAGCAAGGGTTTTACTTCTCCATTTCCTGCTATTGTAAAATTAATGACAGGTAGGATGCTCTGGTGAATGCAAAGGGCTGTTACACCCTGGGAAGTGCCTGGCTTTGCTGTTTACAGCCACAGCTGCATTCTCAGACCTCTCCCCAGGCAGATTTCCCGAGAACCTTGGCTGTCTCTGAGTTCAAGCAATAACAACCAGGTGCAAATCCAAGGTGATGTTTCAAATGTCTCCTCTCCCACTGAATTAGAGCCCTCTAATGATAGAACACTAAATCCATTCTGAAGGCTTCCAGCAACCAGAGTTTCACTGTGAAGTGTTGAATCATCACGGTGGGAAAGTTGTGCTGGAACAAAAAAAGTGATTTTGCCTCTCTGAATGTCAGTGATCCTGTACCAGTGTATATGGATCAAATATCACTTACCAAATATCTCCTGGGGTGCATTAGGAGGAGCATTTCCAGCAGGTCAGGGAGGTGATCCTACCCTGGGAAGGCACATCTGCAGTGCTGTGTCCAGGTCTGGGCTCCTCAGGACAGGAGGGACAGGGAGCTCCTGGAGAGGGTCCAGCAGAGGCTGCAGAGATGCTGAAGGGACTGGAGCATCTCCCTGACCAGGAAAGGCTGAGGGAGCTGGGGCTGTTCAGCCTCCAGAGGAGACACTGAGAGGGGACCTCTCCAATGTCTGTCAGTGTCTGTAGGGAGGGGCCAGAGCCTGGACCAGGCTCTGCTCTGTGGGGCCCAGCAATGGGACAAGAGGAATGGGCAGGAACTGATGCCCAGGAAGTTCCAGCTGGACATGAGGAAGAACCTCTTTGCTGTGCAGTGATCCAGCAACCAGCACTGAACAGATTGTCCAGAGAAGGTGTGGAGTCTCCTCATTAGGGGTATTCCAGAACCATCTGCACACAATCCTGTGCCATGTGCTCTGGGATGGCCCTGCCTGAGCAGGGAGGAGGGACCAGGTGCCCCACTATGGTCCCTTCCAGCCTGACCCAGCCTGTGATTCCATAAAACTGAGCACTGCCAGCCTGCTGGGTGTGAATTCCCTTCCTGTCCTCATTTCTCAGGAGAAAGTGCTGCTTAAAATGCCTCTGAGCAAATGTCTCCATTCACCCTCATCTTGCTCTTGACTTTTTGGCTTCTCCTTGACTGCAGGGTCCTCCTGTGAAATACCCTCTTGCCAACGACACACTTCCATCTCCAAATCCTTATTCATAAATGTCAACACTTCTGGAGATAAGGAAGTAAAAGTGGGCTCTAAACCTTTATTTCAACCCATAATGACACTTATGATTTTAAAGAGCCCAGTGTTAAGCAGTTTCATTGGATTTTCAGCCTAAATCAGCAGTAATGGGACAAGTCCCACCCTTGTCACACAGTCTTTCACCCCACCAGGCGTGGGAAGTTTGCATCTCATACACACACAGGTTCGCAGCTCTCACACCTTCCAATCCATATTCTGAGATTTACTGGGCATTAACTTGTCTTTAAATGTCTTTTAACGATAAATTTACTCATTTGCTTTTGTGATGGGATGTGACAAGGTGGTGTGACATTTGTTTGATCCTGGTAAAATAGGGAAGCTTTTCAAAGATGAATCGAGCGAGTGGTAAATTATTCATATGCAGTGTCTGGAAATCTTTACATTGGTTTCCTAAATCACAGCAACCAGGAAAATTGGAAACCTCAGCTAATACCCTTGTAATAATGTGTCATCCAGAAAGGAATTAGAACTAATATTTTGTCACTTTTCAGCACTTTTTGTGAGCGCTGCTGCTGTAAATGCTTTGTGCTGCTTGATGGAAAGCTGGGGATGGCATATCCTGCCCATTGTGGAGATTGCAAGGCAAGGAATATTGCAAGGCTCACATCCCAGCGCCAGTGATGGGAAAGGATTGCTGGGAGCACATCCTTATTATCAGAGCGGTGGGAAAACGAGGTCTCTGCGAGTGGAGAGCAAGAGGGAGTTTGGAAGGTGGGTGGAGCTGAGCAGGGGCAGAGCCAGGAGGATTTTATCCTTCTAGAGTGGAATTTTATCCTTGACATTCAGAGGTAGGGGAGCAGCAGCCTCCAGGGGCTCAGTCACCGGCACTCAGGGATGGAGAGCTGGGAGAGCTGTTTTCTGCTTAAATCTCACCTGCGTAGTCTGAGCCTTGGGAGAGCCCTTACTGGGATTTCTGAGGGTGGCACAGGGAAAAAGGGGGCAGGTTTGGACCAGCAGCAGACACGGGGTCCATCCTCTGTGGCTGTTCTGTGCAGCCCTGATGTGTGACAGGTGAAACACTGCAAAGACAGTGACAAAACTTCTCTGGTTGTCCCAGCACAGCTTCCCAAGGGACACTGAGAGCATCCTTTCACCAGGAGCATCACTGGCACCACTGCAAAGTCACTGAGGTCACATCACCAGTGATTGCCCAGCCCCACATTCCCATGTGTGTCTCTGTGCTTTCCAAAGCCTGGGGAGGGCAGGCAGCCAACACCAGAGGTGTGACACTGAAATGCCACCCAGAAGAAGGGACCTCTTCATCTTATGTCTCCACAGGAATGTTTTTATTTTATAGTAATAAGTGGTGCCTCCTTAATAGCCTTTATAAGGTCAGGTTGGACTGTGGGAATCCTCAGGCACTGCCAGAGCTGCCAGTGTTTCACTGCAGCAAGTGAAGGGGTTCCCTAAAGATACATTCACCCTTTAACCCACCCCCAGGGCCTTTGCAGCGCCTTGGCTCCTTCCAGCTGCATCTACAATGAACAATTTCCTGAAGTGCCTCCAGCCTAAAGAACTTTGAGATGATTCAGGCCTTTTAGTCACATGTTTCTCTCTCTCTCTCTCTGTGTGTGTGTGTGTTACCAGCTCTCTCAAACATTTCTAACCCTCTTATTACAAAAACATCCTTGTTGTGTAACTGATTGGATGAACATCACAGTTCTTTTTAGAATCATGGAATCCCAGAATGGTTTGGGTTGGAAGAAACCTTAAAGCACATCCAGTTCCACCCCCTGCCATGGGCAGGGACACCTTCCACTAGCCCAGGTTGCTCCAAGCCCTGTCCTACCTGGCCTTGGACACTTCCAGGGATGGGGCAGCCACAGCTTCTCTGGGCAACCTGTGCCAGGGCCTCACCACCCTCACATGGAAGAATTCCTTTCTAAAATAATGCTCCCACATGGTCTTACAATGCAAGAGCCTTCCTGTGACCCCACAGTGTCACTTTAGGTCACAGCAATGACCTGGGAGCAGCAAGGCTTGACTTTGAGAGCAGCTGGTACTTTAAGCTTCCAGCAGTGATTCTTTTAAAAGTCCAGTCTCTTGCTCCAAATTGCTGTTGTTCAGAGGAGCCTAAACCAGATGGAACCTGCCTAGGTAAACATGAAAATAAAAAGCTCAGAAATGGCTTTAATGTTTACTTTGAAGCAAAGTTATTTTAATGAATTCCAATTAACAGTAAAAAAAATTCCTTTTGCTAGACAGTCCCTATGGTTAACAAGGGATGCAGATGTTTTTTGCACTAATTGTTCTAATCTAAGTGTTTCCCTGCTTTGCATTCCAAGGGCACCAGCTCACAGTGCCCCATGGTATTTAAATAAAAAAAAAGTGATTCCATGTAGCTTTATTCAACAAAATGCAGAAATAAACCTGCTACTCTTAGCATTTCAAAGTTATCTGGCAAATTTTATGACCTTCTGAGTTTAAAAAGAAGAGACAGTATTCCAAAGATATTTTGCAACACATTAACTAAGACATTCCAGTTTATTATTTTGTTTATTGTCAAAAAATTTATTTCACCAAATGCTTCTGCTGTCTCCCAAAAACTCCTCACTTGAATCTCTTGTTAAGTGATGCCATCAGACAGATTTGAAGCTAAGTAAGGTAAACTTGAGGCCTGGATCTCTTGGTTGTTGAAAAGTCATTGTAAGTCAGAGCATCGTAGAAGTGGGCTGGAAGGGACCTTAAAACCCATCCCATTCCACCCCTGGCCTGGGCAGGAACACCTTCCACTAGCCCAGGTTGCTCCAAGCCCCATCCAACCTGGCCTTGGACACTTGCAGGGATGGGGCAACCACAGCTGCTCTGGGCAACCTGTGCCAGGGCCTCATCACCCTCACAGGGAAGAATTTCTTCCATATACCCCACCTAAACCTGCTCTCTTTCAGTTTGAAATCTTGAAGATGCGTCAGAAATTAAACTGCTCTGCTCCAGAAGAAATTTCTCAGCTTCACTTGACATCTTCAGTTGCTTTAGAAAGGAAAATGTTCCTGGGGAAATGTTTCTCTGGTTAAAGGAGAATTGTAAGGCTGCAAACCCAGTGAACCTGTCAGAAACTTCGCAGCCACACTCTTGGAAAAGGGAGTGTTGGCTGGTTTTGTCTCATCTCTCTCAGATCAGTGTCAGGAAGGACTATCTGTGGTGGTGCTTTGCTATTTTCCCTCAGGCTCCAGGATCTCCAGCTCCTTGCTTTCCTTTTGGATGTACTACAAATGGCACTGCTGAGGTTCATCTGGCTCCTGCCAGCTGCAGAACTGTGGAATCAGGGAATACCTCGAGTTGGAATGGACCCATAGGGACCCTCTTTTAAAGCATTCCTTCATTTGAAATATCCAAGCCAGTGTTTCATTTAGTTCTAGTTTCAGTTGTCCATATAAGCTTTGTTAAATATAACCTTAACCTAAACCTGTCCTCCCATAACATAATTATATATTGGAAGGTGCTGCTCCTCTAACCAGAATTTCAAAGGAAAGTCTCCCTAATCATGGAATTGTTTAGGTTGGAGAATCCCTCTAAGATCATCGAGGCCAGCTACTAACCCCTCACTCATACCCCCTGTGTGTACATATGTATGTATAGATACACATAAATACACAGAACATTGTAACTGGCAGCTATTTTTACATTATTTAATTACACTGATCTCTACCATTATTTATGGTAGATTTTCTTGAGCTGGTTAATGATCCCAGGCCTTTGACCTGGGATCTGCCTGTGACCTTTGGGGTTACTGCCCCATCCAGTGTCCTCTCACCTTCTGAAAATGGCTTTTCAAGGAGAGCAAACGGGATTTTGACACAGAGCACTTAAATATGTCCCTGGACATCAGTGTAAATTAATGTTTGTGCTTAACTGAGGGACACAGATTGGTACTGACCTTGGAGGGTCTTAACAGCAACCTAAAATAGACCTTGTGCAGTTCTCAGCTTAGTGCTGTCCCCAGGTGTCTCTGGATCTGGAAGTGGGGTCTCTCATCACACTGATGGGCAGGATTTGGCCCCAGCATTTCCTCCAGTGCCAAAGTGCCAGGCAGGGCTTCACCCCTGCCCCAGCCTGCTCAGAGGGCACAGGGATACCCTGGGCACTGCTACCCAGTTGAGCTTTCTGCTCAGGCCCATGTGGGGCTTCAATACATAAATTCCTTTTTCTTTGTTCATCTGCTGGTTCTTTTGTGTGTTATAACACTGGGCATAAGGGGATGGGGGGATACTCAGAGACCTTCAGGCATTATGCCAAGGTCACAAAGAGATCATGGAATCATGGAATGGTTTGGGTGGGAAGGACCTTAAAGCTCATCCAGTTCCAGCCCCTGCCATGGGCAGGGACACCTTCCACTAGCCCAGGTTGCTCCAAGCCCCATCCAGCCTGGCCTTGGACACTTCCAGGGATGGGGCAGCCACAGCTTCTCTGGGCAACCTGTGCCAGGGTCTCACCACCCTCACAGGGAAGGATTTCTTCCCAGTATCCCATCTAACCTTGCTCTTTCATTTTGTTGTAGTACTACAGTTATCTTTTGAAGTAGGAAATGTGCATGTAATGAAAGTGTATTCTTGCTTTTCCCACTTAAATACGTGTTGGCAGGGCAGGAATTGTTGCTGTAACTCGACAGGTTGAACCATCTGGTCTAGTGGAAGGTGTCCCTGTCCATGGCAGGACCTTTCGGGTCCCTTCCAGCCCTACCAGTGTGTGATTCCCTGAGTTCCCAGGCACTGTGCCAAGCCTGGAGCTGCAGAGAACTCTCTTTGCTGTGGCTCATTAGCACGGAGCAGCTGTTGGTTCATCCACTATTAATGGCAGGATAATGAGAGACACCCACTTGCAGAAGTGAGGAATTTGGAGAGAACTCTAAAGCAGGACTGTGCCAAACTGCACAGCATCAGTCAAGGAGCTGAGTTAGAACCAGCCAGGCTTTGGGAAAGCAGAAAGGAATAATGATAACAGTAGAAAAGATGAACATGCCCCTGACTCAGCAGCCTTTGGCCATAACACGTGTCTTCAGCTTGGAATTAATGAACAGACAAAATTAAGAGGACTTTTGCTGGGATGATTTCAAATGTCAAAACCTGATATATATATTTATATATGTGATACTCTTCATGCTTGAGACAACCTGACTCTGCTGCTGCTGCATCAAAATTTTGCCCTGGGGAATATGTGAAAAAAAACCCTCCTGAAATGAAACTCACTTCATTTATTTTCCACTTCTGAAAATAGAGGAGAAGAGTTTACAAATCCTTAACCATTTTGTGCCTTTTAAGAATTCAAAAGGAAACACAGGATCTGCAGTGAACCCTCAAAACCAGAAAACATAAAACCCAAAGTATTTGCCAGAGGAAATTATTTTTATGCAAATTTTATTTTTTAATACAAATTACAATGTTTATACAAATTACAATTTGTATACCAATTACAAATATCTTGCAGAAATATAAGGGGACAGGGCTACTAAATGAGGAAAGGGCAGAAAATCTGAGCAGCAGCTCAGAGCAAAGGGGAAAATCCCTGTGCACAGGCCATGGGGATTGGGAAGAAAGGAGATGGAGCACTGGCTCAGGAGGCTGGGAGCACTGGCTCAAGCTCAGGGGGAACTGGGGGTCTCCAGGGGTAAATTCTGTTACCAGATAAAGGTCTAAAATGCCTTCTCTCGGTCCTGGAGAATGATTGTTGTGAGGTCAGGCCACCATGGGTGCATTGCCCCATTCCTGCGATACCCAGAGCTGCTCTGATATCAGGTTTGGAGAAATGTAGGGTTTGTTAAAATGACAAGAAATAGCAAACAGCCAAGAAACCTTTTAAATTAAAGTTATAAAAGGACCAACCCCAGCACATCCAATCACAGACTCATGTCATGCTGTGCCTCAAAGCCACCATGACCGGTGTCACCCCACTCAGGCCCACCCCCTGGCTTTTCACACCTCCTGGATGGTGGCAGCTGTCAGACTGGATAAAGGAAAGTCAAATTAAAGGAACAATGACTTGGCCACTTAAAAAATCCATTCTGAACAGAAAATGGGTTGGAGGTTTTTTCTCTGTCAGTTCCTGAGCTCCAGCAATTAAGATACTTTCCCTGCTCCAGGAGCTGAGCTGTCCCTAAGGCAGAACAATTTCCATAAGCAAAACCTTTCCCCCACTTTCATTGCCACGGGCCATGGTGACACTCATATGGGTCACATCCAAACAGTGCTCTTGCTTCTCATTTTTGCTGTATGTTTCCATGCTGGAATCCCAGAGGGATGTCCAAGACCAGGTTGGATGGGGCTTGGAGCAACCTGGTCTGGTAGAAGATGACCCTACCCACTGCAGAGGGTGGGACTGGATGGGCTTTAAGGTCCCCTCCCACCCAAACCAGTGTGTGATTCCAAGGCAGGGCAGGTTCTCTCTGTTACCACCCAAGGAAAGCAGGAGAGGAAGGGCCAGGTGGTCACTGCCTTCACTGCCAACACCTGGTGGCAAATTCCACCCCTGAGGGAAACAAGGCACAGCCAGAGAGGACAAAAGGAGTGGGAAGGGGGTTGGATCTCTGCAGGATGCTGTGTGGAAGGTCTGTTTTGCTGTCATGGTGAGTGACTCTGAGGGTCTGTGTGGGTTTCACAGGGTCCTCAGAAGCTGCTTGGACGTGTTGACTCTTGGTGATCGTTTTGTTGTTTTTTTGGGCTTCAGGGGGTTTATCATAGAATCAGCCGGGTTGGAAAGGACCTCTGAGATCATCAAGTCCAACCCTTGATCCACTATGACTGTGGTTACTAGACCATGGCACTAAGTGAGACATCACAGTCTCATCTTAAAAACCTCCAGGAAGGAAGAATCCACCACTTCCCCGGGCAGCCCATTCCAATGTCTGATTACCCTCTCTGTAAAGAATTTATTCCGGATATCCAACCTAAACCTCCCCTGGCAGAGCTTAGGACCATGCCCTCTTGTCTTACTGATAGCTGCCTGGGAGATGCCATCCTGCAGCCTACCTGCTCCTTGTCCCTGGTCCTGTAGAGGCTGAAATGGGAATGTGGTTAAAACCAACCTATTTGACGTGGGGGATCAGGGTGGCATCAGCCCTTCTCATGCCTGGGGAAGGAAGTCCTTTTCTTTCCATGATGCGGGTGCTTTGCCTGTCATGATTTTAGACAAGTTCTAGGAGAGGGGGTGCCTGGAATGGGGTGTGTCCCCTGACAGGGGGTTTAACCCCACAGTGCTCTGTGCTGGCTGAGGAGGTTCTATGTGCCCCCTGTCCCTGCAGCTCTGGTGGTATTTAGGTTTGTGGTGAAGGAAACCACCCCTCAGATTTGGAGTGTGTGGGGAATTTTGGCCACTGAGTATCTGCTGATTGCTTTTTCTTAGCCAGGGGGAAGGTTTTAGATACGATGCCATAATGAACTCATTAACATCAGCTCCAGTCACATACTTTATGCAAAGATTGGATAAATTTACAAACTGCTCCTTCTTTTCAATTTGGGATGGGATAGTTATAAATACCTAGACCAAAAATAGCCTTATTACAAAAGCTCTGGTCTCATTAGGAAATTCAAATGTGCGTTGATTTTGCATCTACATATATTAAGTTGTCTGGTTTCAAAGATTCCCATGGAATAATATTATGGAAGTAGTTAAACTATGTGGGTCACAAGTGATGGTGGTGGTGGGGGAAACGCCAAAGCTCAGGTATTAATTTTTTTCTCTATTGTTAATATTCCAAGAATTAGATCCTAATTTGAGCATGCAATGGGTTTTCCATTTTATTTTGACCTGACTCTATGTAGCTGTGTGCCTTCTCCTACCTCTCCAAACCCCCGTGGTTTTGGGAGAGGGCATGAGATGAGGAGGGTCCTTTCTCAGAGTCTGTGTTCAAGATTAAAGGAAAAAAAGAAATTCAAAATGAGAGTCATCTTCCTGCTGCTCAAGGTGAAGTACTGACCCCAATGTCCATAATTTTATATTAAAAAATGAAGTCAGATGTGGTGAAATACCTTTCCTGCAGTACTTTTAAGTTTGCCATTTCAGGAGCTTTGTGACTTTCCCTCCTGAGCAGCGAACACCTTGTGTGGGTGGGGATGTGCTGCTGGGGAAGTACAGCCATGGCTGGGGGATAGCAAAACACTTTTCTCTAACAAAGCCACAATCAGAGATGATTTTTCCTGCGTGGAGCCCCGTGTGATGCTCTGAGCTGCCTTCATTTGCTGCTGTCATCACTAATTACATGGCAGCAGGTAATTGTCCCAGTGTGATTTATGCAGCAGCTGTGAAGTGATGCATTAAATGCACTACTGAGAGGAGACCTAAAGGTGAGCTCTGAGAATCCCAGTCAGAGGAACAGTAGATCTCACAGGGAAATCTCCCTGTGCAGGTTGTGTGGAAGGTGCAGTTGCTGTGCTTGATTTGCCAGGTAATTTTCTGTCTTCATTGTGGGGCAGAACCAAAGGACAGAAAAGGCTCATGTAGGAGTGTTGTGGTGCTGTCAACTGAAAAAAAGGGTGTGAGTCAGTGAAAGGCTTGAGCAAAACAGCCATGACTAACAAAAGATTGCAGCAGTCGTGGCATGAGGCAAACATCTGTAATCTTTGAGATTTCTGAATCAGACAATTCTAGAAGCACAAATGGTTTTTTCATCGATCCAAGACATGTTTTACTGATTCCCTGCTGTCTCACAATGAGAGCTTTGCTGCAGTTTCTTTCTGTATGTGGCAGTTTTCTATCTGCTCTCCCTGCAATCCCGTCCTGATGGCTGGCAGGTGAGGGGGAAGCAGTGAGACCAGGGATCCTTTATTTTCCATTTGATTGCCATGATCAGCTGGAGCTGTGTGTGGGTGGATATTCTGCCTAGCAATTATTTATATATAGCAGTAGACAAATAAATAATAGGTATTGATGGATTAGTGCTGAGATGTACTTTTAGACTTTCTTTCCATAGAAAAAGTAACCCATGGACTCGTGCAGATGTTGGGAAGCTATTGGGAGTCTTGGGATGTGCTCTGTGGGTCCTGGGCACAGGGCAATGTGTTGGCTGTCAGAGGTCACCTCTCACACCCTCCAATTCACAATTATCAACCCACAGGCAACAAATCACTTGTTTCTGTGGTTTTTTTCCTTGTTTGAGTTTTGCATAAGGGTTCCCTGGTGCTGTCCTGCCGATTTTTAAATGCTTATGTGTTTCCTGGTGTGAATTAAACAACCAAGCTCTATGGGTGTCTGTGGGGATCCTTTGGCAGACCTGGGAATGCCAGGGTGGAAGTCTGCTGGTGATGTTTGTTCTATTGACTTGCCAATGATTTAAGTGAATGCAGAGATAGAGCAGAGTAAGGGGCTGAACTTGTACAAATCCTCTTGAAACCAATGCTCTACTAGTAAATAAGAGCTGTGTTGTGGTCATCCTGAAGGAGGGGTGTTTTGGAGAGCCTGGACAGTGTAGATCTAAGTGTGGAACCTGCTATTTCTCAAGTACTTCAGGAATTGGCTCTCTGAAGTTTATGGAAAGCAAAAATATTACCTGTAACAAACTGTGTCTCATTAGTGGTGTGAACACCCCCCAAGCCTTACCCAGGGCTGTAAAACATGGGCTCGGGGAGCTGCTCTCACCTGACAGCCAGGCACTGATTAACTGAAATGATGCCTCTCTGCACCCAGTGTTTCAGTGCCTAATGAACTCCTGGATAATACTGATTGCAATCAGTTCTCTGCCCAAAGCTCCCAGAGTGATGGCTCTGTTCGTTTGCTAAACAACCCCAAGATCTGAACATACATCTTCTGCCAACTGCCCAATGAATATTAATCTGCTTGTAATAAACTGTCTCATAAATAATTCCAGTTTCACAAAATGAGTGAGTTTAAGATATTGCAAAGTTAAATGAACCATTAGTGATGTCTTTTATAAGTATCACCAATTATTGGATGTTGTTTCAGAGAGTTTTCCATCACGTACCTTTCATTTATGAAAATGCTACAATGAATCTTTAACTTTTGTTCCTTATCTATCTTTTTATTGTCTCTATTGAAATGTTAGATGGATTTATGTTGGATTACAGTGCTTATGACCCAATTCTAAGCATGAAAAATACTGCGATGCTCCCATTCAGCGAAGAACAAAAAGTAGGAGATGACAAAGTACTTTGATAAAATAAGGGCTAAGGATGTCTGAGTAAAGATTCTTACTCCTTAAATTACCTGCCTTACCCAGGACAAGACTTTGAAGCTACCTCAGTTTCCCATATTATAAACTAAGGATGACATTCCCTATTATGTTTAAAAAAATCTTTTCTTGAAGAGAATTCTATGGCATGAATGACCTTTCTGGATGAAAGTGCTGCTCAGCTCTGGGTAACAAGTTATGTTACCTGATTTTTTAATACCAAAAGGTTTGCAAAGTTTGCCAAATTCAGCTTAGACAAGTAAAAAAATAAAATGCTAGAATGATTTGGGTTGAAAGGACTTTAAAACTCACCCAGTCCCACCACCTGCCATGGGCAGGGGCATCTTCCACTTCCCCAAACTTAACATGTTTCCATTGTTCTCTTATTTTGAAATATAACCCACTGTTGTAGCTGAGCATCAGGTGGGCAAGATGAAGATTTGCCTTTGGAAATCACAAAAATAGTCAAACCACATGAGCTTAATTATCAATCACTAAAACTGCAGTGAAAAATTTGTGCAACTGCTTCCTTCAAAATAAAAGGTCTAATAAACTGTGCAAAAGGCAATTTTAAGGAAAGTGTTTATCGCAGTGAGATGATTTATTCCCTAGAAACTACTCTCAGCTTGACTTTTTGGAGGCTCTCAGTACAAAAAAATAAATTACTACTTTAAGCCATGAGAAATTTTGAAGCAGACAAAGTCACAGTGACAGTGGCCTACTTCAATCTGTTATTTAAAGCATATTAAAAAATAGGCTCCTTGCATTTATAGTTTCTAAAGCTGTTGTCATGTCTGGTTGCAGGAATACCTCCATGATTGCTGAAAATCCCCCTTTATTTTGTGGGAGAACCCAATCTCTGTGTGGGGAAGACAGTGCCCAGGTTTTTGTTTGCATGATCTGATCCCGTGGTGGAGGGAGGTTTTCCTTGAGTGAGCACAGACAGGAAGGTGCTGTGTCAGCACCTTCCCCCCTCCTTTTTAAGATTCTGCCTGGGGTTTCCATGCAATGTCAGTGCCTGGCTATGTTATTCACACACCTGGTGATTCAATATTGCAGAGGGTTCATCAAACCCACTGAGCTGAGAAGCTCTGACTAATTAGGAGGCAGCTGTACAGTGGCCATAAATCCATTTCCTCGGAGAAACAAGGTGAGACGTAAATCTCTTGGCTCCCAAACCATGAATGGTTAAAGAATTTAGCTATTTATAAGAATATTCAAGCTGTACCAAGCCAGATAAGACTTGCTTATGAATAACATTACCCTAAAATCTTCATCTGACACTTCATCCTTTCTCTGCCATTGCTGCAGAGATTGCAAGAGATAACAACCATTTGTAAATTAAACTAAATGTTGTGTATGAATTATTCTAACATTTCTTTATGTCTCTTTTCCCACTTTGGGCTAATTTGGGCCTGTCAGTCTTAGGGACTTGCCCATCTCTCACCATCACCTGCCTGGGAGCCTTGGGGTGCCACGTGGGATGTTGGAAGAGACCTCTGAAGAATTTGGGCATTAACAGCAGGTTCAGGGTAAACCCCTCTTTCTAGAGGGTTAGAACTTGTCTGCAAATATTCTTCCCAGTGAGGGGGCTGAGGCCCTGGCACAGGCTGCCCAGAGAAGCTGTGGCTGCCCCATCCCTGGAAGTGTTCAAGGCCAGGTTGGATGGGGCTTGGAGCAATCTGGGCTAGTGGAAGGTGTCCCTGCCCATGGCAGGGATGGCTTTGAAGATCCCTTCAAACCCAAACCATTCCATGATTCACCTTGCAGGATGATGGTTCTGAGCACAGACTGCACCTGCCATGGGGTGAGGGATGTGCTGATGTTCTCCACATCCCCAGTGGGTCTGACTTTGGGCAGTTGCAGCTCTAATTTGGTGAGCAACAGCTCTGGTCTCTGCAGGAGTTGCAGTGTATTTCCTTCAAGAGGCCTCTGGAGCTTCAGGTGCTTATTTAATTCACTTGAGGACCTACAAGGTCCTTCTAGGTGACTTGTCTGTCCCCCAGGCTGTGGAGGGACCAGTCCGTACTGCAGGAAAACCAGCCATGTCCAACTGGAGAAGTCCTGTGCTTGGAGAGGGAATTAATAACAAAATCACAGAATCACTGAAGTTGGAAAAGCCCTCCCAGCCGATCAAGTCCACCCTGTGCCCGATCCCCACCTTGTCACCCAGCCCAGAGCACTGAGTGCCACGTTCAGTCCTTCCTTGGACACCTCCAGGGATGGGGGCTCCACCGCTTCCCTGGGCAGCCCCGTCTAATGCCTGAACACCCTTTCCTGGGAGAACTAACATGTTGCAACTCCAAGTCTGTACAAACCCAACTCTTGCAGCACTGCTCTGGTATTTGCCCTGTCCCAGGGTGATGTCCATCCTATGTGGGAATGTTGGGAAGGAGCAAAGATGGAGCTGGTTTGTAGAGGTGATTTTTCAACTTTGTTCTCTTGTAGAGAATTAATTAGCTGTTATTGGGGGCTCAGCAGCAGCAGGTTGCCATGTGGTTCTTGGGTGTGTGGGTGTAGTCCTGGAGGTTTTCTGAATCTTTTAATTACCAGGCAGGAGTGGAGCAGAGCCTTTAGGAGATTTATGCCTATGGAGGAAAATATTAATACTGTCTGGATGGGGGGTTGTGGGGAATGTCTCCCGTGCCTGCAGCCAAACCTGCTTGAAACAGGCTCTGAGAGAAATAAAAGCAGAGAGAACAATTCCATGGGTTGACTCAACATTACACCAGAGGTGGGGATATGTACATTAGGCTTTTAATTTTAACAGTCTTATTAAACCTGGCTCCCACAGAAGGGGTTCAGAGGGCCTTTGGCATTGCCAACAGTATTTTCTCCACTAAAAGCATCTTTTTGTATGTTCGCTTCTGGTAAAAAAAACCCTTCCTGTTTTCACTTGGTTAATTTTATTTCTTATACAGATTTTAAAGGCTTATTGCTTAAGAGCAGCAAACACCTCATGCACAGACAAGCTGTGTGACATTCCCCAGCTATCACTGGCAAAGAAAAACCTTTGTTATCTCCATCAGGAGCTGCCTGGACAGACTTCCACCCTCTCCATCAGTTTGCACTAAGATGTGCTGAGGTCTGGTAGAGGCTTCCCTGGGTGAGAAATGAAGGGTATGGCCCATCATTCTTATTTATATATTTTTATATAAAATAAAAAAAAACCCTAAACCCCACACCCAACCAAACTTTGATGTGTGGTTTCCCAGGGTACAGCTCTGCTGGTGCCTCAGTAGGGTCTGGGTTGGTCCTTGCAAGGTGTGGGACCTGTGCAAGGTTCACATGTCCTGTCTGTGCCACCAGCTGGGGCTTCAGAGGGAACATCACTGCCAACATCCACTGTTGAGTTTCTGCAGGCTCAGCTGCAATGGGAAGATAGAAGCAGGAACCTAGATTTAAGCCAAACCCAGAGCTCTACAAACACCTCCCTTAGTCTGGGTTTATTCAACTTGTCAGAGGACCCTCTGTCTTTACCCCACACTTGATGCGCAACTCCTGCTCCATTTGGTAGGCAAATAAGGCATCTCCTGTACTTTGGGACACCATATTTCCCCCAAAAATATGGCATGTAAAGCTCTGGGGATTCTCTTAATTTGATAACTCAAAAGACTGAACAATTTAAGTGCTTCTTTTGCCCAGGAGCTATGAGCTCCCCTGACCATGTCATTAGTTCAGGTTGGCACATCCCAAATATTGATTGTGCAAAGCTGCAGAGGAATGAGATGGGAAATGGGCACAGGTACCAAAGGCATTCAACCAATTCCTATGGGGTGAAAAATGGAGATAACAGGAGTGGTGGTAAATGCATTGATTTGGGATTTTGGACCACCAACTTTTTTGTTTCATGACAAATTTTAGATTATCCTTGTACAAGTGCAGGTAGAAATTGCTGCATATAACTTTTATTCAGAGGACAGGCATTAGTTAACAAAAGAAATAAAAAACCCTCATCTAATAGCCTATAATAACTCATAATGTCAACTCCTAAATTGTGTTTCTGTGGCATTGAGATTGGCATTGAGATTACACAGAGGTTTTCTTCCAACTGAGGGTCTGAAAGATCTGCATATTCGATGTCGTTGATGAAGACAAATTCTCCCAATGTTCAGTTGCATTAGGGTGATGTCTGAGGGTGGTTCCTTAGGAATATGATGATAAATTAAATTGGTTGGTGTCGGGCAGGAGCATGTGCAGTTTCAGGATAGGGAGACGTTTTCTACCTGGAAAGATTTTCTATATATAAATTCATATCATGTGTTGCCATCATGTCTGCTGGGTTTCCGCCCCCTCCAAGTTCAGTTGTGGGGTTCTGAGCTTTTCCAGAGTTGCCTGTGCTCAGGAATTGGTCTCAGTGATCCTTGTGAGCCCCTTTCAACTCAGATATTCTGTGATTCACCTATTCTGTGCAGAAATGCAGCTGACTTTGAAAGTTCACTTGGAACAATCCAGTTCTGCCCAACCTCAGTTTCACTGCGTAAGAAATGGTCATTTCCAAGATGGCTTAAAATTTGTTTTTCTGTTACTGTGTTTCTTTGTTCTCTTTCTTTCATTTTTTTTTCTATCATTTGTTCTCACTTATTTTGTACCTCCATCTTCACCTCCCTGTGTTTTACTCGTCTTTCTTCCTCTTTCTTATCCTTCATGGTGATGGGACAGGACCAGGGGAATGGCTTTAAGCTGAAGGAGGGTAGGACTAGATTGGAATTTTGGAGGAAATTCTTCCCTGTGAGGGTGGTGAGGCCCTGGCACAGGTTGCCCAGACAAGCTGTGGCTGCCCCATCCCTGGAAGTGTCTAAGGCCAGGTTGGACGGGTCTTGGAGCAACCTGGGCTAGTGGAAGGTGTCCCTGCCCATGGCAGGGGCTGGGACTGGATGAGATTTAAGCTCTCTTCCAACCCAAACCATTCTGTGGTTCCATGATCTTCCATCAGTTCTCCCTCTGCCCTTTCTTAACATTAATTTCTTTGTATGACTTTCTGGATACACATTTGCAAAGCCCTGCTGGGAGGGTGGTAGGGGGTGGTTGGAGTGAGGTTACATCTAATCCCTGTCTTCCATCTCTGCAGGAAGCCAATTTCTGCTCCCGGCCTTGAATTCAGCTGTGCCTTCCACAAATCCAGGCCTTGGTCCTGCATGAAGAACATGGCTGAATTCCCAGATGAACCTGGCTGGGAATGTTCAGGGTCTCCTTGGGTTGGCTACAAGAGGGAAGGGGGAACCTGCTGATGCTCATCTGCACAGGTCAAGGGTTGGTTGAATGGAAATATTCCTTGTAATGTCATCTCCCTAATTCTGTACTGCTATGAAAAGGAGAGACGGGGAGAAAAAAGTGATTCAGAATGTATTTGACTGGAGATAATGTGGATCCCTCTGCAAACACAGCTTGGCCATCTATGGAAGAAATATGATCTCTTTAGTTTCGTGTTTCAGACTTCTGCAGTCAGTGAGTGCAGCAGAAATGAGTCACTGACCCCAGCAAAATATCACTGATTTGATTAATTAGCACTTAAAAGGACTCCTCAGAAAGGGAATTTTCAAAGGTTGGAAATAATGCTGGTATTTTATTTGTCCTTTCATTAGCTGGGATACTCAGAGATTCTGACATGATTTTTATGGTATGGCTTTCCAGCTGGTGCAGTCCAACCTCTGACGAGGCCACTTTGAGCAGAAAGATTGCCATACACAGATCAGAAGGGAAATTCAAAGGGAAGTAGGTTTTATTTGTCTGAGCTGGAATTTCTCTTTACAATTAACTTTTTAAAATTAGAAAGCAGGGGATCCATTCAAGATAGATAATATATATACTTTCCTTTTTATTGATAAAGATGTTATTAAATCATATTTCACTATTTTCAGTGAGATACATCACTCAAATGCTTTAGTGATTTAATCCTTCAACATCACAACTGCATGAAAAGGAAGGAAAGTCACGTTCTCCTGTCTTGCAGGAGCTGTTCATTGGGGGGGATATTTGCTGGGCTCAAAGCTTCTGATGAGATCAGTGAAAATGTGGTGTTTCACAGAATCACAGATAGGATTGGGTTGAAAGGGACCTTAAAGACAATCTCTTTCCCTCCTCTGCCATGGGCAGGGACACTTTCCACTAGCCCAGGTTGCTCCAAGTTCTGTGCAACGTGGCCTTGGACACTTCCAGGGATGGGGCAGCCACAGTTTCTCTGGGCAACCTGTGCCAGGGCCTCACCACCCTCATTGTAAAACACTTCTCTAGAGACTTTCCAGAGAGTCTCAGTCAGTGGAACAAATTAATTAATGAGTTAGAAAAGCCTTCCCTTAAGTGTAACATTTGCTGTTGCTCCAGGGAGTGCAAAGCCTTGGACGTGACCAGCAAATGGAGGTGTTTCTGAGCAGGGAAGCTCAGCAGGTACCTGGAGGTGTTTTGACTGTGATTAGAGCTCTCCCAACAGGAAACAGGGGTGATGGTGTCTGTAGCAGCCTAGAGAGACCCAGTCAGGAGTTTGGGGAGAACAGGGAGCTCATCCTTGCTCGCTGCCCTGAGGGTGCTCTGGGTCAGAACTGGCCTTGCTGCACCCTGGGCACAGACACCAGAGTAGAGAATAAAGAAAATTGGGAAACTTCCAGTAGAATTGCAGAACACAACGTTATTCCAGCTTCCACCTCTCCATTTCTCTATCACTTTTCTCCCTTCCCATCCCTGCATTTTCTGACTTTTGTATTTTCCCCTGCCCTTTCACCAGACCTGGCTTGTGCTGAGGCCAGTTCCTCATCCCCACACTCACAGGAGTGATGCTGTCAAGGAAACATCCCTGAGAGCACAAGGGACTCTTCCCCTTGGGGCAGTATTGCTGCTTAGAAAGGGATCTTTAGGTTTTCATGCCTTCAGTAGAGCAAAGCAGAATTTTAAAGAGGGTGGTGTGATGTGCAAGTGAACATCTGGCAGTAGAAGGTCTGGCTGGAGGCACCTCACTGAGACCAGGGAAGTGATTCCCAGTTTCCTCTGAGCACTGGGAGGCTGGGACTGGGTGATGGGCTCCAGATAAACTCCTTGTGTGTGGAAAAGAAGTCAGAAGTAGCAAGGGGAGTGCCAGAAATGGCAGCCTTTGATTTGGTTGCCCTTTCTGACAGCTGATGGATGAACCACTGGGCTTGAATCTGATCTGATCATGCCAGTGAGATGAGCCAAACCAACCAGGCCTGGGAGTGTTGTCATATCCAATTTCAAGCACTGGCATCTGCCTTTAATGATTCAAGAAGCACGTGAACAGTCTTAGATTAATCAACATCTCTGGATTTCATGAATCCCATAAATTCACATAATGAATTCAGATTTCCAGACCTCTGCCTATGCCTGTTCCTGAAAGGAGCTCAGAAGGAAAGGGAGAAAAGCAGCTTTTACTTGCATTTCATGTAGGACTGGATGTGTTCTGCAGTAATTTAGAGTTTAATCTGAACCCAAGTTACAGCATTATGTGTGTGTGATGCAATGTTATTACGTGCTAATTAAATTAATTGAAATATGCTAACTGGTGATTAGTCAGACACTTTAATTGGATGGATGGGGCTCTGGCACAGGGAATAGAGCGACACACACATCTTGCACAGCTCCCACCTTTGGGTTGCCTCTTATGCAGTAACAAGCTTTGCATTTTATGTGGCTGAACTTTACAGGAGCAGTTCCCATCCTGTGCCTCTGGGATATCCTTTGATCCATGCTGTTTATGTTTTATTGGATTAAAACTGCTTTAATAACTGCAGAAATCTGTGTTTGGATTAAGGAGGGAAATTAATGCTACGAGGAAGGAAATAATGAGATGATCCTACTCCTTGTGCCCCTGACTGGCTCAGCAATGAGCCATATGTGGCTGGCAGAGACTGTCAGGGAGGGACTGGTGTCGTGGAGACCGTAGTGCTGGTTGATGGTTGGACTTGATCTTACAGGTCTTTTTCCAGCCTTAAATATTCCCTGATTTTATGATTGGCTGGAGCAGACATTCCTGGTTTCTGATGAATATCAGAATGCACAGGACAGGCTGGGGCTTCATGCAGCTTACTCTCTTCATGGACATTGGATAATTTTTAGCCACAGACTATATAAATGTAAATTTTTGAGTGCTTTGATTCAGCAGATTGCAAGTCTAGGGACTGGAGCAGATCCAAGCTCCAGGGAGAACTCAGAGCCCCTTCCAGTGCCCAAAGGGGCTCCAGGAGAGCTGGAGAGGGACTTTGGACAAGAGATGGAGGGACAGAGCAAGGGGGGATGGCTTCTCACTGCCACAGGGCAGGGTTAGATGGGATATGGGGAAGAAATCCTTCCCTGTGAGGGTGGTGAGGCCCTGGCACAGGTTGCCCGGAGAAACTGTGGCTGCCCCATCCCTGGAAGTGTCCAAGGCCAGGTTGGACGAGGCTTGGAGCAACCTGAGCTCTGCCCAGGTGTCCCTGCCCATGGCAGGGGCCGGGGCTGGATGTGCTTTAAGGTCCCTTCCAACCTAAACCATTCCATGATCCTGTAAGTTTGGAGGAGAAGAGTCCACTGGTGTAAAGCCCAAGGCTGATGCTGTGGGATGCTCCATCACTAAATAACCATCATCAAGGGATACCTCAGCTCTTACTCCATGAACAGACTCTGGTCTTGTGTCTGGTCCCATCAGGGCCAGCAGTGGAGCTCTGGGGGCTCAGGCAGCTGGTGGGAATTCCTCCTGCTCAGCTCCATCCCATGGGAAAAGAAAAATTCCCCCTCTCCTTTTGGTTGCCCATCACAGCACACCTTGCTGCTACAATCAAGCAGTGAATAGAGTGCTGGGTTGGGCTTTTTTTAAAGCGTTTATTGGTATTCAACAAACAATAATAATGTAATCAGAGCGATCAAATCTTCAAGCACTGTCAAATTATTTCTGGGAGATGAAAGCATGAAATGTTCTGTGCTCCTGGCAGTTTGTGCTACAGACACTGAACAAACTGAAGGTTTGATAATGCATTAATAGTACTGGTTTTGAGAGGAGCTGCATGAGATGCCACATTTCCCTGTCACAGGATCGATGGGATGTTCTTCTCCTTGTCTGATGTGTTGGGGGTTTTCTCTCCCATTTCTGCACAATCACTCTCAGCTCTTGCACAAAGCCCTGCACACTCCCAGCAGTGCAGCATCACCCCCCCGGGCCCCTCATCCTGCCCAGGAGAAGTTGGAGCTTCACTTATAGTTAAAAAAACCTGTCCCTCCCTGATAAAGTCTCAGATTTGGGGAACCAAACCCAGTTGTGCTTAAGTGTTTGGGTGTCTGTAGAAGTCCTAGAGAGTGGAAAAAGAGTAGTTAAAATACCTTTCATCATTTATTTGTCCATACTCATAAGACTTCCTGTGTTTTTTAAGGGGTGTAATGTGGAATAAGGAGAGGTGAAAATAAAGCAAGGCTTCAGAGGTGCAGTGGGAGCTGGGCTGTGGCCTGGACTGGGCTGTTGAAATTCAGGATAAAAGATGGTCTGGAAGTGGCATCGCTCATGGATCAGGGACAGGGGCAGCTTTCCTGCTTGTACCAAAGGAGACACAACTGACAGATTTATAGTGAAATAAGAAAGTGACGGAAGAGTTACAGCAACAATCAGAGGGGCTGCAGAGGAGTGTCAAAGAGCTCTGGTGTTTTGAGAAATCTTAACTTTTGAAGTGTTGTGATTATTTAATATCTCCCCAGTTCAGAGTGCTCAAACATGCAGGGTCTGCTCAGATGTGAGAGTTTCATCACTTGCAGGACAGACAGCTGTGCTGTGTCCCCATGGATGGAGAGGTACCACCACCTCTATCCTCACTGGGGGCCTCAGTGAGGCTTCTGAATCCTGAGGTCACGTGTGTCAACCTGGGCAGTGGGACCAGGACATATCCCCGGCCAAGCTCTTGGCTGGTGGCCTCCAGCTCCAGGATGGTGCTGGCTCTGCTGGACACAGCTGAGGGATGATGTTCATCCACTAGTGGTGTTTCTCTTTGCTTTTAATTTGTTAGTGAAAGAGCTGCTTCATTTAGCCCAGACCAAACAGCCCCCATGGCAGTGGAGCTGTCACTGGAAACATCCCCCTTGCCTCACCTGAGGAGAAACCTTTGGAGTTCTGCTGGCTCACTCCCATCTGGGGGCTTTTTAATGGGAGAGGAAGCCACAAAGTTAATTGTGTCATTATCTGAGTGACAAATATTTCTCCAGGAATGGCATAAAGCTCTCGTGGTCTGCTGAGTGCGTTGTTGAAAGGGTTGGATGTATCACTTAGAAGTATTTTTGTTTGGGCTGTTTTTCTGTAGGAATTTACAGGAGAATCCATTTCAGCTCCTCCTCGTGCCCACCCCTGCATGGTCTCACAGGCCATCAGTATATTGAGTTCGCCCTGAAAAACCCTGTGAGAAGCCCAAGAAGGACTTAAATAAAGAAAAAAAAAAGATAAAAACCCAAACCAAGCCCCAAAAGACCACACAAAAGACTGATGATCCCAGGGACTTCCCCCCACACTTTTATGAGCATCACAGGAGACCCACACAACTCCATTCCCAAGAAGAATTCCTGTGGCAGATGTAATTGTCATCTGCCAGCAGGACCCTCTGCAATTGATTCCCTTTTCTCTTTAGGATTTTGCTTGTCAACTGAGCATTAAAGCATTTCTTTTTCTTTCAATTTTCATCTGATCAAAAAATATCCTAAAAAGAAACTCGGGGCATTTTTACCTTCTTTAGTAGAATAGTGCTACCAGCAGTTGCTCAGGCTATTTTTAAATTACACAGAGCAGAGGAATTTTCTAATAAGAAGGGAGGATCTCAGTCATTATTAGTCTCCCTTAAAGCCCAAGCCCAAAGCAGGAGCTTTCGCCAACTCTTTGGAGAAGGAAAGCACAACTCCATCGTGCCAAGTGCAGGGTGTTGTGGTTGGTGGTTTTCTTTTTGGGGTTTTTTTGACGTTTGATTTTTTTATCGTAAAACTGTCTTAAATTTGTGGTATTCAAGGTGTCTGTAGAATTCCTCTCCTTTACAAGGTCAGTCAGGTTTTTACTCAGCAGTAACAGTGAATTTTTTTTTTTTTTAAGGGTAGATGTCTTTTTTTTGTCCAAAAAAAATGCATTAGCTGATTTTTTTTAAGTTGCTTCGAAATCAGACAATCACAGAATGATTTGGGTTGGAAAGGACATTAAAGACCATCTCATTGCACCTCCTGCTTTGGCCAGGGACACCTTCCACTAGCCCAGGTTGCTCCAAGCCACATCCAACCTGGCCTTGGACACTTGCAGGGATGGGGAAGCCACAGCTTCTCTGGGCAACCTGTGCCAAGGGCTCTCCACCCTCACAGGGAAGAATTCCTTACCAATATCCCATCTAACCCTGCCCTCTGGCAGTGGGAAGCCATTCCCCCTTGTCCTGTCCCTCCAGGCTGTTGTCCAAAATCCCTCTCCAGCTCTCTGGGAACCCCTTTGTTCACTGGAAGGGGCTCTAAGGTCTCCCTGGTCATCCACAGCCAGCCTGGCCACGCTCAGCTCTGTCCTTTGGCTGTGCTGGCCCATGTCCTGACACAGTGGCCACTTCCTGTGCTGGAACAGGGAGCTCGTGCTCCCTGTGGAAAAGGGGAAGGCGCCACTTCCGCCCAGCTCTGCTGCTTGGTCTGGGTGGGTGAGAATCCTGCAGGGATGGATCCTAGTGTGAGGAACCAGCAGCACCTGCCCCAAGGGACGGGGCTGAAAGCAGGAGTTGTCCTGTGCTCTCAGTGTGCAGTTCCCAGGGGCACCCACCACTGCCTGCCTCACCCATTCCCGCACCAGGGCTGGGAACTGGATCCAGGAGACGAGTCGGGGCCTCCCGAGCGTCTCCTCCTCCCCCTCCTGCTCCCTGGGGTTCCTGGCCGGAGGCGGGGAAGCTCTGGCGGCTGCTGAGAGTGTTGAGTTGTTGCTTTGAGCTGCAGCCCCAAGAGCTGGGGAGGCTCCGATGCCCCCGGGGGATGCTCTGATCCCTTCAGGGAACAGAGCACAACTGCTGCGGTGCTACCGAAGGCAGCAGGACCGAGTTCTACCCCCAAAACCAAACAGTGAGGTATAACTGGTGTGTGCCCCACGCACTGTACTGGTGCTTGCTCCCCATGTACGATCCGGGAGCTGAGCACTCACTGGAGAGGCTTGGACTGGGATTTGTTCTTTGCCAGAGACATCTGAGTTTCTGGCAGACCCCAGGCTCCTCTTCTCCTCACAGCAGCGCGTCCCAGCTTGGGGGAGGGATTTTTATGCAAGCATTTGTTTTTAGGAGGGTTTTGTGTCCTAATTTCTAAATGACTGTCTTAGCACTTTCTATGGGTGAAAAGCCGGTGCTCTTTCTCCAGCCCCAAGCTTGGTGGCACGGGGGGTGGCTGTGTCACTGGAGGTGACCCTGCCTCCCTCTCCAGCCCCTCTGTGAGCGCAGGGAAAGCTCAGGCACGGGGGGAGGCAAAACGCAGCATCCAGCCCTGCTCCAACTCTGGGCTGCAGGAGGACGGGGGGTGGAATAAATGGCCTCAGCGAACAGCTCCAACTGCGAGGGAAAAATCATCCCTGAAATGGGTAATTAGGCGGCAAGGAAAAGTGGCTGCAGCGAGGAGGGAGCGGGAGAGCACTGTCCTGGAAAGGCTCCTGCGGGAGTGGAGCAGAGCCCGTTCCAGCTGAGTGCCTGCGGAGAGACACCGGGGATTTAGTGCCGGGGAAATTAAATCGGAAGGTTTCCAGATGAAATAATTAGTTCTCGGTACGTTTTTTGTGACTTGACACTGATATTCCCACATTTGGTTCCCCAAATGGGTTTGAAGGGAAGTGTGTGATTTGGGCCACTGTCTCCACCGCTGAATCCAGAATAATGGGGATGTTACTTAAGAGCAATAATCTGGGAAGGGAAATAATTAAGTAACAAAAGTGTATTAAAGTTACTGCAAAGAGGATAAATCCCATAAAAGTGTAATTGCTTCACTGATAAAGTGAAGTTTAAAACTTGCAATTGGCTCTGACAAAGCTGTGTTAATGCGAGGAGGTAAAAACACCTAATTAAGAAGCCAAAAACATATTTTTATGTTGAAATAATGTATAAAAAGCAGAGGTAGTTGTGATTTTCCCCCAGTGTGAGACTCAAGCGCCCACGACTCCCCTCCCTGCCCTGATGTATTTTCAGCCCACTCAGCTCTGGTGCAGGAACCCTCGTGAGCCCCTGTGCACACAGAGTGGGCTGATGGAAACTGGTGCCTCAGGAGAGGTGTGTCCCTGGCAGGGAGCTCTGCTGGCTCCTCACTGGCTGGTTTGGTGTGTGTTGTGTATGGCAGGGGTGTGTGGGTGGGTGCAGCACCTTTCCAACATTCCCACTCAGCATCCAGAACATCCCTGTGAGGCTTCACAGCAGTGCGAGAGCCTCATCCTTGTCTGGTGGGGGTTCTGTGCTGGGCACTGGTGAGGCCGTGTCTGGAATTCCGGGGTCAGGTTTGGGCCCCTCACTCACAGAAGGACACTGAGGGGCTGGAGCGTGTCCAAGGAAGGGAATGGAGCTGGGGAAGGATCTGGAGCACCAGGAGCAGCTGAGGGAGCTGGGGGGGGGCTCAGCCTGGGGAAAAAGAGGCTCAGGGGGGACCTTCTGGCTCTCTGCAACTCCGTGACAGGACGGTGGAGCCGGGGGGGATTGGACTCTGCTCCCAGAGAATAAGGGACAGGACAAGGGGAAGCAGCCTCAAGTTGTGCCAGGGAGGTTCAAGTTGGACATCAGGAGGAATTTCTTCCTGGAAAGGGTGTTCAGGCATTGGAAGGAGCTGCCCAGGGAGGTGGTGGAGTCCCTATCCCTGAAGGTGTCTAAGGAACGACTGGACATGGCAATCCTGACTCCCTACATCAGGGAGAACTTTTTTACCCTCCAGGATGAAATGTAATTTGCTTTTGAGAGTGAAAACCCAAGTTACTGAATATGTGCTAGGCATTTTTGCTGGACTGTGGCACCTTCTGCCTGCCCTGCTGGTGCTGTGGAGTGTGTTGATGTGATCACTGCTCTTTATTGATAAAGTAGCACAAAAAAATTGGATCTTTCTACTCTAAACCCTGCTGTGAGTCTGCCTACAAGGGGCTTCACTGACTATCCATCAAATGTCCCTTCAGAGCAGTAGGTAGATATGAGATGACACCATCTGTTGTTGTTGTTGTTTTGGATTCCAGGGCTGTTTGAGCAGAAGGATGTTTGACTAGCAGGATGTTTGGAGCTTCTCACATAAGTATTTGCTGAAATTCATGAAACAGTTAATTTCCAGACTAGTTATTTTGAGTGAATGCATTGATCTGACTTCACTGAGAACCTGCAATGCTCAAAGTTTCTTCCTGAGGTACCTGGAATGTTTATGAGATGAGAGGTGATGCAGAGGACCAGGTCTCCAGGCTTTCAGTGATGGCTGAAGAATGTAAATCAGGAAAGCATCCCCTGAAAACTTAAACATTAAACCCCTCTTCTGATTCCCTGCTGGGCTGTACTAGCTGCAAAACAGCATCTTCTCCTCAAACCCTTGATGCTTCACATCTTTGTATTTTAGAAGACTAAGAAGTTTTAAATCTAACTCAGGATGCTGTGTTTCTGCAATAGGTCTCCTTGGAGATGCACAAATTGCTCCAGACAACCCGTTGGCTCTGAAAGTCAGAAGGGAATAAGGAAATTTTTCTCTTTCTGCTAATGGTCAGCAGGGCCTCCCAGGAGTGTCTCGCCACGGAAAGGAGATGTGGTGTCCCCTAGGAAAGGCTCAAGGGCTCTTCTGGAGCATTGGGCCAGCACCAGGTCAGACACTTCATGGAATCCCAAAATGGTTTGTGTTGGAAGGGACCTTCAGTCCAACCTCCTGCCATGGGCAGGGACACCTTCCACTAGCGCAAGTTGCTCCATGTCTTGTCCAACCTGGCCTTGAACACTTCCAGGGGTGGGGCAGCTGCAGCTTCTCTGGGCAGCCTGTGCCAGTGTCCCATCAGCAACGCTGTGCTGGAGGGAGGTGCCCACCTCCCTTGTGTCTGTTCCCTGACCTTACAGAGCAGCTCCCTTCCCAAATTTCACAACTTGGCACATGGTGTGTGAGGGCATCACTGACTGTATTTTGTGAACTCTAGGTGTATTGAGAATGGTTCTATCCATCCTCACCCTTCTTCCTCTATGCAGAGGGGAGATGAGTTGCTGCCTCTACAGATTGCTCAGCCCCAGATTTAGCATGGAAACTTTTTTGGAGTCTTTTAAATGGATGCCCATATCAAAGTGAGAGCAAAGCATGCTTTCAGGAGTGCTCTGGCACAAAGGGGAGTTAGAGGTAGATATCTTTATCCTGTGTTTCTTTTATCCTTCTGCTACCATGCAGTGGAACTGGGAATGACTCCCAAAAAGGGTAGTTAAAAAGCAAACCTTACCTGAAATGACTGTGCTCTTTGTTCTGCAATTCACAAAGAAAATGTTTGCAGCCTCTCTGTCTCGAGCCTGCACACACAAAAGATGCCAATTTTTATTTTTTTTTTTATTTCTCGTGGTTTGAACATTTTCTGTTTCTTAGCCATCTGAAGTGATCTTCCTGTATGCAAACCCTGCAGAGCTTTACCGTGGATCTGTGCAGCAATTTTGCTGTTTTTAAAGAAGAAAGGTTGGTTTGACTTCTGAATCCAACAGGATGAGAAGAAATTTGGGATTTGAGTGAATGAATTTAGCTGTCTCAGCAGCCCTGGCACGAGTTGCCCAGAGAAGCTGTGGCTGCCCCATCCTTGGAAGTGTCCAAGGCCAGGTTGGATAGGGCTTGGAGCAATCTGGGATAGTGGAAGGTGTCCCTGCCCATGGCAGGGAGGGACTGGATGAGCTTTAAGTTCCTTCCAACCCAAACCAGTCTGGGATTCTGTGTTTGCCTGTGCCCTCTTGTTCCTGCTTTCAGTTGACTATGAATGGAAGGGCAGCAATTCCTCATTTGTTTTCCCTTCCTAAACAAGAGTTTGAAGCATTGGTATCAATAACTCTATATTCATATAAAACCAGCTTGTGAATATTGAAGAAGAAATCAGAAAACAAATTTAATGGAATAAAATGGAAAGGAAACTGATATTGTACAGAGGGAATTTTACAGGGGGAATGATACTCCATCCTTTTCTCCACCCAATTTTCCATGGGTCGTGTCCTGCCAGACAGATTGGGAAGTCTCCCAGGGAGCCAGGTGTTCCAAGGCAGTTCCCACTCTCCAGAGAACCTGAAAAAGGGCTCCAGGGAAGGCTGAAGTCAGGTGTCACACAGGTTTTCCTGCAGTGATTTTTATTGCACTGAAGCTACTCTTCATTTGCCTCCTATTTCTTTGATACCTTTAATGGGGTTGAAACAGGCTCATGGAAATCAATGGAATTCAGCAAAAATCAAATCAGAGATCGGGTATTTCACACGACAGGAATAGAAACGAGGTCATTTCATGTCAGGATTTTCAATTTGATGTGTTTCCCTTGGGTATTCTGCTCACTGGAGGGTTGACTTGTGCTCCGAGGAGCAGTGGAAGCTGCTCCCCCATCCACCACACACACGTCCAGCAGCTGTGAAATCCCGTGGGATCCACACTGGTTTAGGCATCGGGGGGTTAATCCCTCTATCCAGCCACAATTTCCAAAACCGGGGAATTTGTCAAAGCTTGAAGCGAGCTGTGTGGGAGAATAAAAAGCATCTGGCTGGAATTAAAGACACAGGACGATCAATTCTCCTGCTCCAGGAGCTGATCTCGAGCAGACTCGGAGGCTCGTTTCCCTTTGTCATGTGGTGTTGCACATTTAGGGGCACAGTGGGTTTATTTGATGCGTTTCTGAAGTAGCTGCTCTTCACCACTGCTGGAAACAAATGAGTGAAGCAGCAGATAAGGATTAACCCGAGGGACAGACTATTGGTCTGTGCTGGTGTGAGGAAACAGAACAATCACCTCGCAGGCTCATTTGTTTGGCCGGGGTTTGACAGCTCTGCTGGAGGAGGAATGAGAGCTCCTGGGACAGGGTCCTGATTGCTGCCCTGCCGGGAGGGAGGGAGGGAGGGAAAGGGGGGATTGGTCCCTCAAATGAACGATCTCTCTGTGCTCACGTTTGCTTTCTCACCCAGCACGAGATCCCTGTGATGGGGGAGGAGATTCCCTGTCCTTGCTCCTTCCCTGGGACTCTGAGCTCGGATCACGCATGGAAACAGGGAGGAATTTATTCATTAGGGATTTGCTAAGTGTGTAGCTGTGCCAGGATTCTGGTCAGTGCTATCACCTACAGGCAGCTTCAAATGTTCATGGCTCCAGATACACCTGCACACAGAGTGTTCTATAAAATGCCTTTGGAATGTGGCCCGGGATCTACTCTGTTCGTGTTCACCAACCAAATCAAATGGATCCCTATGGATGGCTGCTGATTTATGGCACCTGTACTTTGAAATAGTCAGTGCATTAACAACAGAAAGTTTGGTCATTACCTGATATTGTGTCACAAAGACAACCCTGTCATGAAGAACAGTGGCTAAGAATGTCCTCAAGAAAAAAATCTGTAATTTAGATATAAATGAAAGGCATGTCTTGTTTGAGTGCTTAGACCCATTTTTCAGAAATGAAGATGATGGGTCTGAACCTTTTATTTCAGGGCTGAATGGGCTTTTTGTCTTTCTAAAGTGCTCTTTGCAGTATCCGAGGGCTAAGGTGTGCACCAGGGGTGAGACTGAACTGTCTCAGGTGCCTTTTTCCCCTATTGCATTTAAACCCAACTACTTGAGGACCTCTGCATTTCAGAGGAAACAAACATTTTTGTTTGTTGGTTTTTGTTGTTGATATAGTCATTGTATTTCTGTTTCTCTTGCTCGGTTACTATTCCCAGGATGTGGTTGAGTTTTACAAACACACTAAACATTTACATTTTACAAACATTTTACAAACACACTAAAACATTCGGCAGTGATCCTCTGTCCATCTGACCCTGTCACTTTGTACCTTACTCAGATCAGTATTTCAGTGTCTCTCTGAGGGTAATTATGAGCAATGTATTTCCCTGATTCAGTGTTCAGCCACAGATCGTCATAATTTGGTTTCAAACCTTCTTGAGTATTACCTTTACTCAGGTTGTTCTCTGCCAAAGGAGATCCAGTTCCTCTGCAATGATTTTAAACCGTGAAGCTGAAACACTTGGTGTGATCTCAGGCTTGTTTCACTGGTATTCATTCCTTTAATTTTTGCAGGAGCTCCTGGAAGCTGGGATGCTGTCAACAGCTCGCAGGGGTTTGTTCAGCTGCTTTATTTCCCAGTGTGGAGGAGAAGGCAGGAGAAACAAGCCCACAGGTTGTAAAGAACACATTGCTTGTCCTGCTGGGGTGGCTCAGCCCAGGATCACCTGAGCTGGGTTGGAGAAGGGATCTGCTCTCTGGTGGTAGCAGTGGTATCAGGCTTCTTTATGCCTGAAAATCCTTAGAATTCTATGCTATTTTGGTTAGAAGGCATCTTAAAGATCATCCAGTTCCACCCCCTGCCATGGGCAGGGACACCCTCCATTAGACCAGGTTCTCCAAGCCCCATCCAACCTGGCCTTGGACACTTCCAAGGATGGGGCAGCCACAGCTTCTGTGGGCAACTCGTGCCAGGGCCTCACCACCCTCACAGGGAAGAATTCCTTCCCAATATCTAAAACAATTCTCCCTTTTTTTAGTTTAAATTCAGGTTATTTCCACTGCAGACAGAAGGGTTGTGTTCGAGGGGGCAGCTGTGGGATACCTGAGCCTCCTGCTGCTGCTGCTGCTGTGGCACATTCACGGTCTGAGAAAGGTAGAGAGACTGGGGGGGGGCAGGTCGGGGGTTTGGGGCTGCTTGGGAGGGGCCGAGGAGGCTGGGGAGATTTGGGGGTTCGAGGGTGTTGGGGGATTGGGGAAGGCTGGGGGTTCGGTGAGGTTTTGGGGAGGTCGGGGGGATTGGGGAAGTTGGGAAGATTTTGGGGGTGGTGGGGGGGCTCCGGGAGGTTGGGAGTGTTGGGGTGTAGGGGGTGCTGTCGGAGGGGCCGTGCCCAGCCCAGCTGTCTCTCCCACCCCCACGCATCCCCCCTCCGCCTCTCCCCCCGATCCCCCGCGCGCGGGGGCTGCCCCCCGGGCGCTAGGGAAGTGGCCGAAAAGCCCATTTTATTCCCCCACGGCACACGGCAGCGTCCGCGCTCCCGGCGGGGGCTGTGCCGGGGGCCGGTCCCGGCGCCCCCTCCCTCTCTCCCTTCCCCGGGGCGGCCCCGGCGCCCCCGCCCCGCTCCGCGCCCCCCCCGCGCCGGGCGGAGCCTGCCCGCGGCTCCCGCCGCTCGGAGTTCACTCGGCGGCGGTGCCGGAGCGGAGCCGGTGCCGGAGCCGAGCGGAGCCGCTCCCGCTCACCCCGTGCCATGCGGGATGCTCCCGGCCGCCGCCGCCCCCCGCCCGCCGCCTCTGCTGTGGCCGCCGCCCGCGGAGCCCCCCGCGCCCCCCTGGGCTTGGGTGCTGCCCGCGGCCGCGGGGCTGCTCCGGGTGGGCGCTGCCAACGCCGGGGGTCCCCCCCCGCCCCCGCCGCTGCTGCTGCCGCCCCCCGCCCCCGCCGTGCTGCGGGGCTGGCGCGGCCCCGCAGAGCCGCTGCTGCCGCTGCTGCCCGCGACCACCGAGCCGCTGCTCCAGGGGCAGGTAAGGGCGGAGCGGCCCCGCGACCCCCGGGAGGCACAGCCGTCCCGGGGCCGTGTCCGTGCCTGGCGCCAGCCCCGCCAACGGGACCCCCCCCCCCCCCCGCCCGCCGAGGGGACGCGGCTGGAGGGACCCCGCGGGACGGCGGGGACACCTCGGGCTCGGCATCGCCCTTCCCCGGGCTCGGTATCATCTTTCCCCGGGCGGTGCCCCCCTGGGCTCTACAATCCCCCTCCCCGGGCTCTGCACCCCCGGGCTCGGTCTCCGGTCGCGCCTCCAAGTGTGGGGGATCGCGACGCTTCCAGCGGCTCTAAAAACCTGCGGCAGGGTTTTCCCCGGGAGGAGGAGGGCTGGGAGAGGGGCTGGGGTCCCTTCGGCAGGGCTGGGGGTCCCTTCGGCGGGTCTGGGCTCCGGCTCCGCTCCCCGCCGGCTGGGGATGCGCTTCCCGCAGATCCAGCGGGAACGCGAGGGATGCTCCGGCAGCCGGGGCAGCATTACCGCTCTGCGTTCTTTGAATATTTATAAAGACGAAAGTTTTGAGCCGTGTCACTGGAACCGGTGTGTCGCGCCAGTGCTTCCCCTGATGAATATTTGAATTATTAATTGCTGCCGTGAGCAGCAACAGCAATAGCGGAGCCTCTCGGCCGGGTGCTCTCCCTGTCACAGTGCAGGTGCCGGAGCTGTGCTGTAGTTTTGCATCGTCTTTATGTTTTTTACCATACGGAGGTAAAAATAAACCCGGGATGTGAGCGCTGTAGTGTCCGCGCGATTTCGTGTGATGATTTCCAGCCGTTTCGAGCTCGAGCGTCTCTTGTGGTTCGGGAGAAAATAGTCGGTGCTGGGTCTAACGAAACGGGAACATCAATTATTCCCCAGCGTGAGACCACTTGACTCCGCAGAGGTGGTTTTGCTGTGGGAACCCGCTTGCCAAAAGAATTTAAGTTGAGAAAAAATACGTTTCTGCCATTTCCTTTGGTTCTCCAGACTCATTTTCAAAGCACTTTCTAGTGATGTTTGGTTTTGTGTGTGAGGTTCGGTCTGATCAGAGCAAACCCACTGCAGCCATTACCAGTGCTGCTGTGCTCCAGGCTACTGGTTTGTGGCTTCCTAAAGCAGTTTATGATGCCAGTGCCATGTGCTGCTCACCGTGTGATGCCCAAAGAACCACAGATTCTTGTTGGACTGGAGGAATGTGCTTGAAAATCTCAGTGCTCTTCTGTAAAATAATTAGGAAGTCATGAAAAGCAGCAGTTTACTTGGGATAAAATTCTCTTGTTAACTCTTCTTCCTGTTTTTTTTCCTCCTCCAAAGTGGATATTTGGAGCTCATTCTCCAGTCATAGGATTTTCACCTTCTTCGAGCGTGGAATTTGTCCCTGTTTTCCCCCCTGTGTTCACGGCTTCGGTTCCGCCTCACACTGGGAAAAGCTGGATCGATAAAAGGCTGCCCAACTGCAAAGTAAGTCTGATCTTGGATGTTGAAGTGGTTTTAAGGCTGAAGTACATAAAGTATGGAAGCTGAGGAATGTTATGGGTTTAGTGGATTGTGATGGAGTCTGGGAGGTCAGTGGTTTGTCAGGAAAACCCTGGGGAGGAGGAATGTTGGGAGGGAGGGTTGACAGAGCAACACTTATGCAGCTTTGCTTTTCTGAAGCCTTAAAAAACCTGGAACATCTCCAATATTAGTCTTTACTCCATTGAATAGAGCGTCTTATTTTTAAAATGGGATGTGATTATGGGAGTTTTCCCTTTCTTCCTGGTTTTTCCCCTATTTACCCCAGAGTGATGCCGAGGTCCAGCTCTGGCAGCAGTGGTGTCACTTATGAGTGCTGCCATGTCCCTAGTACCTGGTCACTCGTGGTCCTGTGTCCTCATCCCACCCTCAGTTACCTTCACCTGACCATTTACCATCCAAATGCTGAAAATGCAGCTCTGTGCCTTCATCCCATCCCCTCCCTCACCTCACGTCCCCGGTTCGGAAGGTGGCTGCATCCCCTGAGGTGCCGATGGGTCTCTCTGGAGTGGCTGTGGCTGTGTCTGGGACACCGTTTCCTTCAGTGATTCTTTTCTCTTTGTGATGCTGCATCAGCTGATGATTCATTTTAAAAGCCAATTAATTTTTTAATGGTCACTTAAGCTCAGGCTCAACACTGAGGGAGCAGAAATCCATCTAGTTTGGCAGATTTGTCCCCAGGTGAGATACTACCTGTCATAATACTGAGTTAAAGACACTTTAGTCTCACTTTTATTACTGAATTTTTTATCTCAAGCAGTAACATTTTTCATTTCTCCCTGTTGGACAGATATACTTGAACAATGCATTTGCTCTGGATTCAACCTGGATACATCCTGAGGAGTCCAGGCTGTTCCAGGGAGCTGAGAAACCTCTGCTGATGACCAACCAAGTAGCTCTGGCTGTAGCCAGGCCAGCTGCTGCCTCCAGGCCACTGCCCACGCTGGTGTTGGCACCTCAGCTGGTACCAGGTCAGTAGCATGTAAATAATTAAGCACTTGCCTGTTAATTGGTGTTTTTCCCTTAATGCATCTCCCAGAGAAACACAAGCCATTCTCTAGAGCAAAGGTTTCCTTCCATTCAACTAAAAATCTCCTGTTTGAGCTGAACTTTGATGGCAAAGTGCATTTCATCCTCTAGAATTACTCTGAAAGAAGGAACAGACTATGTGTAATTACAGGAGATTGTAACAAGTCGTTCCATAGCCTGTCATTGACCTCTGGAATGAAGGGACCAGCCACTCCCCAACTGCACAGTTTATTTTTCAAACAAGAAATTGCTGACAACCTGAATGATTCCATGATTCTATGGCACAGCCCATGCACAGTTCTGTTGGCTGCTCATTGTAAGAGTTCGGTGTGGTCTCTGTAGACCACTGGCAGTAGAGGGGAGGAATTGATCAATCAGCTCATTAAGGCTCAGTTATGCACAGGGATAGTGTGAAATAAATTCCATTGATCTGCATAAATCATTAATAGGACTAAGAGTTATATACTTATAAATATATTTATACTATTATGTATATTTTCTGTATAAATATTCACGGATTCTGTGGGTTAATAAGATTTATACTTGGAAAAAAACAGTTATACTTGGAAAAGAGCAGGACATGCATTTCTGTAGAGCTGAATCTCTATTTTGTCACTGCAGTAGTAACATAGCAGTTGTTTCAGAGAAGAGGTTGAGAAGTAAAATGCTACTGATGTTTCAACCTCTAAATGTATTCTTAAATTGAGAATTAGAATTAATGGCTCGCTGTCGATTGTTCCTTCCTCCTCTTTCCGTGGTCTCTGCCCCATAAAGTCCTTTTTATTTTGCAGCTGAGCAGCACATGGGATGTTATATTTTGCCATCACTGTTGAGAGTCAGAGTGTGCTGGAAGAGATTGTTGCTGTTTGGGCTCATTTGCCAACCTGATTAATTAGCAGTGAATATTGTTCAGCACTGAGACATGTTGAACCACTCGAATGGGTCCATATTTTGGTGTTTTAGCAAAGCCATATTTGTCAGCTGCCTTCTCCTGCCAGGATCTCCAGTGCTCAGCTGGAGGAGTGAAGCTGCTGTGGGGAAACCCTGTTTTTTATTTATTTATATTTATTATATTATTTATTTGTATTTATTATCCATAAAACCAGCTGCATCCCCCGAGCATGACATGGGGAAGCATCAAGCTGTGCTCCCAGGCAGGAGAAAGTGGGGTTTAAGGAAAAGTGTGATGGTGAGGGAGATGTTCTGGGCAGGGGAACGACAGCCCCTCCTTTGTTTATGTATGTTTAAAAGATTTCATTATTTCAAAATATTACACAACAATGTTATTTAAACATGCACAAACATTTTATCACACAGATAACACAAGAGTGTACCTGGCAGTGGGTCAGGGGCATGTGCTGGGCAGAACCAGGACATTCCCAGCCTGGTGCCGTGTCTGAGGTCTGGAAGTAGCATGGAGAAGGGAAGGTTTTCTTCTGCCTGGATAATATATGCAAACACCAGGCTGTTTGTACAGGGTATCCTCAGGTGGATCCAGCTCTTCCTGCGGCAGTGTGCGCAGCACTGTCTGCCTCTTCAGAACTCCCTGAGCTCCACTGGGAGGGAGAAGTGCAGGGAGGAGTACAAAGACCCCCAACCACCTTTCTAAATCATAGAATCCTGGAAGGGTTTGGGTTTGAAGTGACCTTAAAGCCCAGCCAGTCCCAGCCTCTGCCCTGGGCAGGGACACCTTCCACTAGCCCAGGTCGCTCCAAGCCCCATCCAACCTGGCCTTGGACACTTGCAGGGATGGGGCAGCCACAGCTTCTCTGGGCAACCTGTGCCAGGACCTCCCTACCCTCTGAGTCAAGAATTCCTTCCCATCTTTCTGAAAATCTCATTTCTCGTTGCTGTGGTTGTGCCAATCCAGTAACATCCCAGGCTGTGTGGCCTCAGAGCTCGTGCAGGACACGTGCGAGGCGGGGCCATCCCTGCAGGACGGCACCGCCTGAGTCCTCCAGCCACAACCAGAACCTGCCTCTCCAAGGGTTATGGTGGCACTTGAAGTATTTGCTGTGTAGTCTTTACACTTAACGTGGAGATTAATAAAAACCCTGTGAGCAAATGGCTTTGTTAAGTGGTACAAACGGAGCAGTTAATAAGGGTTCTGCCGGCTCTGCGTTGGATTCATTTCGGGAGCCGCTCGTACGGCGGGTCTGCCTTGCACAGTTATCAGTAATGATATAATTGTTTCCTCAATGGATCTGCAGTTCCAGAGATAAAGGAATGAGCACTGAGTCTGCGGAGGGTAATATGCATAATTTACCAGCTGCAGCTCCAGCTACTACAAGGTGTTATTTTCTGTAAGGAAAGGAAGCTCTATTATTATCTCACAAAGTGCAAACCATGAATTTATGTACTTATTGGTTTGTGTATCTGAGGAGAATTGTGGACTTTGCCCACCTCGGAATGAGGGCTTGTTTTGTGTCTGCTGGATTTGGCAGGTTTGGGTGGAAGGCAGCGGCTGGATGTTTTTCAGAGAAAGGATTGATGTTTTTTCAAAGAAAGGATAGATACTTCTCAAAGAAAGGATTGATATTTTTGCAAAGGAGGGATTAATATTTTTATCTCCTGCATTGTGCTCTCAGCCATGTGGGTGAGGTCAGGGCTGGTTTGGTCCTGAGTCAGATGTGCCCCGGTGACACCTGCACATCCCTGTGAGGTCAGTGACTGCTGAATTAGGGGTGAAGAAGCATTGGCAGGACCCCTTGGTGGCACCTATTAGATAAAAGCTGTCACCTTCTGGTACGTGATATTCTGTGCTTTTACTGTTGTTAATGTTGGTTTAAGTGCTTGAAGGGGTGTTCTTGTAGTTTGACATTCCTGGCTCTCAAGAGCTTCACCAGCAGTGATTACTTCCAAAGGGTGTGTTCCTGTTGGTGTGTTTGGGAAGGTTTTCACAGAATCATGGAATAGTTTGGCTTGGAAGGGACATTAAAGTTCATCTTGTTCAACCTTCTGCCACGGGCAGAGACACCTTCCACTAGACCAGATTGCTCCAACCTGGTCTTGAACACTTCCAGGGATGTGGCATCCACCAACAGCCCCACGTCCTTCTTCCCAGGGCTGTTCTCCAGCCATTCTCCTTCCAGCCTGTGATGGGATTGCCCTGACCCAGCTGTAGGACCTTCATGAATTTGGCACAGCCCCACCTCTCCAGCCTCTGCACATCCCTTTGGATGCCCCAGCCCTTCCCTCGAGCGTGTGACTGCACCACTGTGCTGGTTTAAAAGTTAACCAGCAGGGGAAATGAACTCAACTCAAAAGAGAGATTAAAAGTCAGAATAACAATTTATTAAAATAATACAATAAGTACAATTATACAGACAGACAATTGGTTTTAACTCACAAAACCCAAATGTATAACCCAGCACCCTGGGGCATGAACAAAAGTGGTGTTCCTTGCCCCCCCCCTCCCCCGAGTCCAAAGTAAAGGGAGAGGGGAAAAACCTGCTGGTGGGAGAGCTGCTGCAGTCTGGTCAAAAAGTGGTGATTGCAGTCCAGTCGAGTGTGGTGGTCTCAGTCTGGTTGAGAGCGGTGAGCTGCAGTCTTCCTCTGGATCCCACGAGTGGTAAAAAGGTTCCAAAACTCCAAGTTTATATATTCTCCAGTTCAGGCAGGAATGCTCAGTCCTTCCCTCAGAGCAGGGACTTCCATAAAAGGGCATGAGGACAGGAACGTCTTCCTATCTTGCAGGCCACTTAACGCCTAGTTTATAGCCTGAGGAGTCAGGCTGCTCTGGGCAGAGGGTGTAAATGCTCTATTGATAACAGTTTCTGGGAAATGGCATGGAAGGCTATAGAATACACAGGTTTGGGTTACACCCATCCAGTGATGAATTGGTCCCAGCTGTTCTAACTAGGACAACCACCCAGCTCAGTGTCATTGGCAAACTGGCCAAAGGTGCATCAATCCCGCTGTTCCTGTCACAGAAACAGATGTCAAACAGCTCCAGTCCCAATCCCACCCCCTGGGGACACCACTCCTCACTGGGCTCCACTTGGACATCGAGCCATTGACCACAACTCTGCATGTGACCTTCCGGACAATTCCCTACCCACCAAGTGGTCCATCTTTCAAATCCATGTCCAGGTTAGAGACAAGGATGTCATGTGGGATATCCTCAGTAGATTAAAACTTTGATCCTCCCTGTCAGTGTCCTTTCTTTCCTTTAACCACAGGAACCTTTACAGAACCGAGCCAGTGTCTCTTGTAGCAATTATCAGCATTAGGCTTTATATGCAAATACACACCTACATACAGGCACAGTTTTCTGGGTAATTTCAGTTTAGATTTCAGACATTACAAATCTCTGAATTAAGTGGGGTTGCTTTGTGTTGAATTTGAGTTCTACTGTCTTATGTTTTTTCGGAAGTTCTGAAATACGGGACCCAGGACCTCCGGCCTTCTGTATTTCCTGAGCACAAGCTTTGATTTGAAGCCCATTTGCATATACAAATAATCAGGTTTGGGCTTCTCAAATTGGATTATCTTGTATTTAACATGCGTGTGCTGGGGCTCCCTGTTTGGGAAACAACAATAGCACTGCAGGACCCTCTTCATGTCCCTGAAAAGCCATCAAACCCCTCTTTATTTGTGGAGTGTTCAAGCATTGCAGAGCCAAATGCTTTATTAGGTCTGGGAATGCTTGACTTTAATCACAGTCTTCACAAAGTTTTTGTTTTGCTTATTAAGTTTATAGTTCTTTGGTGCTTTTTCTTGGTATCAACCCAAATCAAGAGAAAATTTAGCCAGGTTCAGGTTGGTTTAACACTTCCATTATAGAAATAAAACGTACAATGTGTTATTTATGGGCAAGGCTGGCAATTCTGACCCTATCATACCATTGTCCTGCCTGACCCCAGGCCTCCTGGTAAATAAATGCAGCTCTCCTAGTGCTTTGCAGGGTGGTGTTGGTGAGGAGCCAGGGATTTTTGTTTATTGCAAATGAGCAGAAAAGTGAGGGGTTGGTGAGGCTCCCCCTGGCATGCTCATACAATAACTGGAGTTTACAAATGGAAGTGACACAAGCTGTTTTCCCCCGTTGGGTCGCAGGAGACAGGGATATCAATATGTTTTCCTTTGCAGAGGGATAAATATGCTGTTTAAGTCAATCCATGGCTTCACTTATTGAAGGATCGATGTTGCTGCAGGAGCTCAGCAGGTGATGGTATGGAGCCTGTGGGATGGGGGTGGAATGGCCAGAGGGGCATGGAGCATCACCCTGTAGGTGTGGGGGCTGGGATGGGTGGGGCTGGATGGTTGGAAGGGCAAAATTCCTTCCAACAGACATCAGAAGCTCCTGTTAAAGCATGACTGGCGTCAGGCCTTGATGATGATTCTTCCTGATTCTCAGGAAAAATTTCTTTCTGGAAAGGGATCAGAAGGAGCTGCCAGGGAGGTGGTGGAGTCCCCATCCCTGGAGGTGTCCAAGGAAGGACTGAACATGGCCCTCAGTGCTCTGGGCTGGGTGACAAGGTGGGGATCGGGCACAGATTGGACTCAGTGGGCTGGGAGGGCTTTTCCAAACCTCAGTGATTCTGGGATTCAGCAGACAAGTCTCACCTCCCTGCCCAGGGTGTACCCTGACCTGCCAAAAACAGATTTGGGAAACCACCGTTGCTAGGAAAAATATTGCATATTTTCCCCCTCAAGGATGTTGACAGCTGCATTTTGCTCCTATTTTCAAGGCATTTGACTCTTGGAATTCCACCTATAAATGTGGAATGGTTAATGATGATTCTAAAAAACTCTTTCAAGAACTTTTTCAAAAATCTTACGGCAGAATCTGGTTGGTTTCTGAGAAGAACTTCTCAGATGAAAGTCCTCAGCCCTCAAGGAGCCACGTCCTGGGCCAGCTTTGGCAAGTCCAGTGTTGTGTTAGAGCTGATAAATCGATGAGTGATTGTTGAGCTGCCTGCAAATAGGAGAGGGGCTTTGCTGATCCCACACACTCCACCTGTGCCTCCTCTCCTGGATTAACAATCACAGGGATAGTCCTTTCTTCATGGAGTTATTTACCAGGAGAGAAGGAGAGAGAACTTCATCAAAGGAGGGGAAATCACCCAAACTTCTCTTTCAACTGACTGATGAAACTTTAATAAGGGGATTGATAAAAGTTTAATAAGGAAGCCCTGCTCCAGGACTGTTACTCATTGGTGCTGGCAGAAGCTCTGACTGGCCAAGCAACCAAGGCTCACATTATTTTCCTCTTTTCCTGGACTCTTTTGGGAAATTGCATCCTCTTCTCCAAAATAAAATAATCAAATAAGAAGTAAACAACCTTTCTACTCATGTACCCTGTAGGAAGCCAGTAGAAAAGCCATTTTTCCAAACAACATTAGTTTTCATAAGAGCTACAGGAGATGTTTTGTGGATTTTTCCCAGCTGCAGACAGCTGGAATTAGGAATGAGCCTTGATTCTGGGAGGCCAGGTGTTTGACCTCACTAAATGGCTGTTCTAGTCCCCAGGTGAATACAAAATAAGCTTGGATTTAACACTTGGATTAGTTGGACACTGATTTTTATTTATTTTAATTTAAATATTTGTCATGACTCTGGCAGAAAAATTTGTTTTCGTTTATCCATCACTGAATGATCAAAACTGAAATATTTGTGAGCTTTTTTGGCCTGTGTGCCTGTTAATTAGTGCATCTGCAGGTGTTTCTTGGCATTGAGGGATACATTAGAAATAACAAACTTTTTTTTTGGTGATGATTATTGAAAATATTTAAACTTCTGTTTTACTAGTGCATGGCTTAGTTATTGACAAATAATTGTCTATAAAGAGTTAGAACAAAGCTAAGAGAGCTGGGAGTGTTCACATGGAGAAGAGAAGGTTCCAGAGAGACCTTAGCAGCCCTTCCAGTGTCTAAAGGGGCTCCAGGAGAACTGGAGAGGGACTTTGGACAAGGGCCTGGAGCAACAGGACAAAGGGGAATGGCTTCCCACTGCCAGAGGGCAGGGTTAGATGGGATATTGGGAAGGATTTCTTGGCTGTGAGAGTGGTGAGGGGCTGGAATGGAGATTTCCCAGAGAAATCCCCATCCCTGGAAGTGTTCCAGGCCAGGTTGGACAGGGCTTGGAGCAACCTGGGATAGTGGAAGGTGTGGGATAGTGGAACAGGGGGAGACTGGATGAGCTTTAAGGTCTATTCCAACCCAAATCAGTCTGTGATTCCATGATTCTGTGATTCCACCCTGCAGCAGTGATGTTGTAGGTGCTGCATCTTCCCCCTGACAGTCCCCCTTCCCAAACACCGATTCCCTGTTTTCCTCTCAGTGATACAAAGGATAAAGGAACCCCCCAGACTGACATTGTGCCTGGAGTGAGGAGTCTTATCAAATAGTGATTCTTTTGGAGCACTACAGTTGCCTCCTGTTGCCTGAAGGATTTCCACAGGAGCTGGGAGTGTTTGCTGAATGACATAATAAGCTAATGATTGCTTAATTCTGGAATCCTTAGCTCGGTGTGGAGGGAGGAACAGCTGCTGTGTGTCAAATTAGGTTTTCTCCTCAAGATTTTTATTCCTCATATTCTCATTTATTTAACATATTTAGCCAAGATTGAGCTCTGAAGGTCTTTCCTGCAAGTTTGTCAGACAGAGGTGAATAGGATAGAGTCTAAATGCTGCTTGAGCTTTAATTTGGAAGACTCCTTAGTTCTCACGTTAGACCATTGGAAGTTTCCTGCATGTGATGTTTCTGAGATGAAGGATATGAATGTACAGCTTGTAAAACCCAGGTATTTGTGTGCAGAACAAAGCAGAGCAGCCAGAAAGGCAAGAGGAACATTGGGTTGTTAATATAGCAAGTAATAAAAAAATCAAGTTTGAAATCAGACAACTTATATTTAGGAAAGTTCAGAATAATTGTGTTCAATGTGCTCAAATATTTGGCTTTTTTATTGAGGTTTTTTCATTTATATTTAATAACTCTGCACAGTTTGGATATGAGTCACTGCTGCCTTGTCCCTCTGGGTTATAATGATGTTTTCACATCTGTGGGGTTTTAATATCTAAAAATGCTCCAGCCATGAGCTGGGACTTCAGAATAATGATTAGGAAAGGGGCTTTGGGAGTCCTTAGGAAATATATCACAGAGCCACAGAATAGTTGGGGTTGGAAGGGACCTCTGGGGATCACCCAGTCCATCTCCCTGCCCAGGCAGGGTCACCTGGAGCAGGTGACACAGGAATGAGTCCAAGTGGGGTTGGAATGTCTCCAGAGAGGGAGACTCCACACCCTCCCTGGGCAGCTGTTCCAGGCTTTGCCACCTCCATGGAAAGAAGTTCTGCTTCATGCTGAGGTGGAACTTGATGTGTCTTATTTTCTGGCCATTGCTCCTCATGCTGTCCCTGAACAGAGTGTGGGACCATCCTGACACCCCTTGGAGATATTTGTGTGCACTGATGAGATCCCCTCAGCCTTCTCTTCTCTGGGCTAACCAGGCCCAGCTCCTCAAGTCTCCGCTCATCAGAGAGATGCTCCAAACCCCAGATTATCTCTGTGGCCTCTGCTGGACCCTCTCCAGTAGCTCCTTGTCTTTCCTGCTTCATCTCTTTTCCCAGGCAACCAGTGACAGGACAAGAGGCAATGGCCTTAAGCTTTGCCAGGGGAGGTTCAGGTTGGACATCAGGGAAAATTTCTTCACAGAAAGGGTGATCAGGCATTGAAAGGGGCTGCCCAGGGAGGTGGTGGAGTCCCCATACCTGAGGTGTCCAAGGGACAACTGGACATGGCCCTCAGTGCTCTGGGCTGGGTGATAAGGTGGGGATTGGGCACAGGGTGGACTGAATGATCTGGGAGGCCTTTTCCATCCTCAGTGATTCTGGGATTCTTGAGTTCTGGAGACCAGAATTGAACCCAATACTGCAGATATGCCCTCACTATATAATATATACATATATTATATATAGTATATATTCAAACTCCAGTGTCTCTGACATGCAGCAGCAGGGACCAGGTGGGAAGTGTTGCAGACTTTTGTTCCATCTTGTGTTGAAACCGAGTCCTGAAAACATCCTTTTACCTAAACCCACTGTTTCCCATCCAGATAACCCTGCTGTGCCTCCCTGTCCCACAGGTGGTTGCCAGAACAGCCTGAAGGCCATGGGTGCCAACCAGACCCTGGCTCTGGCCACGGCGGCCGTGGTGTCGGTGGAGCCCGAGGCCCCCCAGCCCTGCCACCTCCTCACCTTCTCCCCTCTCAAAATCCCGCTGGTGGCTTCACCCTTCCCAGGTAAGGTCCCTCCTGGGACACTGATGAGCAGCTTTTCATGTTTTCATGCAACAGAGAGGCTTCTGTGTGTGTTGGGTAAATCCTGACGGGTGCAGGGGGTGTCGCTGCAATCGGGGGTTGAAGGTGGGTTTTCTGGGGCAGTTTGGAGGCATCCTCTGAAATGTCAGAGGTGAGTTCAGAACTCTGTGGGCATTTGCAGTGGTCCTGTTGCTGTGGCATTTACAGGCAGTTCATGAACTGAACTGGTTCCTCCATCTCAGTGAGTTCTGTAAGGAAACGTGGTCTGAGCTACACCAAGCCTTTGGAGCTGATCCTCAGCTTAAGTGTCGGTGTTTGAAAGGTATCTGCTCAATGTAGAATAATATTTGATTAAGACTTAAGTAGATTCCTTGGCTGTTTATCATTTTAAAGCACACTGGGAGACCCAGCCTGGGTCTGTGTTTTTTTTCCAATAGGTTAAGATGTGGTTTCTGACTGGAAAAAAACACTGTTTTCTTGGTGTGGTGTTGAGTAAAAACTTTCTGTATGTGGCAGCTGGGGAGGTACTGGGGCATCTCTGCCTCACCGGGGCTGGTTTAAAGTCTTAAGGGTAATTTTCGAGGCTGTGCTTTGAATGCTCAAGGCTATATTTAGAAATGTTATGTGTTGATGAAGTTAAAAATGTAAATTAGGGTATGTTTTCCATATAGTGAGATTGGATTTCACAGAAGGTGTGTGGTTATGGCTTTGGTGCTCAGACGAAATCTTTTCATGAGAAATGTATCTCAGTGATTATTGTTCCTGAATTAATTCTACTGTAGGGCAGAGATTTGGTGGTGCTTCCCATGGAATATTGCATTTGACCCATAGAAAACACTTTGCCTGTTTATGAGTATCTTGGAGGAGAAACCAAAGGAGAAAAAAATAATTCTTTATATAAAAAGCGAAATTACTTGTTAGATGTGTTCTTCCCTGAGTTGGGGTTCATTTTAATGCAATTTATTTTACATTTTGTAAAAGAAAATCAGAGCTATAAGAGAGTACAGGATATTTAGGGAATTTAAACCCATGTGTTGCCTTTTACTGTGAAGGATCCCAGCTGGGGATGGGGCTGAGCAGACGTGGGTGGGATGTGCTGGGTGGTGCAGGTTTTCTGTGCTTTGGCTCTGCCACGGGAGAAGCTCCTATCATCGTTTTTATTGTTGGGTATTTGTTTGTCACTGTCCTGAGCTTGGAAAATTGTAATCATGAAATAAATATACAGAAAAAAAGCAGCATAAAATATTGGGTTTAGTAGCAACATAAAATTTTATTTAAAATATTTAAATTCGAGGAACCTATTTCTACATGAGTGATCTGTGACTGGACTTTCACTGGACTAAAACTCAGGTACTGGGGCTGGAGCAGTCCAGCAGCACTGAGAGGGGGAAGGGGCTTGGCACAATATTTCTGTGCTGTCTGCTGTCACATCAATGGCTTACATGGACAAGGTTCCAGCAATGCTGTTTCAGCTCCATTTCGTTATTTTATTCCTTTTTTTTCCCCCTTTTTCTTCTTTTTGCATCTACTCGTGGTTCTGCTCATGCATCTACCAGGCAAAATGTTCCCTTAAATATTTAATGCCAGCCTCACTGTTAGCTTAGTTTTCGTGCCAGGTTTAATATAAAGACTAAATAGGAGCTTGTGGAGATGCAGCTCCTCGCTGTGCTGCACCTTCGTGCTTGTGAGCTCTGCTGGTGGAGAGAAAACTGAATTTCCCAGCACTGTCAAGCCAAGGCTTTGAAGATGATCTTAAAGAAACCCAAATGCAATTAACTTTGGGAACAAAAGCAGTTACGTGGAGTATTCAGGTATGGGATGTCTAGTGACCTCCAATACCACTTTTACAACTACTCTATAAAGAATTGGGTATTTATTTTCTTTATGTGCAGTTTTTTAATTATTGGAGTGAAGAAGGTAAGAGCTGAGTCTGTGGTTATGGACTCCCTAAATTAGCAGTGAGTACAAATATTAAAAAAGGCACCATCTGCCACCTAAACCATTTGCCACCTGTTCCTGGCTTCTCGAATTATTTAAAGTTTCAATGCACTGTTTTACCCTGCCATGGAACAGCTGGGAAGTGACTCAGTATTTTTCCTCTCGGCACCTAAACGGCCAAACAACGTCGTGTGTTAAACCAGCTCTTAATGCCAGCGCTTGTCTGGGGCCTTTCATGTGTCTGTCACCCCTTCATTAACTGGTTTAAACCACATTTTCATAAGTTATTCAGTGATTTTAACGGTGTTTTTGGGAGGAAGCAGCTCCTCTCCCGCAGCAAACAGGGGTAATGGCTGTTTGAGTGGTCACAGCACTTAGCGAGGGGTCAGTGCTGGGGAAAGGTAACATGACAGTGGAGTTACTCCCATTACACCCTTAAGCTCAGCCTAATATCTTCATGGAATCATAGAATCACATAGAATCCAATCTATTCTGGGTTGGAAGGGACCTTAAAGCCCAGCCACTCCCACCCCCTGCCATGGGCAGGGACACCTTCCACTATCCCAGGTTGCTCCAAGCCCTGTCCAACCTGGCCTGGATGTTGCCAGATGTTTCCTGGCCAACCTCTTCTCTCCCCAGTTTCTTACTGCTGTCAAAGGTGAGGCTCATTAACAGTGGGACTTGATGATCTTCAAGATCTTTTCCAACCTATACAGTTCCATGATTCTGTGATTGTGAATGAGTGGGGTGGGAATTTACTGTACAATATTTGGAGCACAGGTCTGTTGAGGAGCAACTGAGGGAGTTGGGGGGGTTTAGCCTGGAGAAAAGGAGGCTCGGGGTGACCTTCTCACTCTCTGCAACTCCCTGACAGGAGGAGAGAGCCCAGGGGGGTTGGGCTCTGCTCCCAGGGAACAAGGGACAGGACAAGGGGAAATGGCCTCAAGCTGTGCCAGGGGAGATTTAGATTGGAAATTAGGGAGAATTCCTTCCCTAAAAGGGCTGTCCAGCCCTGGCACAGCTGCCCAGGGCAGTGGTAGAGCCCCCATCCTTGGGAGTGTTCAAAAACCTTATGGATGTGGCACTTGAGAACATGATTTAGTTGTGACCATGGTGGTGGTGCTGGATTGACATTTGGACTTGATGATCTTCAAGGGCTTTCCCAACCTTAACAATTCAGTGATTCTGTGAGATAAAATTTGTCTGTAAAAAATATTTGTTTTCTGGGAAATGGAATTGAAGAAATTAAGGAGCAAGGCTGGACATCTCCAGTACCTCCCACTTACCCGGAGGTTTGTTCTGCTCATCTCCTCCCAGTGTCCAGCTGGTGGGGTTGGGTGTTCCAGCAGACTACAGGGCTGGGGAAAGCTGGGCTGAGGACATTTGTCCAACCTCTGTGGAAGCTACAAACCCTTTTCTTTCTTGTCTTTACAAGATTAATTAAAAACTGTGATCCAGTGAGTAAATACTTGGAGAACTCACACAGTTCTGGGCACTGGGATTGTTCCTGCCTGTTCTGCCAGGAACAGAGCCCCTCTCTGCTGGGCTCATTCCCATCATGAAGATGATTCATTCAGTGGTAATTTAAGATTAGTCTGGCCATCCTGCATACCAGAATTCCTAGGTATTAGGTGAGCAAAAAATAACTATTTTAGAAAAATCACAAATATTCTAACCAGAAATGTGATGTTCTTCTCCTCAGGAAGCTTTTCCTTCTCTTTCCTAGGTGTCCCACATGCCTGGCAGTAAAATAGGCTTGACTTGGAATGCTGAGTAGTTCTAACAAGCTTGTTGTAAATGATCTGCCCAGCTTTAATGCTGTGTAACGAAGCAAGATAATGAATGTTTATAGTTATTAAAGTGATAACTTCCTACTGGAGCTAATATTCAGCATAAAATTACTTTTCTGTTCCTATCTGTGTTGGCACATGCAAGGGAAGACATGATTGTACAGTGGGATAAATTAACGTCCAGAATCACATTGAAATGAGCATCAATTCTCTTCTCCTGTTGGACACAAAATCTCTGCTGGAAACTGGAAGCGCTCAGCTGCCCAATTAAGACTCTCTAAGAAATGGGGTGATGGTTCTAATTGTGTGAAAATTCAGCTGTTTTTTGAGTTACCAAAGCAAACTTCATGAAAAGGACAGGCAGAGTGATGGCAGGCAGAACGGTCTGATATTGCAAATTTGAAAAAATTGAAAAAATGAAGTCAATCATGGAGCATTTACTGGTGAAAATATGTGGTTGGACCCAACTGGATTTGTGGATCATGATGCACTTGGTCTGTACAAACAGACTGGGATTCCCAAGGCATTCAGAGAATGCCTGGGGACCAGTGACAGGACCCAGGGAACAGCTGGGCCTGTGTCAGGGCAGGTTTAGGTTGGATCTCAGGAAAAGGTTCTTCCCCCAGAGAGTGACTGGGCACTGAACAGGCTCCCCAGGGCAGTGGTCATGACCCCAAGGCTGCCAGAGTCCAAGGAGCATTTGGACAGTGCTTTCAAGGACAGGGTGGGATTGTTGGAGTGTTCTGGGCAGGGCCAGGAGTTGGACTGATGGTCCTTGTGGGTCCCTTCCAACTCAGGATATTCCATGGTCTTATGTACATATAGAAAAAAAGCCTCTCTAATCCTCCTGCTCCTGGAATATCATTGGTATGATGAACCAGAAGTAGAAGGAAAGATCTTCTGGCAGAATAAAAATACCCTTGTGGAGGGAATGTGCTGCTGTGGTGCTTAAGGACAGGACTTGGCACTCAGTGCTCTGGGCTGGGTGACAAGGTGGGGGTCAGTCACAGGTTGGACTTGATCTCAGAGGTCTTTTCCAGCCTCAGTGATTCTGGGATTCATCACGTTCGTGGCCTAACAAACAGTTGTTTCCTCAGGTGTGAACCAGAGGGGCCTCGTTCAGTGTCTCCCATGTAATAACAAGATATTGACAAAAGAGAAAATATAAATATTTCCTGTAGTTACAAAAGACAAACAACCAAATCCTTTCATTCATGCCAAGCTCTTTGCTCGGTAAATGTCATCAAAGTCAGATGTAATTGACTTTAACTGCTTGGTAAAATAAGTACTAGGGTTTTTTTCTTTGAAAAATGCCAGTGCACTTATAGAGTGTTTAAATCAGGTTTCACTGTCAGTAATAGCAATTACACAGTTAAAACACCTGCCGGGGGGGTTTTCCCCAACCAAGAGCCAAGCAAGGTGTGCAGACTGAGGATTGTCACTGCTGGTACTTGGAAGATTAGTACTGATACAGCAGTTGGCAATTTTCCCTGTGTCCCTTGGAGGAATTTTATCTGAATTGGTTGCAGTTTGCTCTTCCCCCCCCCAGGATGGGCCTCTGGGCTGGGGGGGCCAAGGTGCTGCCACTCCTGTGCTATGCACATGGAGAGGCACCTAAAAGCACTAGAGATTGCTTGTCTTCTTATTTTGTGCTTTGTGGTTACTTGGGCAGCCTTGAAATGTTTTGGTCTGATTTGAAAAAGACATTGAGGGGCTGGAGCATGTCCAGAGATGGGAACAGAGCTGGGGAAGGGTCTGGAGCACCAGGAGCAGCTGAGAGAGCTGGGGGGGCTGAGCCTGGAGAAAAGGAGGCTCAGGGGGGACCTTCTGGCTCTGCAACTCCCTGACAGGAGGGGGGAGCCAGGTGGGAGTTGGGCTCTGCTCCCAGGGAACAAGGGACAGGACAAGGGGAAATGGCCTCAAGCTGTGCCAGGGAGATTTAGATTAGAAATTAGGAAGAATTCCTTCCCTAAAAGGGCTGTCCAGCCGTGGCACAGCTGCCCAGGGCAGTGGTGGAGCCCCCATCCCTGAAGGGATTTAAAAGCCAAGTGGATGTGGCACTTGGGGACATGGGTGGTGGCCTTGGCAGTGTTGGGAATGGTTGGGCTCAGTGATCTTAGAGGGCTTTTCCCACCTGAATGGTTCCATGTTTTCTGTGATGTGGATGCACAAACTCTCTTGATCTCACACTTGAGACAAGGGGCTGTAATGGCTCAGGACTGGTGGGATCTTGGCAGGTCCTGCTCTGCTTTAAGGGCTGAATTCCTCCCGCCTGTGGCAGATGGACCACTGGGAATCCATAGGGAAAAGGTCTCATTTTCTGGCTGTGTCAGTGAGTGTTTCCCACCCCTGCTCAAACATCTCACTCAAATCAGTTCAGCTCCTCCTCAGGAGCTACAAGAGACACCATTTACCCCTTGGAAGACTTTTTATAAAGGATTCCCCTGCCTCCTGTTTTTCTGTTGCAGACTCAGATTTAGTTGAGATTTGTGTAGCTTAAAACAGTTTTCTCTAAGCATGATATATTTCCTGTAAATGGAGCAGGAGTCTGAGAAGGAAAAACCAAATGAACTGAAATGAAGAAATAAGTCTTGCAAGGATAATGGACTAGTTCCAAGAAGATTCCTTGGCTTGTCCCCTTCCAGGAGAAGGGAAATGGATGAGAATTACTGTGTGTGATCATGAGTTTTAAATCAGAGCTGAGGGAACACCTTGTTTTGCAGGCTCCTGCTGTTGTTTCCTTAAATTTACTTACGCAATTAAACCATCAGGAACTTTGTGTGTGTGGCCAAGGCTTAAAGCAGCCAGGATGGAATGTTGTGTGATACCAAGTAATTCCCAGCGCCATGATCAAACCCAGCTCTTCTGTCCCTGCTTGTTGGTACCTACTAGGAATATTGAGGAGATTTGGAGAAGGGAACAAAGGAGCCAGTTTTCTTGAGGTCTGTGTAAAAGGTGGGAAGATCCCCCAGGAGTGACATTGCTTTGTGTGCATTTTTCTTGCTCTGTGTAACATTTTAGGTGCATTATCAGTGAGAAAAAACACATGGGCTTTTGAAATTATTTTTCATATGTTCAGCCAACTTTATTTTTGAAATATTGTTTTTTTGGTTCTTATTTTGATATTGTAAAGAGAAGCCACAGAGTGGGTTTCAACCAACGTGCTCTCAGGGTTTGGCCCGAATTTTCAGTTCTGAATCAGGTCTGTATGTGGTGTAAACTCAGTGCAAAACTAATGTCTGATGGAGGGAAAAATCCCATTATCTCAGTGGATTAATCTGTTCTTTTAGGATTTGCATCTCAGAATCTGGTGGGAAACTCTCAGTGTGGTGTGTTGGGCAGGGAAATAATTTCACAGCATTCCCTGGGATAGAATGGGATCTCAAAAGGCTGAGAGTTTAATTTTCCCCTGAACATTCTGTCTAATGGAACTGTGAGCTGAGGAAACCCTGTGCCACAAAAACATCCTTGAGATAATTAAAAAATTACATTAATTACATTTAATCTCAGAAATTAAAATTAATACAGAAATACCTGATTGAAAGTTTATTATAAATAGATAAAAATATAAATTCAAGTGGCACTATGCGCCCCGGAGCAGATGGAGAGCTCAGGGAGGTTCCCTGGCGACGGATCTGCTGATCCTTCTGCTGGTGGCCTTGGTCCTCCAGCCTCAGGGACATGTGGGTGCCTGGGGAGGACACAGGGAATGGGAGAAGGATGATAATGATGATGATTATTCCAATAAAACAGCTATTCCTGTTCAACTTCTTAGATGGTTAAACCACATTTTTAGGGATTTTCCTGGTATTTGTAACCAGTTGTAATTTGGAGCCAGTGGATGTTTTCTGGATGACTTCATGTGGTTCTCAATCAAGCCCCTCTATGTCACTGTAAATAAATGTAACAAGATAAAATGAATCTTAGTCCATTCCCAGAATATAAATAAGGAAAATTAATTAAAATCCCTAATTTTAAGTATGCCATAGATGCTTCCCTGGAGTAGCTAAATGGATTTTCATTGATTTTATTGCAAATGTGGTTGTGTTTGCTGCATGCAGAACGTGAGGATGATGTTTGTGAAAGGAGGTGCCTTCCAGCCCAAACCAGTTTGGGATTCTGTGGTTCCAGTCAACTACAGGTTTACCAAAGCTATGTGGCCTGAGGACCTGGCAGCAAATATTCCAAAGCAGAGTCCTTCTTCTTGGGTTTGTTTTGGAGATGGATAAAGCAGCAGAGAAAAGCCTGTGCAGGCCCCCAGGGTTCCATGGGGATAAACTTTTCAGCAGGGCCTGTTGTGATAAGACAAAGGAGGGTGGTTTAAAACTGAAATAAGGTTGATTTAGATCAGATAAGATGTTTTTTGCAGTTCAGGTGGTGAGGCCCTGGCACAGGTTGCCCACAGAAGCTGTGGCTGCCCCATCTGTGGAAGTGTTCAGGGCCGGGTTGGACAGGGCTTGGAGCAACCTGGTGTGGTGGAAGGTGTCCCTGCCCATGCCAAGGGGTGGGACTGGATGGGCTTTAAGGTCCCTTCCACCCCAAACCAGTTTAGGATTCTGTCATTGCAAGAAAATCCCCCCCCTGCTGGGCCCTGTGTGCTGTTGACAGCCCCCTGTGGTGTCAGGAACCAGGGATCTTAAACCTCAACTCAGAAACCATCATTAAAACTGTGCAAGAGAATCACATTTCTGGTTTCTACTTCACTGGTTTCAAAATTCCAAACCTAATTTATAACTCAAATCCTCCTAGAAATGAGCATTTGAAGATTTCACTCAAATACAAAGGGTTGGTTCATGCAGAAATAATTACTCTGCTATGATGCAGAGAAAGTGGAAGTTCTGAAGGTTTGATACTGCAGAATTTAGGAAATTTTCTCCGAATTACATCCTGTTAAACCTGGAGATTGATATTTTATGCTGGAGTTTTCATGAGGCTGGAAATAAAGCAGAAAAGTTTTGGAAATGGGGCCATGTGGAGCAGCAAGAAGCGTTATGGGAGGTGAAGGGTGTGGGGTGATCATCATCATCATCATCCCTTTCCCCTCCTGGTGTGGGCAGATGATTCCCAGCCCTGTGGCTCCTATGGATGCAGGATGGCTGCCCCACAATCCTCCTCAGTGTTTGCTGGTGCATGGCAGTGCCCCTTGTGCTTGGAGAAGCTCCATGTTCCAGCCTGGGACGCTCCCAGTTCCTGCAAAATGTGCCGAAGTACACTCAGCACAAATCACTGCTGTGGGTTTGGGGACCTCCAGCCTTATTTTCCAGCTTGATTGGATGGATTCCATGAATAATTCAGAAAGAACTTTTTATCCAATAGCAACTGTCACGTTCCAAGCTCAGGAGGTCCCCATGCGCAGGGAGGTCACCCAGGTTAGGTGCTACTGCCTGAGAAACTGGCCAAAAATCTAATATTAATTTCCCCCCCCCCCATTTTTGGGACTACATTATGCTCTGTAATGCACCAGGAGCCAGTAGTGCCCAAAATGATCTCGGTGGAGCTTTAGACACACAGGAACCACGGCTGGAAAAATGTGGCAGCCCCTGCTCTGAGCCCTTGGTTACACTTCATTTGTGTTTTACTGGAGAGGGAAATAGCAATGCCACAATCAGGGCCTTGTAAAGGGGAATTGGGAGGAAGGAATCCTCCAAATGAGATTCCAGAAACATTTAAATTGTTGAGACTTTAATACCAATTTTAAAAATTGCTTGTAATACTCCTCTCTGTGTGAGCAGGGACAGGACCAGGGAACGGCTGGAGCTGTGCCAGGGCAGGGTTAGGTTGGATCTCAGGAAAGGGTTCTTCCTCCAGAGGGTGGTTGGGCACTGAACAGGCTCCCCAGGGCAGTGGTCACGGCCCAAAGGCTGTCAGAGCTCCAGGAGCATTTGGACAACGCTCTCAGGGACAGGGTGGGATTGTTGGGATGTCCTGGGCAGGGCCCAGGGCTGGATAGTTCTTGTGGGTCCCTTTCAGCTCAGGAGATTCCATGATTCCATAGCTATTAAATCAAAGCACAGAAGAGAATCAGCCATTCCTCCTTGTCCTTGTGGTGCTGAAGATCCCTGGCACAAAATACATCAAGGCCTTTCCCAGGGCTGAAATTTCAGGGGCATCTCTGGGTTCATTCATGGCCACGTGACCTGTAAAGCTGCAAGAAAACCTGAGATAGGAGAGATGGGGAGTTCACCTTCATGGCTCAGGTGGGGATCAGTGCCTGTGTGTCCTTTACGTTCATGGAATCACAGAGTATCCCGACTTGGAAGGGACCCACAAGGACCATTGAGTCCAACTCATGGCCCTGCCCAGGGCACCCCAACAATCTCACCCTGTGCCTGAGGTTGTTGTCCAACATTCGACTGTATATCCTTAAAAACAAAAATGGTAAGAAAAAGCTTCCAGACAGGATTTGTATTTTCAGTCTTCCAAAGCTGTGGGATCTGACCCCAAGCCGAGTTTGGAGCAGAGGGTCAGCAGGAGTCAGAGCTGAGCAGTCACATGGGGACACGAGCTGGGACTTGGGATTTGCATCATTTGCTTTTCTAACTAAGGGGCTTAAAGTGGTGTTTAATAGTCCTGCTATTTTTGTTATTAAATATGTCAGTTTTAATACCGTCATTATGAGTCCTGCTTTTACAGCTCCTGTGATGAGAAATCTCATTAAAAGTTGGAAATGGTTTCTGTTAACTGTGCTGGTCACAGAGTTCTCATTCAATTTGGACTTTTTTTTCTAATTAAACATCAATGTCAGGAGGTGGCAGCAAGGGGGTGAATTCCTGCATTGGATCCTCCAGGTGGGACCAGGGAAGGGGTGGAGTGTGGTCAGGGAAAGGTTTGTCTGGGGTGGGTCCTGAAGAACCATTTCTCCCCAAAAGGGCAAAAATGAGAATGCCAAACCCCCATTTTAAATAATTTCTCTGAGAAATCTTTTAGATTGAGACACTTCAGTTTCCCAAAAGCAGCAGCAGGAGTTTGAGGAGCAATCAGAGTCTGTCTGTGATTAATGGCAGAGGGTGGAGGGGGGGGGGAATTGCACCAGGTTTTTTGGGGGGATATTTCATGCCCTCTGAACCCAGTGGTGTGGGACTGTGCTCAGCTGTGCTGGGGCATCTGGTGCCTGGTGTCATCCCTGTCATGGAATCACAGAATGGTTTGGTTTGGAAGGGACCTTCAAAGACCATCTAGTCCAACCTCCTGAAATGTCCCCCTCCCTGAGGGCAGGGAGAGTTTCCTTGGTTGGTTTTTAACTGATGGTATTTTTCTCAAACTTCAACAATGCAGGATACAGTTTTAAAAAAAGGCTGGATGTGACATTTCAGCTTTTAGGGGGTTTTGATTTGTTTTGATTTCACTTTGGTTTTGAAGCCACTTTTTTACTCGTTTTGCTGCTCATTTGTTGGGAATTGCAAAAAACCAGGTTGTTAAAGGAAGAGAAAGTGGATAGAGAAATGTTCCCCCAGTAGAGCTCATTGCAGAAGGTGCTCATTGACACTCAGTCCTGACTCTGCAGATTTACAGAAATACTTGCTGACTTTCCATCTCACATCTTCCCTTCCCGCTCCAATAAGCAATTTACTTCAGCGTTTACTAGTTCCTGAAGTGGTTATGGCAATGCATATTGAAATGAGAGCTGAAATTATCCTGCAGAAACAAAAGTGCAGCTCGTGCTGTGGGGGGAGGGTGAGGGACCCAGTGCCAGCAGGAATTTTGGGTTTGCTGTTGGACATAAAGAAACATGGAATAGGTTGGGTTGGAAGTGACCTTAAAGCCCATCCAGTCCCACCCCCTGCCATGGGCAGGGACACCTTCTACTCTTCCAGGTTGCTCCAAGCCCCATCCAACCTGGCCTTGGACACTTCCAGGGATGGGGCAGCCACAGCTTCTCTGGGCAACCTGTGCCTGGGCAACCTAGTCCCCTCTAGACTTCCTCCAGCAGATCCATGTCCTTGTTTACTCAGGTCCTGTTTTGTACTGGGAGCAAAATAATGAAAATCCAGACCTGGCTGGAGCTCAGGGTTTGCAGGGTGTCCAGCTCTGCTGCTTGGTGGGCCGGTGGGTGGCCGTGGAATTTTTATACCTCCAGGCTTTCTGATAAAATCATTTTAATTGCGTAAATTGACAGAAATGGGTAGTTGGAAAGTTCAGCAAACTTCCTGAATCAGCTGTCCTGAAAAGCTGTAGATGCTGTCCCTGTCTGTCTGTCCACACAGGGTCTGCCACCCTGTAAAGCTCAGGGGGACAGGGAGTCCAAGCTGGAGGACACCAATAACTTGCTGATGTCTCATCATAAAAGTGAAGTGGTTGATTTCCCTCTCCATCCCTCAAATTATTATTAGGGTGTGTGTGCAATATCTACTTGATATCAGTACGGATAATTTTGAAGGAAAAATGTTCCAAGGTGAGATGTAGTGGAGGGGAAGTGATGTAAAGCCATGTCAGCCCAGCACAGATTGGGATCTGATACCTGTGGCCATGTTGTCAGTGTGATTTGTGTCCTGTAAATACCCACCTGCATGAAATGAGATGAAATTGTGTTTTCTCTTTGCTCCTAAAAATCAATTGTCCTGTTAAAATCACAGTGAGTGAAAAGCAGACACTGCAGAGCAGCCTCGTGATTTGCAACAGTGTCAGGTCATTTTTTATTCTGTTCCTGAAGACAGGTGGCTCCAGCCTTCCTGTACACGGACCAGGGTTGTGGGATGTAGCTGGGGATGCCTGGGCATGGCTCTGTACCAGGTGGGTCTGGGGACACACTCCAGCCCGGCTCCAACAGGGACCAACTCCTATTTCCACAGCCCCCAGAGCCAAACGTGTCCTCAGAGAAAAACTTGGAGCTTTGTGCCCCTCAAAACACAGTTCCAGATTTGTGGAGTTACAGCTTGTACAGAGCTGCCCCTGGAGAACCTGCTGTTGGAGTATAGGAAGAAAAGCAGTGACAGGACTTGGGAAATGGGAACCCAAACTGATGTTCCTGGACTTCCCCTGGTCTCCTGAACCCTGGTGTGGCTCCTGCAGAGCGAGCAAAGAGGAGGTGGAGGAGGAGTAAGTGCTACCAAACCCATCTGTGCTTCAGCCCCTGAGCCTTAAGAGCATCCCAAGGTGGAAGATTTGCCTGGGAGCCTCCAGGATGTGAAGGGCTGTTGGTCCATCCACCTCCATGCCTAGAATGGGTTGGCCCATGCTGGAATGTTGCACTTGACTGGGTCACGTGCAAGGTCTGCCTTCAGAAGGGGGACACTGTGATGGGAAAGCAGGGGGGTTGTTTTCCCAAAAGCTCTTTGGATAGTTTAAGACCCAAATTTAAGACAGGCCAGTAATGAAGATGCAGGAGGGGAGTTCTGTGTGATCTTAACTGGGCTCTGCAGAACTAATTGGCACATCCCTGGGATTTGGCTCTGCTCCAGAACACATCTCACTTCATTATCCCAAACGATGGTGACACAGCCTGCCAATTGTTCAACAGGCTCATTTATTTCTGATTTCATCTTGGAGGGAATAAGGGATCACTGCTCATGAAAATATAACAACCATAAACTCACAACTCTTGTTTTTTAAAAATTCTATCAGTTTCTCTTCTCACCTCATATTGTTTTTGTTAGATTGGGTGTATTTCTATCCTGAGGAAAACAAACAGTGACTCAGATCTGATGTCACCCAGTGCTTTCTGGACAGGAGAAATATGGCAAGAAAGGTTAAAATACTCCTGGAAGTGTCCAAGGCCAGGTTGGATGGGGCTTGGAGCAACCTCCTCTAGTGGAAGGTGTCCCTGCCCGTGGCAGAGGGTGGGACTGGATGGGCTTTAAGGTCTCTTCCCACCCAAAACAATCCATGTTTTTAGGATTTTTCTTCAAACCTCCCCAATAGTGGAAGTGTTTTGGTTCATAAGTTACTTAGGGAGCATTTAGCACTGACTGGTACTTGGGCTGCTGCAGGTGAACAGACCCTGGGGCTGCAAGTTCTGACCCTTCCAGCCTTGCTCCAAGGGGGTCATTCCCCAGGACACCAGTACTGGGTCAGGCTTGGGATACAAAGGAACAGTTCCCTTTTCAACTTTACATGAGGGTGGAGGAAAGGTTGAATTCAGGATGGATGTGGAAAGCTGTAGAGTGGAAGGATGGAGGGTGGAGGTGCTGGTGGCAGTGGGGAGATGCTATGGGGTGTCCAGCACAACCAGAGAAGAGAATTTAGGCTCAGGGTAGTGTCAGTGCATCACCCTGTTGGTGTTTTCTGGCTACCAGAGATTTAATAATTCTGATTCCCAGAGATTTTCATTAGTCAGGATTTAGCCATATTAGCACTCCTCCTTCTTCAGCCTGAGCTGTTTGTCTGAGTAGTGTCAGTGGTACAAGTACAATGGGCAACTCTGAGCCCCAAATTCCCATTTCAGTCCTGTTCATTTCCGATATTGGAGCACTGCTGGATGGACTCTCCTGCTTTGCCATGAACATGCATTTGCATTTTGTTTCTCCCCTTGGTTTAATTAAAAAAAAAAAAAGCAAAGCCAAAACAACCCAGGAAACTGCTGTTGCTTCGCTTTTGGCCTCAAAGGTACAGAGTTGGTGGCAATGAAACAACCAAGTTCCCAATGCTGCCTGTGGATCTGACCTGGTTGGGTGGTGCAGTGATGGCTCCATTCCCAGATCAGTTACTGAACCTCTGCAGACCAGTCTGACAGTCACTGGGGAAGATTTCCAGAGGAAGGACCCCCTGTGCAATAGAACTGTGACCTGGGAAAATGGAATGATGAGAACTCTGAGTTTCAGTGGAGACAGGGAGTCTTCCAGCACTTCTGACTCCCTGCCTTTGGGAGAGGAGATCCAACAGCAATGATCTCCTGCTTTATTTCCATTTTGGTACCAGGTGGGACATGCTTTGTTTAAATTTCTCTTTGCAGTTGTAACTACCTCATGTTCTGATTAAAGATTCTTAATTTCTCTTTAATGAACTATAACATTTTGCATATTTTTAAGCACACGTTTTGGATGTTTTTAAAAGGCATTTTGCAGAAGAAAGCAGAGCTGTTGCCTACAGCTCCGGCTGATCTGGGCTTGGTGCACTGCTCTGGGTCCTTTAAAATTTCATGATAAAACCCTGTTTGCAGCCCAGAGCAGCAGTTGTTTTGGAGCTGGCAGGAAACCCGGCCTGGAACACCCCAGTAAGTCGGAGTTACTGGGGGTTGCTTTGGCTCAGGAAGGATCCCTGGGTTTAATCCTTTTTGGCACCTTACAAAGTGCCCTGATTTTTTTTTTTGTCTTCTGTTGCTGATACATTTCTTCAAACAAATATTGAGGAGTAATAGCATCAGTGTGGGCATTAGTGAGGAATCCAAGGCATTCCCACAGGCATTGCAAAGCAATCAATTAATTTCAGAAAAATCCAGAGATTTCCAATATTTCCAAATATGGGAAACTGACAGAAACATGTTAAGAACATAATAAAGCTAAAGGGGAAAAGTGAAAATTCCTACTGAAGAGATTTCCCTGGAAGTGTCCAATGCCAGGTTGGACAGCGCTTGGAGCAACCTGGTCTATGGAAGGTGTCCCTGCCCATGGCAGGGGGTAGAGCTGGATGGGCTTTAAGGTTCCTTCCAACTCAGTCCGGTCTGGGATTCTCTGAAAGTGGGGGTTCTGTATCTTAGGTTCTATTTTGCATATAAACATTAAGATTTGTGAGGAATTTCCACGGGAGGGTGGGGTCGTGGCAGATAAAAGCACAGAAACTTGTGTTGAGCCTTATTATCAGCCAAAGTTTTCCCAGTTTTTTTTAAATACCCCCTTCCCAAAAGAAGGAGCTGGAGAGAAAGGAAGTTCAAACAATTTGATTCTTTACTAAGTATGTCTGAAAATGCTCCAGCTTCTTAAACCTTAGTCCAGGTCGTAGATTTATGTCTAAGGGAGGTTGTAGGAACAGAATCTTTTCCAGAAGTGAGGTGGAATCTGAAATGATGCTAAAAACCCCAGGAGAAATGAAGTTTTTCAAGGAAATTGAAATTAAAGTGTAGGAGGATGGAAGAGTTGGAGAGATCTTAATTTTAACCCAGTGGTGTCTGGCAGCTGTTTGCTGAGGTATAACAAGGATGGGCAGCTCTTATTGTGCTGAAGTGTTTTATCTCTGTAGAAGTACTGAAAGAGTAACTGGTGTGAGATTAATTTCTGATTTTAGGAAGACTGGAGACTTTCTCAGGACCCTGAAGGGTCAGCATCCTGTCTGTGGATGTTCTGTACAGATGCCCGGGTGACTTGGGGACTTGGAAATCAGAAATTCCAAAACCACGTCCTTTGAAAATTCAAATATAAAAGTATTATTGATTTTTCTTGTGGGGTTCAGGGAGAGATCGGGCTGTGTGAGGTGTCTGGTCACTGGAAAGCATCAGAGGACTGAGGCAGATTCCCAGGTTGAAAAGCTGCCACAGTCAGACCCTAAGTGGGAAGAACTAAACAAAAACAAATGTTGTTTGTTTTGGGAGCCACCACAGCAAATCCACCCATTTGTACTCACCCTAAGGAGGCATAATCTCGTTTAAACAAACAGATGTTTGTTTTCTCTTGTTTAACTGTGTGCTGAGAGCTGAATCTCCCTCCTCAAGCCCCTTTTTCAGGCATCACTGCCTTGTCCTGTGTAGATAGTCCTGAAAATTCTCCCTGTGGACATTAAGCAAATGTTGGGCTGTGCTGCAGCTCTCACTCACTGCTGGGGGCACTGCCCGTGTTCATCATCCCTTCAATCCCTCATTACACACCAGACTTCCAATGCAGAGGAGAATATTTTCCAATAATCCCTGTTTTATGCCACAGTCAGTGTCCAGCCTGGCAGTCAGAGCTGTAACAGGATCATTGTAATGAGATGCAAATCGTTCCCAAACAGGGCTTTTCTTCCAGAGCTGCTGCTGCCTGTGGGATGTACCCACACCCTGCTGTTCCTCGTGCTTGGGCTGCCCTTGGCACAGCAGGGCTATGTGCTGCTGGCACGGCTGGTGGAGGTCCAGCAGGGCAGGGATGTGCTGGGGACATCCCTCACCCTCTCCAGGTACCCAGGAATTAAATCTGGGCAGAGTCCTGGCAGCTGAAACCAGACAGTCCTTGATTCCTGGGTGATAAAGGACAGTACCCAAGGCTGTCAGAGCCTTGGGTGAGTTGGTGGCAGTTGGAGATGACCCACGTGGTAGCTGACATGGTGATGATCTCCTTCAGTAACTCTGACCTAACAAGGGCTGTTTTCCCACAGACTTGTGCCTCCAGGTATTTAAAGAAGTGCAAACTTCAAGTGAAGCTTTTTTTGGCATCCAGAGCCCTTTCCTTCCTCATGGATGTTGAGCACTGGGTCCCTCAGCAAAGGTGGGGCTTTGCTTTCAGTGTGAGCACTTACAGCCCTCCCTCCTCCTCCCTGCCCTGCCCTGCTCTTCGTGGGAATGGAGGTATTGATTTGTTCAGTCTTTGAATCATGGAATCCCAGACTGGTTAGGGTTGAAAGGACCTTAAAGATCATCTTGTTCCACCCCCTGCCATGGGCAGGCAAACCTTCCATCAGACCAGGTGCTCCAAGCCCCTTCCAACCTGGCCTTGGACACTTCCAGGGCTGGGGAAGTATCCTACAGAAAAGATAGTTCTCAATATTGTCTTTCTGCTGTACAGTTACATATCTGTGCACGTGTGTATCTCTGTCCCTCTGTAGTTCTGGGTCTCATGCCTCTATTTTTCATTTAACCAAAGAGAGAAATTCCTACACTAATTTCCTGATGCCCTTCTAGGGCAATTTATTAATCTGATGGAATACAATGAGGTGATTAAACTTCTGCATTATCAATTTAAGCTAAAAAATAAAGCACTTCCATGCCAAAATCCATAAGCTGCTCATGTTTCTTGCAGTGGTTGTGATGCTCTGGATTCCCTGGTGTCTGTGCCAGGCTGGACCATCCCTGCTGGGAGCTCTTCCTCTTCAGAAACATCCATTCATTCTGGAGTCACCCTTCACCTTCCAGCTCATTGTCATTCTTCTGGGCTCCATCTGGGGTGACTGAATGTATTATTTGTGTTACTTCCCAGTACACCAGGAAAATAGATCTTCAGTAGCAATTTCCATATTTTTTTTTTCTGATTTCAAAATAGGAAAACTCAAAACAAAAATAAACCACAGGAAAGCTGGATGAAGAACTGCAAAGCAGTTGAGGTAGTTCTGCCAAAACCAGTGATGCTGCCAAAATTCAAAGGTTGGATGGGGCTTGGAGCAACCTGGGCTAGTGGAAGGTGTCCCTGCCCATGGCAGGGGGTGGGACAGGATGAGTTTTAAAGTCCCTTCCAACCCAAACCAATCTGGGATTCCATGATTCTCTGGTGTAAGTTCTGTTCGTGTATGGTGTCTCCTTCTCTCCAAGCAAGCAAAATATTCCTGTTTGCATCTAGTTGTGAAATTTGCTTCAGTTTCTGGTTTCCAGCTCGAATCGAGGGGCTGTTGGCAGGTTCTCAGTGAGGAGCACTCAATAGGGCAGAGCTGTGTTCCATGAATCACCATTGCCCTTTGTAACCACCTTCATGGTGCATTCCAGGGAAAGTGACAAACAGGGATTGCCATTCTCACCGGTTTCCTCCAGCTTTTGGCAGTTTTGGGGCATCTGTGGTTCCTGGAGCACCACAAAGTGCTGCAGCGTGTGGAGACTTTCCCCGGTGCTGAAGGGGAGGAGAGCACAGGGGAGCTCCACCACACCCAGGGGACACTGTGACTTTCTCCTGGGGAAGTTTGGGGTAGGAATGAGGACAGGGCAGGCTTTGCTGAGCTTTCCAGCATCTGTGCTGAAGGTGTTTCTCATGAGGTCTCACCCAGCAGCACCTCAGCAGAGCCGTGAGGGCAGCGGCTGCTCGGAACACACCACACGTTTGGGATCTGAGGGAGATAATCAGATTCAGAACATGCTGAATCTTTTTAATGAATGTGTCTGGGCCCTTCAAAGAAACAGAGGAAGGAGAGGAAATTCCTCAAAGGTATGTTCTAGGCAGCCTTGTGTTTACCCACCAGAAATTGCCTTGAGGAAGAGCATGGTATGTCCTTGAGGAGAAGGGAGGAGCAGAGCTGAGGGGCTGAATGGAGCTAGAGGAGGCTACATGTTTGGTAAAAAGTCAATTTTTTAGTATTACTGCTTAATTCTTCCTTTTTTCAAGCAAAGAGACCTCTCCTGTCCTTTGCAGAGAGGCAGAATTGCCCCAAATTACCTCGTCAGGAGGGATGGTGCTTCTAAATGAAGCAAGTCCCTGAGCCCTGATCTCCAGTAACTTCTGGGGTCAGGAAATGATAGCAGCAATAATAGAAATAAATTGGTGCATTTCTGTGTCTGACTGGTACCGACTATTAGACACAGAGGCTGAAATTACTAATTTCATTTCTCTCCTCTTTTCAATTAAACTCTGTGTTTATATCCCAGGAATTTTACAAACTCATCCTCCCTGTGGCTGAGAGGAGTTTGATTGCACCAAGACAAGAAAAGAGGGGCCAAGGTGACAAGTGTCCACATCAGGGGAGGGTTAGATTATATATTAGGTAATTTTTTTAATGGGAAGGGTTGTAAAGCATTGGAACTGTCTGCCCAGGGTAGTGGTGGAGTCCCCGTCTCTGAAGAGATTTAAAAGTTGTGTGGATGTGGCACTTGGGGACACGGGTTAGTGGTGAACGTGGTGGTGGTGCTGGTTGACAGTTGGAGTTCGTGATCTTTAAGGTCTTTTCCAGCCATTCCATGATCCCATCCATGGTGCTGATGTCACTCACCTGGCTGAGCACCCTCGGGGCTGGGAATGGGCAAGTTCCTTCAGAGTGTTCCAGTAGTGAAAAAGTTGGACCAGACACAGATTTATTCTGATTCCTTCTCGCCAAACCATCCTGCATCCCGGTCTCTTCTGCCCAGGCCCATCCTCAGCAGCAGGAAGGCTGGATTTCTCTGCTGGGCTTGGTTTCTATCGGGCAGGAGCTTCGTGCTGATGCTTTTGCCTGACCTGCTTCGTCCTGGTCACACAGTTCTTAAGGTTATTCCCTTCTCTTCCAAGGTGTTTGAACTCTACCTGTTTCTTTGTCTCAGTTCAAGTCCAAGTCCCCCAGGAGGCATTAGAGAGGCAGCAGAGCTAAGTATGAAATGCTGGCCATGATTTTTAAAGCGAGACGTGGTTTCTCTGTAGTATCACATGTTGGATTTTCATTCCCAGCGTCGCCTTCTGGAGCTCCCCATGCAGAGCTGGAGATTACAGGCATTTCTCACATGGGCTGGGGGAGTGCCTGGGATCAGATCCCTCTCAGAGGACTTAGCGCCTTGAGCTCAGTGCCAGCAACAGTGAGGGGGGTTTGGAGAACGGGTCAGACACTGGAGTGAGCAGGGATGGAGGTGCTGCCTTGAGCATGGAACCCCCTTTCCCCTCACCTTTCTCTGTGTCTGGTCACCCCTTTCCCTATCTCTGGTCACCCCTTCTCCTCTCACCTTTCCCTGTCTCCATGTTGTGGTGGCTGTTCCTACATAACAGAGCAGCTTCTTCCAGGTATGGGATGAAGCTGGTGAGTGCCTGCCCTGCAACCCAGACATGCTCATTACCTGCTGCTCAGGAATTAATTACTTCATGGCTTCACTCATCTGCTCCTCAAATTTCTGTTCCTTCCAGCAGTTTCCAGGCATTTGGGTGAGATTCCTTCACACTGGAATGCTTTTCTTAAATGCAGTTTTGTAATTTGGTGGTTAAAATAGGGTCACAGAATCCCAGAATGGTTTGGGTTTGAAGGGATCTTAAAGCCCATCTCATTCTACTCCCTTGCCATGGGCAGGGACACTTTCCACTAGCCCAGGTTGCTCCAAGCCCCGTCCAACCTGGCCTTAGACACTTCCAGGGATGGGGCAGCCACAGCTTCTCTGGGCAACCTGTGCCAGGGCCTCACCACCCTCACAGGGAAGGATTTCTTCCCAATATCTCATCAAAAGTGCAACTGCAGGGAAATACAAACTATGTCATAAAGGAGAGAAAAGATGGAAAAGGTGATTGGAACAGGGGTGATTAGGGGTATTTGAAAAACCGTGGCTTTTTTCTCACTGCTGAGCAGGATGGTGGCTCAGGCTGGGCAATCGCTGGTGCTGAATCCTGATCCCCCCCTGAATGGGTGGCTGGTGCCTGTGTGGAGCCTCATGGTTGTGCTGTGGTTTGGTGGGACTAGCTGGGAGCAGCCAGAGGCTGTTGCCTGGAGAAGGCTCAGGGGTGACCATGTCACTCTCTAGAACTACTTGAAATGAAGCTTTGGTGGGGGTCAGGCTCTTCTCTCAGGGAACAAGGGACAGGACAAGAGGGAACATTCCCTGGGGCTGCAGGTGCCTGGGCAGCCCCTTGGCTGGGCCCCCCACTCTCCATGGGGAAGTATCTGCTGAGCTGGGGGAGCAGCTCTGGGGATGGAGCTGTGCCCGGTGTGATCCTTCTGCTCCACCCCTGGTGATGCCCAACCGTGGCTGAGGTGGGGCTGGACAGTGTGGCCATGGGGACCAGCAGCTGAGGGGGGATCTGTGGAGACCCTGAACCCTCTGCAGGAGGGTTGAGGGTTCCAGTCCAGCCACGGAGCCTCCAGCACCCCCGCTCTCCCCTCTGCGTTCCATCATCCCACGTGCCATTGAACACTCTCTCATCGGGGTGCAAATAAGGGCACTGTTTCACTTGCAAGAGGATCTTCAGCTTTCTGAACCTTCCACTCCTGTGCCTTTGTCCTCCCTTGTCCTTGTGGTGTCCTTGCAGTGTAAGGAGATGTGGATTGCTCTGTGTTTGTAAAATGCAGGAAAATGCGCTGAAATAATCTCAAAAAGGGGCAGATGTTCTCTGAACACTTGGTTTGCTCGTCAGGCCTCCCTGACTCTGCAATAATCCAAAACTTCATAGGGAAGAGCACTTTTATCCTCCCTCCCACTCCACAGGATTGTTTTAGAGTAAAATTTGCCTAAATTTAATCGTAAAACGCTCAGAGTGTGGCTTCATACTGGAGTGTAATTCCAGCCCAGGTTATGTTCAGTTCAGACCAGAAGCTGATATTGCATTGTGACATTCAACTCAATCCAGAGTTTATTTGTATTCCAAATCCATCTATTGCAAAGGCTGCTCTTTATGAGCTCAAAGAGCTATAAAGCATAAATATTTATTCCTTAAAGGTTAAGATTGCCTTAAATCATTCCAGCTTATTTGGTGAGCAGCACTTATAATTAAAATAAGCAGTTGAACTCGATCTGCATGTATGAAATAAGTATATATATGTATATGGATGTATATACTTGACTGTGATGCGGGTGGAAGCTGTGGGATAATTGCTTCCATCACATCAAAAGATGCACTGATATTGTGTTTGGATTTGGTAATAAATCAACATAAAGAAGCAGCTGAAATTATATAATGGCAAGTCACATTTCAACAGGCAGCATAAACCGTGGTAGGAGAATGAGCAGAGCTCAGCTCAAATGTGTGTGTGGAATTACAGGGAGATAATTATGCATGTTATGAAAATTATTCCAGTTTTGGGTGTAGAGAATTCATAGAATCCCAGACTGGTTTGGGCTGGAAGGGACCTTAAAGCTCGTTCAGTGCCACCCCCTGCCATGGGCAGGGACACCCTCCACTAGCCCAAGTTACTCCAAGCCCCGTCCAACCTGGCCTTGGACACTTCCAGGGATGGGGCAGCCACAGCTGCATAACCTTTTCCAAGGATATTGTTGTAGATAACAGGTTGTTCATGTGCGCAAACCCCACCAGAACAAGGTGATGAAATTCCATTTTAATCTGTCTGATACTTCTGAAATCAACAGGATTAAAGTCTCCTTTTTGTTGTCATTAAAATTAATTTGAAAAGCTGAAGAAACCCCAAACCCTCTTGCTCTATAAAATATTATTCCTGGAATTAATTGTGTAGGAGTGTACATCTAAGGTACAGATGGAAATGGTCTCCAAGGATGTGGAAACCAGAATTTCCATGTGTTCACGTGTGTGTTCTGCTGAGGGGCTGTTGGGAATCTGCTGTTGTGCCGTGTAATTAGAGGCACCTTCGACTCCAGAGTTGGAATTGCTGGTTCCTCAGCATTCCTTGATATCCAGAGAGCTCATAAAAGGTAATGGTTTTGCCAGGGGCTTTGACAGAAGCAGAACTAAGGAACTGTCATTGCCTGAGGTCTGAACATGGGCTCAAGCTGGAAAATGGTTCAGTTCTTGTTAGAGGTGGCCGAGGTACAAGTGCCTCCAGTCACGCTGTGGTGCTGTAGGGAGCACAACAAACATCCCACTGACCTGCTCCTCTTCCCTAAATGCTTTATTTATCATTCTTTCTTCCCAGCAAGTCTGGATTCCATTTATCACTGCACCATGCAGAGGAATTTCTTTATTGTGCTGTCGATCGTGTCTTGCAGGGATTTCTTTATCCTGACTTAATGTTGGGGAAAAAAAAGAAGGGAAATAATGAAATGTTTCATTTCCTGATATTTATCCTGTAGCTGGTAGTTCATCTCCTCATATCCCAAGGAAGTCCTTCAGCTCTCCCCTGGGAGGGTGGTGAGGCCCTGGCACAGGTTGCCCAGAGAAGCTGTGGAAGCAACCCTGGAAGTGTCCAAGGCCAGGTTGGACGGGGCTTGGAGCAACCTGGGGTAGTAGGAGGTGTCCCTACCCATGGTAGGGGCTTGAAACTCTCTAAGGTCCCCTTCAACACAAACCATTCTGGGATTCCATAGTTCTGTGTTGGTGAGAGTTATGTTTAATGCTGTGCTTTGGCACCTGGGATTGTAGGAACACAAATCATAGAAGGGGTTTAAAGTGTGTGAGTGAGTTTTTATGAGTGGAGGTTTCAGAAATTATCCATATTATTCTTAAATTCAGAGAAGTTGGGATGGGAACTGTTTGATAGCCCATGAACAGTTAGTGAAATGAAGGGTCAGTAAATCTGGCAGCTTGGATTGTGCTTGGGAAATACATTCTTCCCAAAGTCTGCCTAAAGTAAGGATGTGTCTGTACTGACAGGTCAGTTTGGAAATGGTGGCTTGTAAATAGAACATGGAACTTCTAATGGGACACCTGAACTTACAGCTGAGAGGAGAGGATGTTGTGTGGGCCTTACATGGGATTCTCAGTTTCTGAAAAATGGTTTTGTGCATAATTAATGGAAAATTAATACTCCAGGTTTGACCTTAAATTTGGCAACAGCCCTGAATTCTCCAGGACTGAGTGGCCTGGTTTAATTAGCACAGTTCTAGCAGCAAACCTGGGTTACTGATTTTCCCACATGAGCACATCAGTGATTTTCTGCTTTGGGCCCTGTCTGAGCAGACTGTGGTTCCCTGGATAAAGCTGCAGTTTTAAATCATTGGCAAAATCATTTCCTATGGATAGAGTGGGACACAAAGAGTTTGTGAAGAGTAACAGTAGAAACCAGAGGTGTGTTCTTTAAAATAAGAAAACTGGTCTCACTGTAATCTGCTCTGAAGGCATTAATCTGTCCATGCAAATTCTTATTTTGAGGGCCATGTTTTCTTTCATTTAATTTCAAAAATTCTGAGAATTAGTGGGCAGGCTGGAACAGGAATTTAACTAAAGACAAACCTTCTTGTTTTAAACTTGCAAGTGGCTTTGGGGGGAAGTGTTTAGCAGGAGATTAATAATAAAGTCATTAAAGTTGGAAAAGCTCTCTGAGGTCTCCACGTCCAACCCTCAGTGCAGCATCACCATGTTCACCACCAGCCCATGGCCTCAAGCGCTGAAAGAAATGTTCTGTGAAATACAGTTGGGAAACAAGCTGAGTTTTTTAAAGGCTTCTTTTTTACAGGTTGAAAATGGGTTTCCTTATGGTTTGCACACAGGTTCTGGCTCCAGGCTGGATACCCACATGGGTCCCTTGATGCCAACTCAAGTCACCCGTGTCACCGCAGTGTCCGCGCCGGCTGTGACGTTCATGGCCACCAACCTCATGGACCAGGCACTGACAGGTGGGTTGTGTTTCCGTGTCCTGGAATGATGACTGAAGCACAGGCTGTGGATTTGTGTCCTCCCAACCAACCTGTGCTTCCTGTGCTGCACGGGGATGGGGACCCTCAATGAGTCTCGTCCAATTTGATGACATTTGCTTTAGTTAATTAGGGGTGTACTCGGTGTGTTTTGGGTTCTCTTTTCTCACTCCAGCAATTGGCTGTAGCTTTGAATTTGATGATATAAAAGGCAGGTCTCTGACACATCTTAGGCTTTCCCTGTCCTGCACTGGTGGTTTTCACAGCCCTGCAGTGACAATGTGCTTGTCTTTGGGGTAATTGCTCCACAAGGCCTTGTTGGCCAAACCCTCCGAGGGCTTTTTGTGATGCACTGTGTGATAAACCAGGTTTATTTATTGCCATTTAAATGTGTGTGTGTTGTGAGAGAAGGGGCAGTGCTGTTTCCAAAGGCTAGAGGAAGTCTCGTGGCTTTTTTCAGATTTGTGTACACTCAAATCACCGTCAGATTTTGCCAGGAAATTGGGAATATCACCCCTAACAACAGGACATTGCTCTTGCGGTGCTGTCAGTGTGAAGGCAGGAGCTCTGTTACTGCAGGGGAGATGCTGCAATGGGGTTGAAGAGGTGATTCCTCTGCCTGAGCTGGGGCCACGCGGCCACAGAGGGGGATCCAGCCACCCTTGCTACCTTTATGGCACTGCAGGGCTGTGCAGGCACCTTCCGAGCCCTGTTCCATGGAAAAAAATGAGTGTTTATCAGGAATTACTCTAGGGATCAGTTCAGGAGTAATTTATCTGATCCTTCAGCCCTAAAGATTAGACTTTGTTGTCCAAAGAGATTGTAAATCCCCATCCCTAGAAGTGTCCAAGGCCAGGTTGGGCAGGGCTTGGAGCAACCTGGGCTAGTGGAGTTGGGTGTCCCTGCCCATGGGAGGGGGTGGGATTGGATGGGTTTTGAGGTCCCTCCCAACCCAAACCACTCTGTGATTTTATGATTTTCAGGGCAGTGACAAATAGCACCTCTTGGGCAGTGCTGGCTCTGTGCCTGGAAAATCCAACCATGCAATGAGTTTGTCCTTGAACTCTGCACCAACAAATAATTTGTCATTGTTATTGTACTGTTCCCATTACAAATCTCCAGAACAATAAAGGGGATGGTGAGAAGTAACTGCTGGAGGATGGAGAAAAGCTCAGCTCAGGTAGACTTGTTCTAAGAGGGGAAAGGAGTGCTTGGAGGGCACAGCAAAACTGGTGAGAGCATCAAACAGACACCAGTGACAGTGGAAAATACCATGTGCAGGTAGGAGCTGGAGTGGGATCTGTCCCTGAAACTGTGGTGACAGGTTGAAGTGCCACTGGGAGCAGGGCATGGACCTGGCTGGTGTAGCCAGCACTGAAATCCCACAGTGGGATTGAGTGAAAACTCAACTCAGCAGAGGAGGAGTTGGGAATCAGTCAGGGAGGGGTTTTAGGCCAATCTCAAAAGCAGAGCAATAGGGTTATGAGGAGAGACAGAACTGACCTGTGGAGATGCTGGGGGATGATAACACCCAGAGTATTCACATGTGTGCACTTAAGTAAATCCAATTCTCAGAAGCATTTGGAATCAGAACTTTAAACTACTTCTGAGATTAATGGTGGTTTGGCCTCTACATACTTTTGCAAAACAAAATTTTATTATGTCTTGTCCACAGCTCCTCGTGCCATGAATCAACCTTCCCTCTTCCCCTCCCTCTCTAATTCTGCTTTTAATCAGCTGTTTATGATCACACACCGACATCCTCTGTGATTTACCCAAGGTAGTTTTGCTGCTTCACCTTTCCTTTTCACACTGTGAATTATTCATGTCTCTGTACCTGCCGTGGAGCAGGAGAAGCCTCTTTGATCAGGTATTTCATCCTCTGTCTGCAGCGCATCCTTGGGCAGCAGCACAGCAAAGGGATGATGATCACACCGCTGGGTTTAGGGGCAAAAAAAGGGGTTGGAAAGATGTTGTGGTGCCTGAATTGTCAGGCAGCAGTTTAGTTTATGCACTTAAGTAAAAAAGGAGGGGAAAAAAAGATTATTTAATGAGAAACGAGTAAAGCTGAGGAAAGACATTCTCCAGTTGGCAGTGGAGGGTGAACACAGGCTGTGCTGGATGTTCTTCCCCAGCGTGGGCAGAGGAGGGGAGATCTATAATGATGGAAAAAGTCCTAACAGGGGCTTGCTTGGTGTCTTCCATGGGAAACACAGAGGGTTTGTGGGGCAGTGGATGGACCACCCTCCCCCACCTCTGTGATGTTTGGGGGCTTGGGGTCCCCCCATGGCACAACCCATGGGGTTGGTGCTCCTGTCCTGAGCCCACTGGGGATTCCTGAGCTTGAGAAGGGAGGCACAATCTTGGATTATGTTTCTCTTTACATTATACTTAGGAAAAACATTCAGTGTTCAACTGTAGACATAAAACTAAATGACTCCTGCAGTGCACAGGGACTGTCAGGACTTTCATTTGTTATTTTATTTTCCTTTTTTTTTTATTCCCATCTTCTTTTCTGGGTGCTGACTGTCCCAAATGTTGTGTTTCCCTCGTGAATGCCTAAGGAGCTGCCTGCTGCAGAAGCTCACCCACGTGTGCAGCAAAAGCTGCAGCACCCAAGTCTGTCCCTGGGGCTCTGGGGATGCTGTGAGGTAGCTTTTCAGAGCTGCAAAAAAGAGATGGAAAAAGAGATTGAAGAAGAGATTGAACAAGAGACTGCCTCAGGCGTTTGCAGTGTCTCCTCCAGAAAGGTGTGTGAGGTTCAAAGAGGACTGAGAGTGGCTGTTGGTGTGGGAGAGCTGTCCACACCAGCCCCTCCCTGCTCTGGGCTTCATCCTCAGCTTCATTTACTAACGAGCAGGGCGGGGAAAGCAGAGACAAAAGCAGTTACACTCTGTTGTACCTTCCTGCGCATCAAACCAGAGCTCCTGGAGTGTGTTTAGGGTCTCTCTCCTATTTTAGTTTGCTTAAATCTCCCAATTGACACTCACATGTTTCCTGTGAGGGTGGTGAGGCCCTGGCACAGGTTGCCCAGAGAAGCTGTGGCTGCCCCATTCCTGGAAGTGTCCAAGGCCAGGTTGGACAGGTCCCCGGGTTATCCCTCCAGTGTCCAAGACCTTTCTGAGCACACTCCTGGAATGTCCTTCCCCTTTCCAGAGGCCAGGCAGGAGAAGGTAGAGGTGGACATTGACTGGGTGTGACTTCACTGTGTTCAAAGACCAGTGTTCCTGGTAAAGCTTTGATTCCTGATTACCAGATACTGAGGGAAGGAAGATGAATTTAGAGCCCTCTTTGATATGTATTAGCTGCTCCCTACTCCTGGCTCCTTTAATGTGGAAATTAATTGATCTGGTTTGTAAATCTTCTCTTTCTCTACCCATAAAAACTGAGTAAGTCATCTTCTGAGCAAAATGACATGGATTTAATTTTTTATTATTCTGAAATATTCCAAGTGAAGCAGAGTTAAATATGTGTTTTAAGAGGACGAGAAGACAAAAAGCCCTCCACAATTAAGAAAATAACGTATTTCTTAATATGTCTTACTGCAAAAACTCCTTTTTTTCTGATGTTTGGGTCTGTGTCTCACACCTGCTGCCTTTTTGCCTTTCCCTGGGGTCCCTTAAGGCCTCTCTGTTCTGGAGATATTTCGTAGCAGCAGAAACTACTGGTGTTTAGGATTTCAGGATGGAGACGGGAGTCTGGAAAGGAGAGAAAAGTGTTCTTGTATTGCTTCCAGTGGAAATGCAATCCAGCACTTGTTGGTGGTTCCTACGGAGGTTATCCCAGAGCACAGGAAGATCACAGCAGGATCTCTGGGCTAGGAGGAGAGGGGGTGGCCAGCACCAAACCCCACGGGGGAGAGGGCTACTGTTCCCAGGGGGGCCGTGGTCCCCACAGAGAAGAGGATCATAGAATCAGGGAATTATTTCTGCTGGAAAAATCCTCTGAGATTGAGTCCAACACTTAGCCAAGCACCACCAAGTCCCCCACTAAGCCATGTCCCTCAGGATATCCCATGAGAAAAGATTGTGGGTTCAGGGAGAGCAGGACACAAAGCTCAATGCAATAAAAGCCTCCTTCTAAGGTCTGTGAACGATTCTCATTAAAAGGTGGTATTTGGAAGGTATGTGAGTGAATAAAGAGCTGAGTGAGAAGGAAGAGGTGGAGAGAGGGGGTTCAGAGCTGTAGGGAGTGGTTTGGTTTCTGTTTATTAGTTTTGGCTTGTTGCAAGTTTATTTGACATTAAAAAAATTGCTTTCTCCCCACAGATCATGGCAAAGAATCGAGCAGATCCTCCTGCCCCCCGACTCTGATCCTGCACACGGACAGGAAGAGTGTCCCTGTGGACAGCGACGGCAACAAGGTCTGTGCTGGAGCTTCTTAAAAAGCTCTTTAAACCATTGAACTGCACAAATTGGAGTCAGGGTGTGGGGCTGTGCTGGTGACACACAATCATTTCCTGCAGCTAATTTTAAAGAGCCATGGACTTAATTTACCTTGATGTTTTGTAGGAGCTCTGTCACTGAGTGTCAGAGTGTTAGGGAAGGGACCCTTGCAGCTGGTTTGCTCCCCATGAAATCCCAGAATGGTTTGTGTTGGAAGGGACCTTAAAGGTCATCTCGTTCCATCTCCTGCCATGGGCAGGGACACCTTCCACTACACCAGGTTGCTCCAAGCCCAGTGCAACCTGGCCTAGGACATTTCCAGGGATGGAGCAGCCACAGCTTCTCTGGGCAACCTGTGCCAGGGCCTCACTACCCTCACAGGGAAGGATTTCTTCCCCATATCCCATCTAACTCTGCCCTCTGGCAGTGGGAAGCCATTCCCCCTTGTCCTGTCCCTCCATCCCTTGTCCCAAGTCCCTCTCCAGCTCTCCTGGAGCCCCTTTAGGCACTGGAAGGGGCTCTCAGGTCTCCCTGGAGCCTTCTCTTGTCCAGGTGAACACCCCCAGCTCTGCCATCCTGTCTCCAGAGCAGAGGGGCTCCAGCCCTTGGAGCATCCATGTGGCCTCCTCTGGACTCACTCCAGCAGCTCCAAATATTTCTGTGCCATTTTATGGGGGCAAGAGTGCAGCTGGGTCACCTCCACCCTGTGTTGTTTTGCCTTTTGGAAGTCAGGGAGCAGGACCAGTATGATGGCCGTGAGGAGCTGGGCCCTTTGAGGCACCTACTGCTCCCTGGGCTCATTCTTTCCTGGTTAGTGCCATACACAGAGTAATCCCTGCTCTCCCAAGGGAGCCATTGGCATGGACACGAGCACATTGGCTGCTTTTTCATTTATACTGCTGCAAGTGGGGTGACATTTTTATCATTCCCGTTTATCTGGGCTATTCCCGAGGCAGCTGGTTGTTCATAAAGCCACTCATGGGATAATGGCCCGAAGGGGAATCCACTCCAGGTTAAAGGGGTGATTTGTACGGCAATAACAGTACAAATAAAGCATGGGCTTTATTTGTTAACTCATCTCTGTCTGCCTTTCCAGGGTCATTCCTTTAAACTGGTGGCTGAGGGTGACAGCACAGCCAACGGCAACAAGCCCGTGGCCTCCACCCCTGTGCCGGGATCACCATGGTGAGCAGGGGGGGTCAGACTGATAGAGGTTGTTCCTCAGTGCCATTCCCTTCCCAAACATGTGTTAGTGGGAAAGACAGAACTCCCATGGGCTGTCTTTCTGACTGAAGCCACAGCTGGGTTTGTGCAATCACTTTGGTGGGATGTCTTACCTGTGGTGCACAGGGTGTGTGTCAGATTATTTTAATACTCTGCAGTGGTGGAGCACTTTTCCAATTTGGACTCTTTTACCCAGACCAGACCATTTTTTAACCAGCTTTATTCCCTGCTTTTAATAACAATTAAGCAGCAGAGCTTCTAATTAAAAGATTTGTTCCTTCCAGATATTTATCTTCAGAGATACCAACATTTTCCTCCTGTCAAGAGTGTGTGTGTGTGTGGGTGGGTGTGTGTAAGTCAGTGTTTGTTAGTTCTCATTGTGATTCAGAAAGTGCTGGCTTGAGATGGAAATTCTGTTTGTTTATTCACATATAAATTTAGGGAAGTACAGCTCTCGGATTTTGAATGTCTATTAAGGATGGTGCAATACTTATTTTCATATTGTCTTGGCTGATTCCAAATAACTGTCAGGACAAAGAGCTGAACTGCTGCCATGCATCTCTTACCTGGCCAAGCATTGAGACTGCACTTGGTCACGTCTGTCAGATCTGAAACAGCCCTAAAAAATCAACCTAAAGCTTTGGGGCAGTGCTGGAGTGGTGGTGGGGACCCATCCAGTTGGGGGAACCTGTCCAGAGCAGGTGGGACCTGGCTGGGATGCCACTGGGGGGGCTGTGGGGATGTCCCAGGAATGCCTTTGGGATGCCGTGGGGATGGCCCAGGAATGCTGTGATTACACCTCCTCCCACCAGCCCAGCAGAAAAGGCTCCCATGGCCACCTGCCAGCAGCAAGCAGAGCCCTGGACTGTGGCATCAAGGTTATGGCCCCCCTGTCCCATGGCTGAGGCTCCTGCCACTGGCTGCTCTCAGCCATGGCTTTGGATCAGGAAATCTCTTTTCCTGTGGCTGCTCATGCTGTGGGCACACAGTGAGCTCTGTGCTTGGTTCTTTCTCCCTTCTGGGATAGGATTTCCCCTACTGCTTCAGGGGAGGGGGCTCTTTCAACCATTTCTGTGATGCTGTGTTGGCAAGGAGAGAGTTGGCGTTGGGGTGGGCTGGCAGGGCACGGGCAGAGGGCAGTCCCAGGGGGTGTCACTGGGCACAGCAGAGGGGCACAGGGCAGTCCCAG
>NW_020897747.1:1228319-1295670 GCF_003984885.1 Neopelma chrysocephalum | reverse complement strand
GTATAAAATATGTCTCAGAAGACTCTGTCTGTATGTTTTATTGTCCTGAGTTCCAAGATGTACATTAGGAGAGCATTACCAACACATCACTCAGCTGCTGCACAAGGCAGATACTCCAGAGCTAATGATTATCCAAACGAGTTGTAGAGGGAGGAAAATCCCAGGAGTAAACCTCTGAGTGCTAAAAGGTTTGGTGGAAAGGTGGGTGCTTCCATCTAACCGTGGCTCTGCCGGGCACCTTCTGATCAGCCTGGATTCCTGAAGGGAGGGTTTTCCCAGCTGGACTTTCCCATCCCATGCTCCAGCTTCTTTTCTGCTCTCCATACCTTAGTTGCTCAGTCCAGGTGTTGTCATACTGGCACCAGTCCAGGAGCAGCCCAGTGTGCCAGCCTCTGCTTGCTGTTCCTATGGTGGCTCTATAGCTTGTTCCACCACATTTCTCTCCAAAGACTATGTTTCACCAGTTTAATGGACTCCCTGTTCCTGGGAGTTGTTCTTTCCTGTGGCAGTGCTCCTTTCATGTACTGAGGCTTCACATTGGCTTTACTGGGAGCAGGGTCCATAAGACCTGCCCTTATGGGGGAGGTACTGAGTCGTGGCAGTCACTGGAAGTGCTCTTGGTCTTGATTAGCTGCTTGGAATTCCTGAATGTTCTGCTTTTCGTGGAGAAAAAATAGTCTTTATCCTTCAGTTGCTGCTTGTTCTTTAGTGGCGAGGTCTAGAAAGATGGAGGGGGGAAAAGTGAGACTTTAGTTATTGTTTTAAAGTGTAGTTTTTATAACTAAAGGAGGGTGGCACTGCCAGTCTGATAAGGGGACCTGCCTTGTCCCCTCACCCCAGCGGGGCTGGGTGTTGGCTTTGAAGCAGGGGCACAGCTCCCAATTAACCCCTGTGTCTGTAGGGGGTAAAAAGGAGTGATAACCAGGATTTGTGTCAGCAGTATGAGCAGGAAAACAGCCACAAAGACTGTTTGCTGTTGGTGTGTCCTTATCAACAAAGGCTGTAATTACATTTTTCAATATCAATTTCAATCCACAGATGCCTGTATATATATTTATGTACGTTTTGTATATGACTTGAAGAACTTCAGCAGATACACTTTGGAATTACAGCTAAAATTCATTCTTCAGGAGAAAAAGATAGCATATGCTTTTTATTACAGCTCAGTTAATTCCTGACAAGGGGGAATGATGGCCTGAGACAAAACTGAGGTCATTGTTCATGGTCTATTATCATCATTCATGGTCTGTAATTAATTAACAGGAGAGTCTGAAGTCATGGTTGGTACATCCCACTTCAAAACTCTGTTTTTTGCTGTGTTCCATCCTTTTTATTTATTATCTCTATGTCCCACGAAGACTTGACTCATGCACCAGTTTTTTTTATGGCCATGACTGTCATTGTTGCTAATTGTCTTAATATTCCTTGATATAATTGGGCCTTACTTGGTGTTTGAGCAAGGCAGGTTATAATTAGTATATATTGGCTGCTGAGGTGAAAGGGATTATTTGTTCCCATTTCTCTTAGTTTGTAATCTGGAGTAAATAAATAACAAAAATGAGCTGTGCGTTCCCAACAATGGTTCCCAAATTTATTGAGCTGAGTGGCTGCTGCTGAGTTTTAATTAGAATCTTCAAATCAAAGGCATGGAAAACAAGTTGTCAAGTGAAGTTGTTCATGGGGTGCTCTGGGTTATCTCTGCTGAAAGATCAAGTGCATTTGTAATTTGGGCATAAATGAAAAATTACTCATTTATCAATTACTCCACCTCCCCCAAGTGTTTGTTCTCAGGAGATTGATGGACGTGGCTCTTCACTAATGGTTCCCATCAGGCCATCCCGTGGGATTAGAGAGGAGGAGCAGCTCCTCCCATGCCCCAGAGCAAATGGATCTGTTTTTATCTCCTCCTCTTCCTTAACTTCTCCTGTGGTTTGTCCGGATGTTCAGGTTGAGGAAGTTTTTTCAGCTAATTGGAAGAAAAAGGACATTATAGAATCATGGAATCACAGGATGGCCTGGGTTGGAAGGGACCTTAAAGCTCATCCAGTCCCACCCCCTGCCATGGGCAGGGACACCTTCCACTAGACCGGATTGCTCCGAACCCTGTCCAACCTGGCCTTGAATATAGTTGGTAGAATCCATCAGTGATGGTTCCATTTACTCAATTCCCACAAATGTTTTGGACCCTTTCACATTCAGACAAAAATCTGAAGCCTGTCCCTATCACAGGGGAACTCCTAGGCTGACAGACAACTCCAAAACTGCAAATCAGAGTTTTGCATGGGAGCAGTGGATTGACAAGGACCTGGTAAATGCTGTTTCCTCTTTGTGCTGGAAAATGAACCAGAATTCCTGACAAGGCTGGGATTAGCTGAGTGATTTAATTAATCAGCACTAAGCTCAATAGACCAACAGACTGGGGCAGTGCTCTGCTTTGTGATTCCATGGAAAGATCCCTGTCAGGAGATGTTCTTCCTCAAAGCTTTACATCAATTACTGCATTTTGTGCTTGGTTGCCTCTTCCCTGCACAGTGGGTTTGTAGCTCACAGAGGTCCAGGGGCATGATGTGATTCAGTGGATTTCTGAGTGAGAGCACAGACACCATTTGTCATGTTTTCCTGAGTTTTCCATTGCACTGAGGTATCAGTGATGCACTGGCTGGAATTGTGACCCATTTGCCCACAGTGCTGTGCCCCTGGCAGTCAGTCATGTGGCAAAGTGAAAAGGGTTTGGTCTGCCCTTGCTCTGAGGTGTGATAGGAAGGGTCAGATGGAATCAAACTCTGAAGCTGGGATGTTTTGTGTCAGAGTTACTTTACCTGAAGGCTCTGTGGTAGCTAAGACTGGGTTTTATTACCCAGTTCACAGATTTTTCATGGCAAAACTTTAAAAACCTCCTTTTAAGAGAGCTGTGAGAGATCTTGTCATAAAATGATTTAAAACTTGAGTTCTTCTTGAAGTAGCTGGAGAAATTCACATAATTTGTCATCACCAGGGGGTTTCTCTTGTCCTGTGGAAATGTGGAATGGGAAAGGCTTTGCTGCCTTGGTTGGACTCTCCCCACTTGTTTTACTAAAAAAATATCCCATCAGGGTTCAGAGTGTCTGACCTTCCCACAACATCTGTCCTTGAACCGCCTCTGGAAGGGCTCCCATGGCAGGTGCCAAGTGCAGGGGGGGGATTTTCCTTTTCTTTCATAGAATCACAGAATTACTGAGGTTGGAAAAGCCCTCTGAGACCAATGAGTCCAACCATTCCTCCAGCACTGCCAAGGCCACCACTGACTCGTGTCCCTAAGTTTGGTAGGAACAGGATTGTGCTTGCCCAGTCACCTAACTCTCCTGGAAAGCACCAACAAATAGTCTCATTTCATATTCTTACCCTCAGAGTTAAATTAACACTACTGCTGCCTTTGCAGGATGTCCAACTCCTGATTAATAGCTCTATAATATCTCCGTTGTGTTACATTCCACCTTCTGAGTTCACAGGTTGGTTTTCCTATTTCTTCGTATTCTTAATTGGGTTTTAATTCTTCTCTCAAAGAAGAATTTACTGAGAAGGGGTAATTTATGACCTAATAATTTTATGTTTATTTAAAACATTATTCCATTTATTTATGTTGTCATAATGCTAATTTATTTTCAGGAATGTCGAGATCAATCTCTCTTTATTTCAGAATTCCATCCTTTTCTCCTTATTATCCTTTAGGGGTTTAAGTAGAGTGTCCTTTTGCACCTGCCATGTTTTTCCTCCTCGTGGGGTCCCTGCTCCCGATCTTTCTGTGCCACAAAGTCACAGCTGCTCTTTGCTTTTTATTGTTCCTTTGAGCACTGAATTTAAATAGAAAGTAACATTTGCTGGAAGAACACAAATAAACATGTAATTTCCTTCAAATAGGGAATCAAAGGGAGCTAAGAGCAAGATTCTTAAATTGAAACTAGAAATAAATGACGAAATTTCTGTTCCCTTCACTGGTACAAAGACTGGGCCCATTTTCCAGCAGAAGTCTTGGAGTTGTATTGGGTTTCAGTGAGCTCAGATCTTACCATTTCATTTATTCAAACCTTTTCTCTCCATAACCTCAGTTCGACTTTATATTTGCCTTTAATTTATTTTTTCGTAGTTTCCTAAAGAGCAAGACAAGTTCCTTACCAGGCTAATCCAAAAGGGCTGGAGTTGGTGGTTCTGATATTCCCAAGGGAACCCCTTGCAGTTTGATATTTATATTTCTGAAACAATGTGTTTGGGATGGAAGAGTCACAGCACAAACCAAGCACTGGGTGGTTGTGGCTCCCGGTGTTCTGTCCAGTGGAATTTGGATGAAAACTGCAGCTTATGTGGATGAAAAGAAAATATTTCAGAAGTAAACATGTGTTTTATGACTGAAAATCCAACTTCTAGGTCCTTCAAGGACGCGTGTCCAGGTCAATCCAGGCGAGTGGTGTTGCCTTGGGAGTTATTCCCAACATCAGGAGTGTGGAGGTTGTTGGTATCTCCACAGCCTTGCCACAGTGGTGCTTGTATTCCTGGGAAAGCAGGGGTGTATTTGTTCGTATTTGAAAGAAAAGTGGGCTAAGGGGGGAGGTTCTGGGGGAGTTCTCTCTAGTGAATCCCTCAGGCTGCCAGCACGGAAATCATTTTGCAGGAATGTCTTTGCAGTTGCATTTTTAAGGGAAGGGAGGAGGGAGGATCAGGTGAAACAGTAACAAGATTGAAAATAATAATGTCATGAATGAAAAATGAGTGATTTTGCTGAATAAATGAAAATGGTCAGTTTATTGCCGTCCCTTTCCTTTGGATGAAGCAATTCTGGTGATCTGATAAAATATGTAATATTTTTTTAAACACTCTGAGCAGCAAAGACAAGGAGTGAAAGCTCCTTTGTATTCCCATTTCTCTGGTTCCAGTCTAATAATGATTTCTTTCTTTTTAGCAGACAAGTGTGTTAGTTCTTGCCCAGGGGATGAAAACGATGATCTCAACATCAAAACTAAGAGAAATAAGTAAGTTCTAAAGTTTGCTTGTCTGTATGTAATGGTGGGAAGGGAACGTTTGGTACGAAGGAGGGCAAAGAAAACACAGTTTACCTGTGTGGATAACTAAATTATAGGAGTCATTCTGTGGGTATCCAGTCCTCATCAGACTCCAGGTTTCTCTGTAATCTCTGTTTCCCATGGACACCATCCATTTTTGTCTGAGTAGCTTTTCCTTTAAAATGGTTAAACAAAAGACTGCAAGGATATTTCCAGTTATTTCAAAGACATTGGATAATATCTTTGTCTCTATTGAAATGAAGCAGAGTTTTTTCCCCTGGTCTTAGGTTTCCAGGCTCAGAAGTAGCCTGAGGTGTTGCTGTTATTGACCTTTATTACCATTTGTGCTTCAAATTCTCATGAAATAACAATTGAAGAAGCAATTTTGAGACGTTCAGGCTTCCAAGATCCATGGCCTGTGTCCTTCTGAGCAGGCAGTCATGGAGTTTGATGTGCAGATTGTTGTATATTTGCTAAATTAAATTTTTTATTGTCTTTTTTTGGCATGAGAAAAAAAATCAGTGTGATTCACAGCATCATTTTCACCTGTGTAAGGGCTGAAGGACAGAGGAGCCTTCCTGGTGTTTGACTGGGGAAGCAGTGGGATGTACTTCCCTCACTTTTGTCTGGACAAAGCTCTTTGTGTGTAGTAGAAATTGGATTGGGCCTTTCATGGATGATGTCACCAAATGAAATTTGCTATTTTGATATCACACTCGTTGTCATTCTGTGAAGGGCACCAGTGTGGTCCCTCTCAGCTCACTGGTGATGCTGCACCGTTTTGGGATGAATGTCAAGTGGAATGTAATTGTTTGTAGGAGGATAATGGGCCAGAGCTCAAGTTACACAATGATCAAATTCCTCTGATTGGAAGTAAACCAAATTTTTCTCTTGTTGAAATTTCAAACTGAGTAATATCCTGTAGTGGTGAAAGTTGCATCAGTAGAAAATGCAGTCATGTTTAGTAGGAGGCTAAAAATCAAATCACCTTCCTTGAATTACCCTCACTTGAACCTTGTGATCGTTTAAGGGTTCCTGGTCTTTCCAGAAAGAGCCTGAATTTGTGCTGGACTCAATCATAGAGTCATAGAATAGTGTTTGGGTTGGAAAGGGACCTTAAAGCCCATCCAGTCCCACTCCCTGCCATGGGCAGGGACACCTTCCACTATCCCAAGTTGCTCCAAGCCCCGTCTAACCTGGCCTAGGACACTTCCAGGGATGGGGCAGCCACAGCTTCTCTGGGCAACCTGTGCCAGGGCCTCATCGCCCTCACAGTGAAGGATTTCTTCCCAATATCCCATCTAACCCTGCCCTCTGGCAGTGGGAAGCCATTGCCCCTTGTCCTGTCCCTCCATCCCTTTTCCCAAGTCCCTCTCCAGCTCTCCTGGAGCCCCTTTAGGCACTGGAAGGGGCTCTCAGGTCTCCTTGGAGCTTTCTCTTGTCCAGGTGAACACCCCCAGCTCTCCCAGCTTGTCTCCAGAGCAGAGGGGCTCCAGCCCTTGGAGCATCTCTGTGGTCTCCTCTAGACTTGCTCCAGCAGCTCCACGTCTTTGGGGGTCCTTTGGGGATCCCAGGGCTGGATGCTCCAGGAGGGGATATTTTCCTGTGTGAAACAGCTCAGCTCTGGTGATGACACTGGTTATGTTGGGCTGCACCTGAGGGGAGCATCACTCTCATGGTGCTGTGACTTTACGGTTGAAACTTGAAGATCCTGGAGGTCTTTTCCAACTGGAATTGTGATTCCACGATAAACTGTCCCTCCCGGCAGCGAGCCCCGTGGTGCTGCCCACCTGCTTTATCCAGGGATATTGTGGGCAAAGGCACTCAGGCAATGTGTAGGAAGTGATTTCTCAGGAACACCTATTTATTCTAATCAGATGCAATCTTGGAAAATGCTGCCAGAATAAACACAGACCCTCTGGCGCGTTTTGTGAACTCGAGGTGTTCCTGGATTACTTCCCTTAGGAATGAGCTCCTGGGGTGCACAGGAACATAAAATAAAGATGAGCATTGACTGTCAAGTTCCAAGCCACAAACACAGAGGGGAAAAAAGAATAAACCAAGATGAGTCTTTTTGGTCCTTCAATGTCTGTACTCCTTGGCAAGGTTTATTTAAAGCTGTCACTTTGCTGTAGCTGGAATTATCGTGTAATGTTTGGCTGCTGAGTCCCTCTGATGTCCCTGATGGACCATCCTTCCTCATAAGGAGCTGCCAGAGGTCCCTCACAGGTCCCCCAAAGCCCAGGGTTTAATAACCAGCTGCAGGCTGGGGGAACTTCTCATCCATCAGCGTCTGCCCCCGGTGGCTCCCAGATCCTCAAGGATGTTCTGGGGAGGATTAAAATCCCCTCCCAGGCTCACAATTGCTGAACTCTTTTCTATCTTACCTTGTTAAAGAACAGAAGATTCCCAAGCTGCTGGCCTGGAGAGGGCTGGAGTGGAGGAGAGGAATGAGGAGACATCTGCCCCCCAGATCACCCCTCCCCTGGAGGAGCGAATCACCCACTTCCGAGACATGCTGCTGGAGAGGGGGGTAAGGAACTGCTCCATTCCTGACATCCCATCTCTCAATCTGGGCATCAACCAGGACGATGCAGAAGTCATTTCACGACTATGGCTCAGCAGCTAAGTGGAGAATTGGTGAGAGGGAGTTTCTGTCCATGACCATGTTGGTTTGGAACACTTTCTGTGCCTTTTCTCCCGCTGCCAAACACTGCCATGCAGAACTGAAACCCTTCCCAAAGAAATTCCTGGAGACAGACCCAGAAATAACCAGGGGCAGCAGCTCTTCCAGCACAGAGCAGTGGCTCAGCAGATCATGGGGACTGTGGCCATGCACCATCCCAAAGAGCAAATGATGTGTCTTGTACATCACCTGGAAGGATTGTCCTGTCAGGGGCTTTGCTTTTTTTGGTGTTCATCACCACGAATTCCAGTGATTCCTGCAGACTGAAGCCAAATTCACTTACTGGCCATCCAAAATGGTAGAATCATGGAATTACAGACTGGTTTGGGTGGGAAGGGAACATACAGCTCATCCAGTCCCACCCCCTGCCATGGGCAGGGACACCTTCCACTAGCCCGGGTTGCTCCAAGCCTTGTCCAACCTGGCCTTGGACACTTCCAGGGATGGGGCAGCCACAGCTTCTCTGGGCAACCTGTGCCAGGACCTCACCACACTCTCATCCCAGAATTCCTTTCCAATATCCCATCTAACCCACTCTGGCAGTATAAAGCCGTTAATGCTTATCCAGATCCCTAGAAAAGGATGTTCTGGAGATGTTCCAGCTGAGGCTGAGCTGCAGGAACACGGGATGCTCAGGGATGAACAGGGACAAGGAGGGTTTATAATGAGCAGCGTGTGCAGTTTTTCTCCCTCCCTCTAACACTCTGCAATCTGTGTTCTCTAAAGATAACTCAATATGTGTTCTATAAAGATAATGTCATTTCTGTAACAAAATAAAACCCAAGGTGTCTGTTGTTAGGCAGTAAAGCCTATAAAATTTATCCCTGGTAATCAGCAGCTTTAAAGGTGCATAATTAGAGCTTCAGCAGCTCAGCAGTAAATTATCTCCACGCCAGCCCTGCTTTATTAATGCATTTTGTTATTTATGCATAAAAATGCAGAAGGGCTATAAATGAACCCTGGTTGAGACTTCTGCTGGCACAGTTTAAGTTGAGGGTTAATAAGCAATATTTGGAAGTATTAGAGATGTTCTAAGGAATAGGATCCTCAAGTGTTTCTGTGTAAGAGTCAGATTTGCTCATAAAACTAAGAAATTTGGGAATTTTACTGTTTTGCTTTGCTATGATTTAAAAATGTGGAGATAAGGGGGGATTTGGCTTTTGCCCTGAGCGATTTTTAAATGTCCAGATGAGCCCTGGGTCAGCACCAGCTGCTTGGCATCACTTCAGACTCAGGGAGGGCATTAGTGCTGCTTTAATCTGATTATTTAATGACCATCTCCTGCCATTTTCTCCTCATGTTGTTGTTTCTCAAGGAATTACTTGATGGCATTACAAAGAGCTGAACCAGATGGAGTTTGCCAGGGTAGTTCTGCATCTTCCTACATAAATTATGTCAACAGAAGAATATTTATTGTAACATTTCAAAAATAGATGGAATTTTTGGTGCTGCTCCAAGACAAAGGCGCTATTTATTCTGAAGTCTGGGGCAAGTTTTTCTGTGTAAAAAATGTAATCTCTGATACCCTCTTGAAAGTTTAAAAGTTTACGCAAAATCCTGAGAAAATTTAAGCTTCTTTCTGGCTCCCTCCCAGCCCCAGCATCAAAATATCCATGTTCTACAGCATTCCTGGGAAAGTCTTCTCCTTGCTGGGATTCTGGCCACAAAACAAGGTTTTTCAAAGGATTCCACGTGGTATTTTTTCCTCAAGATTTTACCTTCTTAATACTGGGGAGAAAGGGGGGTTGGGGTGTCCTAAACCCCACCTTCCCATCTCAAAGTCTGAGCTTAACTGGCTTTGAGTTTGAAGTGGGTTTTGTGCTGGGAACAAAGCCAATGTCCAAGAGAGTATAAAAGACACCTTGAAAAGGGGATTTCTGCTGCTGAACCTTTTGAAGGGGGAACCCCCAAATCTCAGGGTGTGGTGGGCACAGGGAGGGGAGCTCAGGAAAGGAGATCTTGGGAGGAGATGGCCTTGAATTCCCAAAAGGAGCTTGAACTTTGAATATTCCAATCTCTGACCACTCTTAAGAGGAAAATAAGTCCGTTTAAACCCATTTTGCTTCATCAAACCTTTCCTGTTCGAGTGTTAATTACTCTATTTAATTATACTTCACACACTTAATTTTGTTAAAAGAGTTTACTCTGCTTTGTAATTAGATGGAGTGATTAGAATATTTTATGTTCCTCCAGATTGTTCTGTAGCAAATAATTCCCAAGGTCCTGAAATAGTGGAAGGTGTCCCTGCCCATGGCAGTGGGCAGAACTGGGTGAGCTTTAAGGTCCCTTCCAACCCAAACCATTCCATGATTCCATGACTTTGTGAAGATGGAAGAACCTCTGTGGGATGTGATCTCCCCATCTCCTGTAGCTGCAGGGATGTGCTGCTTTGAAGATGTTCACTGGTGGTTCCTCAGTCTGTGCCTCATTTGGGTCATAATTTCAGTTTTGGAGTTAAAGCTGAGATAATTCCTTTGATGGAATTGATTTTTCTGTTGCTCAAACAGGATCATAAAATGGAATTTTCCATTCTGTTACAGATTCTTTCCACCAAAAATGTGGAAGGAACATCTCCCAGCTCCTCACTGAGATATCCTACAGAAAAATCAGTGGTGTGGGGGTGACCAGAGCATTGCCAAAATCATTAAAATTCCCCTTTCAGCCACTCTGAGATGTCCTCCCGAGGGCTCATTAGCTCCTCTTTGGCTTTACCTTGGAACATTTGCTTCTTCCACATCCTATTAAAATTCCTTAGTGCAACTCTTGGTGTGCTTTGCAGGTTTCAGCATTTTCTACATGGGAGAAGGAATTACACAAAATAGTGTTTGACCCCCGGTACCTCCTGCTGAACTCAGAGGAGCGGAAGCAGGTGAGCGTTTCCCTGGCCTGGCTCCTGACTGGCCTCAAACATTGACCAAATTAACCGGGATACCAGAGGAATTACCTTGGGAGGGTAAAAATTGCATAAAATTAATATTTCTTTGTGGAAACTCCTGATTTAGGCTCAGTTCATTGGGATATGATGCTTCTCAGGCATAGATTGGGATTGTTGGGGTGTCCTGCACAGGGCCAGGAGTTGGACTTGGATGATCCTTGTGGGTCTCTTCCAACTTAGGGTATTCCAGGTTTTAAAGCGTTGTCTCCTTGGAGAAGGAAGTGGTACAGGGAGGTTTGAACACAAGGCAAGCTCTGGTCTCTTGGGTTGCAAGAACAACTCCTGAGCCTGGGAAACTGGGCTGGAAAGAAGGAAATGGCCATAAGGTAACATTCCTACTCTGAATTATTTAAATATTGAAGAGAGACTGCTTCATTTTTATTATTTAGTACATTTTCTAGGAGTTTGGCAGGATTTACTGCTGGATTTGGCAATTACTGGGCACAGGCCTGTGTTGTGCTGGTGCCTGTTAGAAGGGTTGGGTTTTCCTGGTGATGCAAAGAGATGTCAACGTTTTGCTTCCTTGATAATTTGGGTGTTGTTATTTGTCACAAGGGATCCAAAAGTCTGCAGGTTAGTCTAAAAAATTTAGGAGAGATACAAGGATGTTGCAGAGAAGGTGAGGACTTCTGTCCTGTAGTTATTGCTCTTCCTTAGAAGTCTTTTATCATCCTGGAGAAGGAAGAATTTTGAATATGCAATTGTCCATTTTTTAAATGAACATGATGGAAAAATGGACTTATTCCTATTCCATATTGTCCCCTGGCTCTCCAGAGAGCTTCCTGTAGATATTTACTGAGGGACGGGGCACATCCATCTTTATTTACTGACTTGGCGACTGTGGCCTCAAGAGCAACTGTTGCAGGCTTTGAGAATGATGGAAATTCAGCGAGAGGGGAAAAGTGGCTCAAAATGAAAGGGAGGAGGGAGGGAAGGAGAGAATAAGGGAGAGAGGAGGTAAAGGGATGAAGGAAGGAAAGGAAAGCAAAATCAGTGTTACCTGTTAGTTTCATTTTTTCCATCTTTACTCAACTTACTTAATTGCATTTAAATTTCCTTGGGGTTCTTCTTAGTAATTCTTTCGTGGCCATCTTTTAATATTTACTTTTCCAGTGCTATTCCTTCCCTTTTCCACATTCCTCCTAAATACCAGCTGTAGTTTGGTTACTTCAGCTTTCCTGGGATGTAGATTTGCACCTGAGCATGCTCATGCTGGGGAGGGACCTTGTGGTGGTATCATGGATTTCATGTTTAATGTGTGTCATTTGCAGTGAGAAGGATGTTGACTATGGAAATCTCAGGGAATTTTTTGTTGAACAGCTTAGTGTGTTACAGTGTTTAGAGCATGAAACCAGCCAGGATTTGGGGATTAAAAATGGGATTAAAGTAGCTGGCAGAATTTTGTAACATAGTGAGCTCCTTAAGTCCCTTTCAAGACACCAAAAGTCCTGATGTTGTGTGTCCTACCTGTTTTGCTGCCAAATACTATTAGAGGAAGGTTGTTGCTCATTCCAAAGACATTAAAGCTTTTGGGTGCATGAGGATAACACACAGAATTGCTGTTTGGTATTATAGACATTTTCAGGAATTCCAACCAGCTGGGAATGATGCAAGATTCAAACTGAAGGCCTGTGGGCAGTTGGACAGCGGCACAAAACTAATGCTGGATCAATGAAAATGCGAGCAAGGCACTGGAGTTGGGAGATTTTGATTTATGTTGCATTTGATGTTTGGATGGAGATGTTATCTCTCCAAATTGTGCCTTTTCCCAGCTCCTTCCTTTGTGGGAATGCACAGTCAGGGCTGCAGGAACCTCAGGCAGATAAGAACTGCAGCCCCTGGGCTTGGCAGCTCTTGGGCCAGGCCCCAACACCACAAAGGCTTCGTTAATAACTCTGTGTCTTCTTCCCTTTCTTGGCAAGATCTTTGAGCAGTTTGTCAAGACCCGGATTAGAGAGGAGTACAAAGAGAAGAAAAACAAACTGTTGTTGGCCAAAGAAGAATTCAAAAAGCTTCTTGAGGAATCCAAGTTGTCACCAAGGTGGGCATTGCCTTAGGAAGACTTGGGGAGATAAGATTTCTCATTTAGGCTGAGCTTATGAGCCCAGAGTGCTGGAACACTGAGCTTAACTCTTCATAACAAGCTCTTCCAATGCTGTGCTGATGTTTCTTCCCTAATATTTTATTATATTTCCTTAAATTACTGGGAAAGGGAATGTTCCCTCTCTCTCCCTCTCATTCAGAATGTGTAATATTTTGCATAACATATGTATTTTATATTTATGTATATGCTTTGATTGTAGAACACACACATACATATTAATCACATAAAATCAGTCCCTGAATGTTAAATCTCATTTGTATTACACATACAGGTGGAACTAGTCATAAATTGTATTTAGGTTTGGGTTTTGATGGAAGAGAAATATAATTTAACAATTTTGCTGTTAATGCCATGTCACTAAATTAGTGCAAAGTGTCCCTACCCATGACAGGGGGTTGGAATAAGATGATCTTTAAGGTCTCTCCCAACCCAAACTATTCTTTAATTCTATAATTAATTTAAAATAAAGTGCCCAATGTGTAATTCATTTTTTTACATTGTTTTTCAAGTGATGGATCCAAACCAGCAAATGTATAACAAATGCATTGTTTAGGGCAGTGCTTTCCTATTTGTAAATTATATGAAAACAAGTGTTTATATATTATAAATATATAGTTGCAAGCAAGAAATTAATATTTTCTCTACTAAAATATGCAGGTATTTAATTATACAGCACAACCTGCCAAGACAGGTAAATACAAACAGCACGTGGGGCTGGATGGAGATAATAATAATTATTATTGTTATTATAAGAAGGATTTTGCAACAAAACTGGGAATATTCTGGGGGTAATGTAACACTTAAAAGCTGGTTCCAGCAATGATATTTCCAGCCTGCAAGGGAAAAACTGTCCTGGCCCACAGGACAGGGAACATTTAACCTGTGAATGGTTTTGACACAGCAGGGAGGATGCTCGTTTCCCTGCAATAGTCTCTGGCTTGGTTTAGGTACACAGTGAGATAAGTAAATCACAAATCTTTCCTATAAAAAGAAAACATCACGTTGGGAGTGAAACCTGAAAGGAAATTAAGGGAGAAAACACTGCTAGGAGAGTGTAATGTAAAATATCCAGGATAAAATAAAAAAACCCCTGTTGCTGGTTTGTGAATGACATCTTAGTGATTCAGCAATGTCCACAGTGCCAACTATCACCCCATTTTTCCATAAAAAGTGGACCTTGGCCATTGCAAGGAGGTCTGTGTGTCCAAAGGTTCAGTGGTTCTGGCATTGTCCTGCTTTCCTTCACCATTACATTCCTGTCAAATATTCCCAGAACACCTCTCATTTTTGGTGTCTGTGTGAACAACTGAGATCCAGGTCAAAGAGCCTGAGAGTGGCTTGGCCAAGTCCCAGCTCTAAAATGTCTCTGTTTCCTACAGGACAACATTTAAGGAATTCGCGGAGAAACACGGCCGAGACCAGCGGTTCCGCCTCGTCCAGAAGAAGAAGGACCAGGAGCATTTTTTCAACCAGTTCATACTTATTCTTAAAAAGAGGGACAAAGAAAACAGGATAAGGCTACGGAAAATGAGATAAGAACTCCTGAAACTGGCAATAAAGACACGAGTGAGCCGAGGCTGTGACTGTGGGGAGGAACTTGAAGGAGAAGGAGTTCAGGGGTCAATGTTCAACAGCACGACAATGAGTGGGTTTCCCAGGGAAAAACTTGCTCTAAATGGAGTTTCTTGACCATCTCTGGGATTTGTGAAGGCTGTTCTGCAGGAATCTAAAGGATATTTTGTTCTCAAAGAATTAATGTTTCATATTGAAGCTCTCTTTTGTACAACATCCAGAGTTTGATGCATTTCTAATTGCCATGATATGTCAGTCCCTTAATTGTTTTAATTATGCAAATTACTTGTAATATACACAAATTATGAATCCAGTGCAGGTTTATAATTAAGCAGAAGCAGATGCCATCCATAACCATCCCAAGGTATTTTCATCATTTAGGGGAATTATCTCAAGCGACCTTTTGGCAACTTTCTGCATTCCAGTGTGTGGAGGTCTGGTGGTCACAGGAATCCATTCCCCGCTGCTCATATGTCTCTGTCCAGTCCTCTGAGTAGTAGTAATCAGATATTAATTGTTAATATTGGTGAAGAGTGTGAAAATCTTGGCATATGTCCCATAGGAAAACTCTCTCAGAACTTCCCACCCCCCGTGACCGATGCTCCAGGCGGGTGAGAGTGACACTTCTCCCTCAACGTCCCCAAACCCAAGTTTTGTAAAGCCATCCCAGTCTGGGTTCTGTTACTGTCTGTGAAAAGTCTGCATGAGATTTTTCTCATCATATTTGTATAAATAAATATTTAACTTTTTTAATTAATAAGTATGTTAAGCCAATTTTTAGGGGGTGTTTAAGTTTCAGGACTGTTTGGCTCCTTTGCCGGAGCTCAAGGAGTGTTTGGTGGGATTGTTGGGGCTGTGCAGGGCCAGAAACTGGACTGGATGATCCTTGTGGGTCCCTTCCAACTGAGGATATTCTGTGTTTCTATGAAATAATGGGTAAATCTTGTGGTTTTCAATGGAGAGATGGAAAACCAGAGGAGTGGGAGGAGCCCCACTCATGATTCGTGTGCAAATTCCACTGGGATCCATCAGAGTTCTGAGGATATTGGGAGCAAAAGAGTCACTCTGGCTACACAGATAGGATTCATGGCTGGATTAAACCAGCAGAGCCCTGCCGGACATCAGGGTATCTCTGCTTTGCGCTGCTTCAAAGACACTCTCTCTGTGATCATCACTTTCTTCTTAGTTGACCTAATTTTTAAGGTATTACGCCTCAGATCCATAGATTTTTGCTTGCTTGGAGTGAGGGGGATATTTTCTCCAACTAAAGGGAATTATTCTTTATGTGTGTGCTACATATTTTTATAATTAAGGAGATAAAGGGTGTTTTCTAATGCCTTGGAAAATTGAACTCTGAATAATTCAAAGAGTGCCAGGACAAGGGGGAATGGCTGCCCACTGCCAGGGGGCAGGGTTAGGCGGGATATTGAGAAGAAATGTTTGTCCAGGTCCTGATTTCCTCGGATGGATCTTCTGGATGTTCTTCTGCCCAGGTAAGTGCCTTGAGGGGGGTTGGATATCTGCTCTTTTTCGATTTTGGAGTTGGAAAAGTTCGGACCATTTAGTGGTTCTGATGGTCTCCAGTTCAACCAAGAGCCCTGAAACCCCCCAGGACACGTAGAGCAGATTTACTTATAGTTGGTTGGATCCTTGGGAAGGAGAATGAACTGGAGCTGAGCATAGGGTACATTTCCAGAGGGAGCTCTGCTTTTGGCTTCCCTGTGAACAAGACACTAGAAATTAAGGATGTTGTAATTCAAACTAAATTGAGGTGGAAAGGGCTGCCAGAGCCTGGAGCTTGTTGCGTTTTGGCTTCACATGCCAATAAAATCCTAATAATCACTTTGTTTGAGTAACTCTGTTTGAAGAGCAATTTGTGTGTTTGCATCCTTAGCAGGATTATGTTTGGCTGCAAACAAGATACATAGGAGGAAAAATCAAAGGTGAAAATGTTGAGGTTTTTTCTTTAGGAAAAGTGCACAATACTCAGTAAATAAATTCAGAACAGTGCGGGAAATATGAAGATACACAAAGGATGGTGGTTGGAGAGGTTTGGATGAGTTTTGGATGGGTTTTTTTCTCTGCTTTTTGGCCTCCTAACAAGGCTACAGATTTTTGGGTGAATGTTTAGTAGTTCAGCAACAGTTAAAGCCGTTTTGTTTCTCTCTCCTAAATATTTTGTGACTCTGTTTTTTTTTTAAACTTTCCATATTTTCATTTCTTCGCCTGAGTTTACTTTGGTAAATATTCCTTTCATCCCATTCCCCTGGGAGCAGGTTTTTGTATTGCTGTGATCATTGTTGGGAGAGCTAATCTCGAGCCTAAATGAAGAGAAGTCAGAGCAATGAAAACAAATGATGGCAACGTTCCCAGGAGACTCGGAATTGACTTTTCTGGATTCACAACGAGATGCTTTGGGTTTGCTTCTGTGAGCAATTCAACTTGATTTATCCCTCCAAGCACCAATGAAATCTCCATATATTGTATTTCTCCAGCCCTGCTGGAAACACCCAGAATTGGTGCCTCTCCACTTGCTTTTCCTGATGAATTCACTCCTGGCAGGTTTGCTCGTGTTGTATCCTGAGAGGTTTTCATGGTTTTCTTCCATCTCATTGTCTTGAGGTTGTTGTTTTTAAAGCCTTTGGGAAGGAAAACAGGACAGGAACTGCAAATGCAGAAACAATGGTTTCTCTTGGACAGGGAACTGAGTTTCCCCCCTTTCAACAGAGGGGCATCTGGAGATGACTTGGAGTAATTTGCTTTTGAAGAGTTTGTGAGAAGTTCCTCTAAAATGGTAAACTGGGCACTTGATGTAGCCCTAGAAATGCTTTAGAGTTTGTCAAAATTGCTGTAAATTGGACTTTATTTTCCTCAGGTATCCTGTACTGGACATGAGGGGGGAGCTCACAACTCATTCCTGATCCACTGTATTTCCATACCTGGGTGCTCACCAGGTTTAGCTTTGGGCAGAAAAATTAAGGATTTTTTTTTGGTTTTTATAAACTACAGTCAGAGAGCTGGTCCTGTCCTCTCATCTTCCCTGCAGACCACTAACCATCCTCTTTTCTCTCTTCCTGTTAACAGAACTGCATAATTTGCCAATATTTAAATCAGAACGATTTTCAATATAAATATCACAAAGTCTTCTGTTGATTATTTTTGAGTTACTGTCTGGTAAAAATAAAGGTACTGATAAAAATAGGGCAAAAAAATCTTTGCCAATTCCCTGAACACTCCCTGAACACCTCCCCTTCTTTCTGACCTTGTTATTTATCTGGAGAGAAAAAAAAAATCCTGTTCTTGGAAGTTCTTGTTCTTACCTGAGATGCAGATTTCAGGCAGTTTTTCAATGGAATCAGTCTCCAGTTCTACTGCACAGAGGAGTTTCTGGACTGTAAGGATTGGTCCAAGCCTTTCTAAATTAATTTTTCCGCATTTACCTGTTGGAATCAATTCTGCTTTGGCCATCATTGGTTTTGAACCAATGAAATCAGACAAAATGCCCAGAGCAGCTGTGGCTGTCCCATCCCTGGAAGTGTCCAAGGCCAGGTTGGAGCCACCTGGTCTAGTGGAAGGTGTCTCTGCCCGTGGCAGCGCGTGGGACTGGATGAGCTTTAAGGTCCCTTCCAACCCAACCAGTCTGGGATTCTTAGATCAGGTTTTACCCAATGAAACAAAATGTCATTTAAATATATTTATGCTTTTTTGTACTTTGAAGAGAAAACCTTTCCCCGGAATCACAGGAAAGCAGTACTTCTGCTTGGAACAGAAGCTGAAAAACAAGAATATATTTAACTTTAAAGAGCATTTTTAATAAAGACTTTCTTCTTCTGAGAAGGCTGTGATTTTAAGCACGGGAGGCTGAGACTTTCAAGGCTTGTGTTTTGTTTGTATTAAAAATAATTTTCCCCTCAGATGTGATGTTTTTCCTCCTAAAAGAATAAAATATTGATTTAATAATTCAAACCCAGTAAACTTGAGGTTGATCTGTGTGGATCTTCCACACAGATCTTACAAATTACCACTGTATGTTTTTATTTTTAAATAAAAGCTGCTCATGTGTTCTTAAAAATATCCAGAGCAGCTGTGATGTTCCAAAACCAGGGGAAATCCTCTTCCTTGCAGCACCTGATGGCGATTTCAGAGTGAGGAGAGCTCAGAGTGGGGGAACAGGGACAAGACACGGAGGGAGCTGTGCCAAAACTTGTCCATGGTTAAAGGAAATACGTCTGGGTGTTTTGTGGTGGAGTCCCATCCTTGGAGGGGTTTAAAAGCCATGTGGATTTGGCACTTGGGGATGTGGGTCAGTGGTGGCCTTGGCAGTGCTGGGAATTGTTGTGCTCATTCTCAGAGGACTTTTCCAGCCTCAGGTATCTGTGATTCCATGATTCTAAGCAGACTTTGTTCTCAGCCCTGGCAATCTCCATGTACTGTTCTGGCCTCAAAGCAGTTGCTTAAAAGGGATGCTGTAACTTTTTTCCCTTGGGATAATTCCCATCCCAAGACCTCTAGGATGTGCTGGTTCATGGCTGTAGATGTGGGGGGGCTGCTCTGTACTTCCCTTTGCAAGGCAACGTGGATGCTCAGCAGGTCTGAATTCACCCCTGAGCCTTTCCACTAATCTCCGGTGGCTTTGGAGCGGGATCTGCTCACATGGAGCACATCCCATGGGCTCAGCTGTGGAACACCCCACTCTGTGTAGGTGAGGACACATCTGGAGTGCAGGCACTGAGGCTGCTGCTCCTGCAGCCACTGCTGGGCTTCTCACCTGCAGCACCTTAGTGCTGCTGACCTAAAATTAAGTTAATTCCTTTGTATTCCAGTCACTGGTGGGTGTTGGTTGAGTCAGAAATGAATGACCCTTGTAATGAGCAACAAAAAGTCTCAGCAAAGCAGCACTGATGGTCTCTCTGCTCTGACAATGACAGCAGAGAAGCACAGTCGAAGTACTGATGGAAGCTTTGGCTTTTCACTAGTTGAAAATGGGTAAATCCTTCCAACCTCTGCCACTGCTCCATCTTACTGGAGTCTCTGTAGCTGTCATGAACAAGGAGAGTTTGCACCATGTCAGCTCCTGGAATTGCTACACCAAAAACTCTATTGCCCTGGGATGCCTTGGGGAAAGCAGAGCCCTGAGCTGCTTAAAAATGAAAGGATTTGCTTTGGGCAATTTTTAAAAAAATATCTATTTTGACTTTTCATTTTAAAAACAAAGCAAACTACAAATTCCAATGTGGAAACGATGAGCAGGAATATCCTGCTCATGGCTTCCATGTAATGCATGGGTCAGGTTTGTTCTGTAAATTATTCTGTTTATCCCACCTGGAGCCCCGTGTCCAGAACTCCAACAGCAGAAGGACATGGAGCAAGTCCAGAGTAGGCCATGAGATGCTCCAAGGGCTGAAGCCCCTCTGCTCTGGTGACAGGCTGGGAGAGCTGGGGGTGTTCACCTGGACAAGAGAAGGCTCCAGAGAGACCTGAGAGCCCCTTCCAGTGCCTAAAGGGGCTCCAAGAGAGCTGGAGAGGGACTTGGGACAAGGGCCTGGAGGGACAGGACAATGGGGAAAGGCTTCCCACTGCCAGAGGGCAGGGTTAGATTGGATATTGGGAAGGATTTCTCAGCTGTGAGGATGGTGAGGCCCTGGCACAGGTTGCCCAGAGAAGCTGTGGCTGCCCTACCCCTGGAAGTGTTCCAGGCCAGGTTGGATGTGGCTTGGAGCAACCTGGGCTAGTGGAAGGTGTCCCTGTTCATGGCACAGGGTGGAATGAGATGGGCTTTTAGGGTCCGTTCTGACTCAAACCATTCTGAGATTCATGTTTTCCTCAGGGATCTTCTCCAAGGCATTTCAGGTGGATTTCAAAGCCTCCCAATGTTGTTCCTGCATCTGTTTTACAGCAGCGCATTCATTTAATTGTGGGCAGGAAAATGTTAAAAGAAAAAGGAAAAGTGAGCCCCTGCAGAAGCCTCTTGATCCTGTGGATTTCCCAGATGTCCCAGGGGGACACCAAAGCCACGCATTGAAAAAGGAATTTTCTGGGGATCTGCTTTATCCAGGAGCATGGCCCCAGCTCTTTCCAAAGGTACCTTTTGCTCACACAGCTCTCTGAGCCTGTGCCTAAGGCAGTCCAGTGGGGAATATTGCCATTAAAAGAAGGATTGTCCTTTACAGCAGGAGGATGTGTCCCCCCATGCTCATCATGGGGGTCCTCTGCACTGTGAATGGGGAGTTCTGTGTTTGTTGTTCTCCAAAGGGAAGGCTGGGAAGTGAAAAGGCAGTATTTTCCTCTCAGTTTTGCTGCTCTCTTTAAGTTTTCCACACTTGTCCTCTGCCAGGAGAAAAGTTTTGCCACAGGGGAGATCCTGGGGAAAAGCAAAACAAAAAAAAGCTGTGAGATTTTTTACTTTATACCTTGGGAATTATGACACAAGTTATGCAGAATGCAAAGAGAAAGTTGAAACAAGTTCAGAGGAGGATTGGTGGGTTTCCATCCCAGCTCCAGTTTATCCATCCCTGTCCTGGATACAAAGAGCCGCCACAAACCCAGCTCATTCTCAGAGGCAGGATCCTCCCAGAGCTGGTCTCATGTTCCTCAGGGATTTGGGCAGGAATTCTCTCTGCAGGAAAAACATGTTTTTCTAGCTCTCTGTCCATATTTCTGGCTGCCTTTAATCCTGGTTGTTGGGCTGGCACTGTGAGAAGGAAGGAGTTTATTTCCCCTGGCAGAGTTTCAGCTCTTTCTTGGGCTGTATAAGTAGCTTGTGATTGTCTTTCCATGATAAACCTTCGTGCTGATAAACCCTTTGTGTTCCCCAGCTGAAGTTTGGTAGTGTTGGACAGGATAAGGTGTTTTCTTTAATATACTTATTTTGAAGCAGCAGACAGGATGATGAGTGTTCCTGCACTGGACTGTCTGAATCACTCAGGGAGACAAGGTATGATATTCCTAATCCCACCTCTTTTCTCCCAGTGCCTCTTTGATTTGTATTTAGCGGTCTGGCTCCCAACAATGGGACAAATGGGCAAAAATCCATGTATTCCTTGAGTGGGGCATGTTGTGGGATCAGCCCTAGTGCAGGTGGGGGCCGAGGGCTCCTGTATGAGCATCCCAAGGGCTGCCAGGGGAACCTGCTGCACGAAGCTGATTTCAGTCCAAGGGAATCAGAAACATTGCTTTTCAGTCCAGGCAGCTCCAGTCTGATTCCCGATTAAATAAAAAGACAGCCAAGTAAAACAAAACAAACTGGATAACCCATCCTGGATGATGCCCCTGATAATTCTAATCACAGAGATGCAAACCTATGGTGAAGCTGATGGTTGGGTGGGTTGTAATAATTTAGCTCCCTCTGACAGAAGCAGATGGTTTTGCACATGGGTTTTATTTCTGTTTCTATAAACAAACATTTATTCTGCCTGCTATGCTAAATATATATATTTTATTGAATGGTCTTTGCTGCTGCTGTGAGTAACAGTAATTATCCCATCCATGTGTTGGGTTTACAGCCAGAGTCTGGCACCTACTTTACAGCAAATGAATATGTGAGAGATATATCATAGAAATATATGAATATAGTGACATCACTTCAAAATTTTAAAAATAATAATGAATTGAGCCACCTTTAGTTGATGCTCCACAGCCAGAATAACTCCCAAAGCAGCCTCACGTGTCTCATGTGCTGCCTAGGGTCGAATCAATGAAATATGAAACAGCTCCACTTCTTCCTTGGACTTCTTGCATGACTCTTTTAATAAGAAAATAGACAATATGCCTTCAAACTGCATCTTCCCAGCATTCCATGGAAATGTTTCAGTTAATGAAGATGCTCTTCTCTTCCATGGGGACAGAAACTCAGCTAATGAGGGGCTGGGAGAGGAGAAGGGGCTTGACTGTGCTGAGCCTGAGGGACAGGGAGATGCTGGAGATGGGGCCTCAACAGCACTGAAAAACATGGAAAACCCCAGGTAATGGAAAATGTAATGGAGGATTGTGGGTCCCCCAACCACCCACTCAAGATGTGTGGGCTTGGTCCTGGCTTTGCTGCTCCCCACAGCAGACAGGAACATGGAGCAGGGAGTGGCACCACCTGAGCTACCTCTTTGCTAAGGCAGTGGCTGGAGGCATTTCAAAGTCATTAAGAAATAATCCCTTTCCCCACACAGATACTTTTCCTCTCAGGGGGCTGTGGCTCACTTTGCCAGAGTTTGGAATTGCTGGATGTGCTGCCTGTTGAGCCCGTGGGAGCAAAGACTCCCCTTTTTTTTTGCTTGATGGTGGAGAAAGTTTGTGCTGGGCTCTGCTGGCCCAGCTGCTGTGATGGAACAGTCAAAGCCACGTCAACATTCCATCCTCGGGAACAGCAGGTATGAAACCACCCAGCTCAGTCTGATCCCCTGCTGGGCCCAGGCTGATGTAAAAGTACTTTGCAATCCACCTGCAAAACATTAGCCGTGGTACAGCCCTGTCAGAGCAGAGCACTGGGAATGAATGCTAACAAATTGGAAATCATTCTGTGTTATGGGCATCAGCAGGAAAAATGATATTGCCTCTGCTACCTCCTCTGCTCCCTCTCCACTCACAGTGCTCTGGGACTTGCAGCAGGAAAAATAGCAGGAACACAGGGCAGGGGCAGAGTCCCCAGCCCTGGAGGGGTTTAAAAAATGTGGATGTGGCAGTTGGGGATGTGGGTTAGTGGTGGCCTTGCAGTGCTGGGGAATGGTTGGGCTGGATGGGCTCAGATGGCTTTTCCAAATGATTCTGTGATTCCTGCTGCTCTGAACCCACTGCGGGCGTTGGCTGGGCAGTTTTACCTTTCAGTCCTCTGTGCCCACACTGCCCCAAACACCAGATACCCCCAGTAAATGTGTCATTCAATTTAAACTCTGGAGCTGAATTTTTGATTGGTGTGGGACCGTCTGTTGCTGGAGGCTGGGGGGGCCTGTTCTCACTGTGCTAAGGCACCTGGTTGCTCTGCCATGATCCATCCCAAGCTCCCATTGTTCCACAGCTCAGATGAAACCCATCACCACACAGGGAATGTGACAGCATTGAACAGCAAATAACAGGGAGAGGGGAATAGCCCTGAGTGTTTGTGGTCCAGCCCTTTGCACAAATCCTGCTGGGATGGGATTATCCTCGACTCGACTTTCCTGATCCTTTGTATGCTATCAGCAGACGTCCTTCCAAACTCCATCTCCTGTTTTTCTCTCTAATTCCTGAACTCGATTATCTGCTCTCCCCTGTGTTTAAGCCAGTTTTGGTTCATTTACTTCACACTTATCTTTTTCGAAAACTGCTTGTGTTTACACTTTAACTCGTTTAACTTTTGTTTTGCTGCCTCTCGCTGCAATTACATTATAACTGATAATTTATGCTTGGGGGATCAAAAAAAGGGATATTTTGTTCCAGATCTGCCTGGCTATTTAGCAAAGCCACCTCCTTCCAACATGGGCTCCACCGCTGGAACAGCTCTTGCAGAACCGCCTGGACACACCTGCTCGGGTGAGACCCCACCTGCAGAGCTGCCTCCAGCTCTGGGGCCCAGCACAGGAAGGACATGGAGCTGCTGGAGTGAGCCCCAAGGAGGCACCAAGATGATCAGAGGGATGGAGCAGCTCTGCTGTGAGGAAAGGCTGAGAGAGTTAGGATGGAGAGAGACTATTTACAAGGGCCTGGAGGGACAGAACAGGGGGGAATGGCTTCCCACTGCCAGAGGACAGGGTTAGATGGAATACTGGGAAGGAATTCTTGGCTGTGAGGGTGGGGAGGCCCTGGCACAGGTTGCCCAGAGAAGCTGTGGCTGCCCCATCCCTGCAAGTGTCCAAGGCCAGATTGGATGGGGCTTGGAGCAACCCGGGATAGCGGAATGTGTCCTTGCCCATGGCAGGGGGTGGGACTGGATGAGTTTTAAGGCCCCTTCCAACCCCAGTCATTCTGGGATTCTGCCCCACGTTTGCCCAGTGCAGCAGCCCCCATGAGCAGACAATGGTCTTGAGGAGCCTGTTTCACACACAACACCCACTGCCAGGGGAACTGTGGGAAATACCCATAAACAGGGATAACGAAACAGGTGAGTGATTTAGGGTAAATATAAATTTCTCATCTCCGAGATTCATTAGGCAGCCCAGTGTCCTTATCCACATGGATGATCAACATTTCCAACAGCTCCTCGTTCCCTTCATCTCCTGATAGAAAGGGAAGCATTCAATTAGCAAACAGAGGCTTTAAAAGGGTGATTAACCAGAGCTCAGGAAATAATAAACCCATTTAATTAGCAAGGTCTTTCTAGACTTGCCATTTAAGCTACTTTTGTTCTTTGAGAGCAGGAGAGCTCCAGCCAAAAATGTCTCCCCATTGTGTTAGTCAGGTCTGTGTTTCCCATATGCATATCTGGGACCTTCCAAAGTTGTCCTCTGGGACATTTACAGTCACTGGTGGGGTTTTGGCTGCCTGCCTTGGAAATGGTTAAATGCCAAACCAGAGGATGTTGGAGAAGGACATTGGAGGTAAAAGGCAAATTAAATTTTGCCTTTAGACTCCTTTCCTGCAGCCCTTCCAGAGCTATTTTTCCCTGGCTACTGCTGGGAGGGTGAGCACACAGCTGGGAAGGTGAGCACACAGCTGCTGCCACAGCCCTGTCCTACAAAACTGGCACCTCATTTATCCCAGACAAGGAATCACTGCTGTCACAGCCAATTAAGCAGGAGGTGAAGAGGGGGGTGATGGAGATGAGCTGCTCCCCACAGCTGGTGCCTCTGCTCCTCTTCACACTCCCTTGGGGTGGGAATGTGCCAGATTCCAGGAAAAAAACTCCCCGGTTTTAAGGTGCTGCATCTCATTTTGGTTGGACTGTGGTTTCCAGTTGGAAATTTCAGTTTCCTTGTTCCTGACACAGTTAAGGGCTGAGCCAAGACCCTTCTCTTTGTGCAGCCCTTGCTTGTCACCTTCTCTCATCTCCCTGAATTACTATTTTTCCTTCTTTCTATCCTACCATAGGTAGAAAGTCTCCTTGGCACAGGTTTCCCATCTTGCCATGGAGGTTGGTGCCCCAAACTCCCACAGTGCCCCGTGGAATAAGAACCCCCGCAGGCCAGGCAACAAGTGTTTTCCAACTTTGGGTTTTAGATTTGTCTCTTCTGTAATGCCCATTTTTATTGTCATCGTGCCACTTGGAGAAGCAAAAATCTCCCTCACCCTCTGCATTGCTCCTGTCCAAGCTGCTCCTTCCCAGCTGGATCCCTGGAATCTTTTGCTCCTGTGAGAATTCTGTCAGGTTGATTCTTCTACCCCTCTGCAATACCTGGAAGTGTGTATTAAGTGAAGCTCTTTTTCCTGCATCCCTCCTCCATAACCCTTTGCCCAAAATCTTGCTGTTCCTCCTAAAATGCTCTTACTTTGCCTTTAGCACCAGTGATGGCCCAGCCAGAGGCACATCCTGGTCCCCCCCAGCAACACCGCTGTTCCCTACCCTTGGCTTTGCAGATCCAGGTGTCCAACTTCCCTCTTTTTCTCTTGGTCAGCTTGGGTGCAGTAATTTAAAAACCTCCAAACCTGACATTTGAAGCCTCGTGGTTCTGGTTAAACAGGAGGGTGAAGACAGACGAGGCAAAGCGGCTCTGTCCAGCCTGGGGCTGTGGAGCTCTGCTCCCACCAAACCCTCCCCTGGGCCACCAGATTTTAAGGAGCTGCACCAAAGTAAAGCCTGAAGTCAGCCAGCTCCAGGTGGGGATGAAAGGGGTATTTAAAACCTAAATTTTAACTGGTGGTACTCCCCTCTCCCTGCATTCCACTGGCTGTGGCAGTGAAGGGATCAAAGAGTCAGCCACCAGGCCAGTGCAGCCCCACTCTCTGGGGATTCTTCAGGTGACCCTCTGGTAAAGGCCATTTTACATCCAAACACAATTAACAGTGGCTTTGCTGTTTAGGCCTAGAAGAAATATCATTCTATTATTATTCATTTACATGCCATATATACCTAACTGTGCATATAGAAACTGTACAACTCTCCAGTTCTCAATTAACCCGGGCACTAATTCAACAACTCTGTGCACATTAATCTTTCTCACAACCCGAAGAAGGAATGTTTAATCTTTGGTTGTAATGGAGTCTCCTGGCTGTTTCCCTCCTGCCCTTGCCCTGGGAAAGCTGTGGTGTGAGGGCACTGGTGGCTGCTCAGCTCAGGGAAAATGCCAGATGCTGGGGACAGATCTGGTTGAAATATTGTGGCCTGGAGAAAGTTCTTGACACCTCCAACAAATGTGGCTATGGGTGGAAAGCACAGTGTGGTTTAAGGGCATAGAAACGTGGAATTATGGAATGGTTTGGGTGGAAAGGGACCTTAAACCCATCCAGACCCACTCTTTACATGGGCAGGGACACCTTCCCCTATCCCAGGTTGCTTCAAGCCCTGTCCAACCCGGCCGTGGACACTTCAAGAGTGTGGCAGCCTGGAATAATTTCCAGGTAGATTTCTTGTTCTTTTCAGACAAATTGAAATGGAGTTTGTTTCTGAACAGAAAAACAGTTTTTCTCTGTAGCTGGTTAGAAAGTGTCAAGCTTGTGACCTAATGCACCCTCGGGGGGGGTGACTGGAATGAGCAGGACATTGAGATGCAGGTGCTGGGAGAGGGACTCCTCACCCTGCCACAGAAATCAGAAGGCAGGGCCTGAGCTCACCCTGTGCTTGGGAGGGTTCAGAAGAGGTTTACAACACCAGCCTGTAGTCAAATGTCCTGCAGAAGCCAGATCAAAGGAAATTGGATTTTGTTATCACTGAAAATTCTCATTTTTGCAAAGGAGTTTCACTGCAAAGACTTTTTTTTCTCAGTTGGAGAAAATATTCTTCCCTGATTGACTGTGTGGCTAAGCCAGGTCCAAGAAGGGGAGCAGATTATGCTTTATGGAAGTAATTTCTTTAATCTTGTGGGTTGCTTGAAGGCTTCAGCCTCTGTTGTGAGGATCACAGAAAGCTGGTTTAGTAGTGCTGCTGTTGCTGATCTGGTTGGGCTTAGAGGCTGTTTAATGGAAATCCCAGGGGCCCTTTCTTGGAGGTCACATCTCCATTATTTATCTTTTAATGTGGTTCAATGAGAAAAGAGAACAAGACTGGGCTTTTTTTTTTTGTACCAGGGTATTTGGGAGTCATTTCTTTGCCCTTTCCATGTACCAGCAAAGTCCCATAAAGCATCACCAGAGCACAGAGGATGTGCTTGAGCTCCTTGCTCTGCTCTCTTTCTCAGTACACACAGAGTTCCTTCAGTTTTCCAGGACATTTAATTAGGCAAAACCCTCTGTTTCATTTCCCAGCAGCACAGACACCTCCCAGTCCTGGTGTCCAGCTCCTTGGTGGTGCCAAGGGCAGCAGTGGGAGGTGCAGAGTCAGCACTGGGAGGTGCTCAGAGGTGCAGGTTCACCTGCTTTATTGTGGGGGTGGACATTTTGCTTCAATAAAAGTGAACATTCGTGGAAAACCCCTCAATTCCCTTCTAATTCCTGTAAGAAATGAAAAATTAAAACACAGTCCTTCCCCTTGAATCCAGAGCTCTCCATCCAACCTGGGAAGCACCCATGATGGAAAGGTGGGAGGAGGTGAAGGACTTCCAGGAGACAGAGAACTGTTTCCCAGGGACAAATCCAGCTCCATCCCAGAGAAGCAAATTGGGAGGATTCAAAGCTTGCAACTCACACCTCATTCCCTGCCTTCAGCAAAGCAGCAGAAAGGGCCAAATGAAGGTAAGAAACATTTCTGTGTCTCTTCTAACTAATACTGAATAAATTGATTAACACAGTGCTTTGCTCTGTGGTCGTGAATGCACAGATATTTGATATTTCAGTGCATGTGTTCCCTAAAATTGATTTCAGATGGAAGGTCCCACGTTCAGGTATCTCTGTAAACTGATTAAGTGAACATGGTATCACAGACTACTTTGGGATGGGAGAGACCTTAAAGCTCATCTTGTTCTGCCCCCTGCCATGGGCAGGGACACCTTCCAGTATCCCATGTTGCTCCAAGCCCTGTCCAACCTGGCCTTGGACACTTCCAGGGATGGGGCAGCCACAGCTTCTCTGGGCAACCTGTGCCATAAGCTATAAATGAAATATAATAAAATAAAAATCTATGAGTTAGCAAACATGAAATAGATTTAAAACCAAAACTAAATAAAACAACAGCAAAAAAACCCCTCAAACATTTCTGAGTTAAGTAAAATGTATGTATTTCCCTGAAGGGTCTGCAAGGAGTTTGGCAATAAAACTGATTATCTTGGAGGAGCAAAGGAGTGTCAGCAAGGTCGTTGCTCCCATAGCTCAGCAGATTGTTTAATTGATCCCACAATTGATTGGTCTCAAAGGCAAGACAGAACTGTGCCTTCCTTGCCCCTTTCCCTGTGTGCAGGGGGGCTTTGGGAGGCACAGACCCTCAGCTCCCTGTGGGCTGTGTCCCATGGCTATGGCCCTGTCCCACAGCTCCTGTGGCCTTCACTCCCCCATCACGCCAGTGAGAAGGGGGAAAGGGCCTGGAATTCCTTTGTAGGTTCCATTCCATTCAGTGAGGCATCAGAGGTATCCACAGTGAACGGAATGGTTTTTAGGGTGATTGGTGAGCTCTGAAACACAGAGCCCTTGATCCTGTCCTTGGGGACTCAGAGAAATGTGCCTTGAAAGGATTAACTTCTTACACCCAATGTGCTCACACTGAACCTGGGAAAGGCTCCCTGAAAACACTCTGTGTCAGGAATTTATTCCTCCTGTTGTGGAAGCTGGGGTGTAATAAATCACCTGCAAACACTGAGGAGGGGGAAGGAAGGGAAAATACAGCAGGCAGATAGGACAGGGGTTGGGATAACTTGAGAACTGGGAAAAGTTGAAAAAGAGATTTGTGAAATACTCTTTGCATGCACACATGTGGCTGCATGTGACACATGGCATAAGCATGGAATGGTTTGGGTGGGAAGGGACCTTAAAGCCCATCCTGTCCCACCCCCTGCCATGGGCAGGGACACCTTCCATTAGCCCAAGCTACTCCAATCTGGCCTTGGACACTTCCAGGGATGGGGCAGCCACAGCTTCTCTGTGCCAATGTTTAGATTAATAACTACATTAATTAAGTATTAGTAATTAACCCTGGTCTTTGGAAACCATGAGAGGCTCTGCTGCATCCCAGGGTCTGAGGATGGGGGGAATGGGCTTCTCCCCTCCCTGGGCTGCAGGAGCTGCCGAGTGCTGGGTGTAAATCACGAAAAAGCATCACTTCACAAGCACCAAACTGCAGGAGCTGCACTGGGAATGAATCTTCCAAATGGGTCAATTTATCAGTAAATTCACAGTTCCTAATTCAAAACAAGGGAAGTAATTATTGAAAGAAAGTAATTAATTATAGTAAAGCTCATTATTGAATGTGCTGCCAAGTCGTTCTTGCACACACTTGTGGGTCATTGCATTGTGTTTGGGATCAAGGAACTCGATGGGAGGTCACTGGATGGAGTCAATCATGAGGGTGGAGCAGGTCCCACCTGAGCACTGAAAAATAGCAAATTTGAAAAAATTGAAAAATTTGAAAATTTTGCAAATGAGAGTCCGAGGCCAGGTTGGACGGGGCTTGGAGCAACCTGGGCTAGTGGGAGGTGTCCCTGCCCATGGCAGGGGGTGGGACTGGATGGGCTTTAAGGTCCCTTCCCACCCAAACCATTCTGGGGCTCTGTTTCTGGAGGATGACCAAAGCCTGTGGACTTGAGGGAAATGGGTGATGTGGAGCTGCAGGATGAGCTGCAGGAGAGGTATTTCCTCCACCTCTGTGTCCTGCTGTGACCTCCTTCCAGCACAGGGCTGTCCCAGCAGCTGTGCTCTGCACAGCTGAAATTAGGCTGCATTTCTTACATTTGAGTAGAAAATATTTTATACTTTCCTGTTCATTAGAGTCACTGCAAAGCTCACCTGGAGAGACCTTTAAACAGCCTCCAGCTGGAAAGATGACCCGGGGAGGATGTAAGGAATCTGTTCTTCCCACCACCCACGTCTCCAAGACAGAGTTTTGAGGGAGTGTTTTGAGGGGAAGAGTAATTTTCTACTTTGTGAATAAAAGAAATGAGAGGATGAAACAACATGTTCTCTCATTCCAGCTTGATCTGTCTGGGGTTTTCTGCTGCTGGGCTCTGTTATTGAGTGTAAATTTATTCCCTAATTATCAGCTCTGCCTGGCTCCCTTCCCATTTTGTTTCAGCTGCTGGAAAGAATCGAGTCATCCCTGTGTCTATTAAATCCCTCACTGCTCCAGCCTGAGCAGCTGGAAGGGCTGGGATGTGTCAGAAGCCAAGGAGAGCTTGGAGCAAAGTGGTGTCTGGCTCCAGGGAAAGTCCTGGTGCAGCTGGGGTCCCAAAATCCTTGTTTGCAGGGGAAGCAGTTGGGTATTTGCTCAGTGGCAGAGATGGAAAGAAGTGATCTGAAGGCTGGTCAAGAGGAGCAGGGAACTCCAGATGTTAAGATGCCTTTGGGCAGTGGCATGTTGTCCCTGGTCTTTGGTATAAATTGGTGGCTTTCTGACAAAATTTAAGAGAAGTAGATGTCCCTACTCACTGCTCAGGGGCAGGTGGAAGAGTTACTCCTTGGTTTACAATATGCTGGATGTTTTCCCGAAGAACTGGTGGAGTCCCCACTCCTGGAGAGATTTAAAGGCCCTGTGGATGTGGAGCTTGGGGACAGAGGTTGGTGGCGGCCTTGGCAGTGCTGGGGAACAGTTGAACTCAATAATCTGGAAGGTCTTTCCCAACCTAAAGAGTTCTGTGATTCTATGGCTCTTCTAGTGGGACTTTTGCGGTGTTTTGTCAGGGTATACGAGATCAAACACCCCAAATTACTCTGTTTCAAAGAAAGCAGCTACATGTGCTGTGCTGTGAATAGAACATGAGCACATATTTGTAATTCATCAGCCTTGCAATTCATGCACAGCATCCTTTTAGGTTTGCTGGAGAGAAATCCAGAAAGGAGCAGCCACTTCAGCACCTCGTGTGTCTGAACCCGGGGACACCCAGGGCACAGCATAGCTCGTGTTAAGAGACTCACTCAGGGACAATTTGCTCCTGGTGATTTTAAAACACAAAGAAATCAATACCAAACTAAACAGCAACACAAGCCACCAGTCCCAGAGCAAAGCAGCAGGAAAATGCTGCTGTTATGAACGTGCTGCTTGAGATCTCTGGGTCTGAGACGGAGCAAAATTTTGTTTTCAAAGGATTGGGAGGCCTAGAAAACCCACCCCATCCCTCAGTTGGCTGTTCCCAGTAGCACCAGTTCTGTATTTCATTTACTCTGTCAATAGTGTTTCTTTATGTTGATTCAAAGCTCTACCTGCTCTTGCAATCACTAATATTAATTAATTCCCAAAACCGAAAAGTTACAGAAAACACAAAGCAGACCTGGAATTTATACAGAAAATACATTTCACCTGCAATGAGAAGATTGATCCAAGGCCCCCCTGGCAGGGGAACTGCCTGCCCACCCCTGTGAGTACAGTGATCTGTTCTAAAGATGTGTGATCAAGAATGACACCAGGAAACAAATTAAGAGGCCTGGGAATGGCCCAGGCAGCCCCCGAGCTGATTAACATACACATTCCATAGCTTCCAAGGGCAGTGCTTTATGTGCAGCACAGGCTGGAGGAATTAAATCATTTATTGCTGTGACTGTAATGGAGAGAAAAATGAGATCATGAGCAAAATGGAATAAACACTGGAGCATAATTTAATGATGTTTTAAGTAATTCTAATTTCTGTGTTGGCAGTTTGGGCCACAGTCACTAATTTATATTCCCCATTCTTTTGGCTAAAAGTGAGTAATTTCCAAAGGAAAGGGTAAAGGAGTGTGTGGCAGGATTTTGCCTGGTGTCCTCAGGGATGTTTCCCCTCTTCCTGCACTGACCTGAGTCCAAGAGTAATTTCTCCCAGGAAAGGGTGTTCAGGCATTGGAAGGGGCTGCCCAGGGAGGTGGTGGAGTCCCCATCCCTGGAGGTGTCCAAGGAAGGACTGGATGTGGCACTCAGTGCTCTGGGCTGGGTGACAAGGTGAGGATCGGGCACAGGGTGGACTCAATGGGCTGGGAGGGCCTTTCCAACCTAAGTGATTCCTTTTAGTTGTTCTTCTTGTCCTGTGATGCCTTTGGGACTTCCCTAAATACTGACTTTCTAACTCTTCTAGGCTGTACAACAGCCCAGACAGGCTCTTTTTGGGAAATACAGTTTACAGGGGCCTTATTTGTACCTTATTCTGTCCATCTCTTCTGATCATCCCCTCAGCTGTTGGGGAGAAAATCCTCTTAGTTGGGATTAGTTCTTACAAACCAAATTAGTTAATCATGGAATTTTACTGTGGTGCAGGAGGGTCTCTCTCCCCTGTTTGCTGTAATCTGATACAGCATGTAAGGATATTAACATTGCTGGAAGTACTGGATTTAATTTAATTCCTTTCTTTATTTGATCTTGTGGAGCCCATGATCCCAGTGGTGCCCTGCTCCAAAGCATCCATGGGAGTAGACCATGGCCATCCCCATGGAAGGGGATTGGGCTGGAGGCTGGAGACACCACCACCTGTGGGCTCAGGGGATGATTTCTGTCAGCTCCTTTTCCATGGATATCTCAACTGCTCTTACTGTAGGATGAAATGCTTCACTCCATGGGAGGCTTGTTTTGGAGTAAAACAAAATAAGTCAGAAGAAAAGTTAATTTTGTGTTAGAAATTGGTGTTTTATAACAGCAAGGCGGATCAGGTGTCAGGTTCGGTGTCTCTTCCTCTTCTCTTTGTAATTCCATAAATCTCTACAGGATGCTCTCTGATTTATTTCATTCTGAATCCAACTCTCCCATCTTTTGGATTTGTCATGTCTTAACTGATTATAGCAACCTTCTGTCTGCCCACCTCTTTTGAGGGTAAGAAATACTGGGTGCATTTGCCAAGTAAGGCCACTCTAATTTAAAAAATACAAAGGTAGGTTGGGACAAAGAACCTACAACAGGTAGGACACAATTCTTTGTGTTGTTTGACTTCTACTCTGTTTTATGCTGCCCAGCACTTCACTTGCAATCAGCAATACCACGCACACAGAGAAAATGAGCTCAGAAATGATTCCCAGGTCTGATCCCTGCATGACTGCAAGGAATCTAAAATTAATACCAATATGTCTTTGGTAAGATGTGGATTCCTCCACCATCATCCTGCCAATTGAACTGGACTTGTTTGGTCCCCTCTAAATGTCTTCACAGTCTGTTCTCTTGACCTTTGCCTTGTTCAAGTGATTTGTGGCATCAGCACTTCCCTCATTGTATCACTCAGACTTTCCAGAACTCAGACAGCAAAAGATGAGAATTTAAACTGTAGAAAAGCTTGGCCATTCACGCTCTGACCTTGATTTCTGTTGGTTTGTGAGTCAGGAGAAATAAAAAGCCTAAACTTTGTGAGGAATTTTCAGAAGTGTCTCAAAAACTGTGTGGGGTCAGAGGGCTGAGAGCTGTGGAAGCAGCTCCTGGGGGTGGCTGCTCCTCCTGCTGTGACTCTGAGCAGGAGGGCCCTGAACACTCCTTCCCTCTCCTCTAGATATCCAAATATCCATGGAACTGTGGTTTTAACACACAGCCATGTCTGTGACACCTGTCTGCTGCTTCTCCCTGGGGAACTGGGGGTTTAACACTGCTGGGGACCAGGGAAGCAGCAGCTGCGCCGAGGACACCGTCTGTCACCTCGGCTGTTTTTAACCATTTTTTATTTGGACTCAATTTTGTGACTCAAGCTTCAGAGATGAGTTCAGATTTACTAATTAATTTTTTAACAGATAATACCTAGGTGGGGAGCAGACTGCAGAATAATGGCTGTGAATATTCATTCACACCCTGTCAACAGCAGCCAGTGCTCCCTAACAGGGCCCAACAGCTCCTTGGCTCCTTGGCAGGTCCAACCAGCTGTGACACACGGGTGACAGCAGGAAAACCCAAATCCCATCCTCAGGGAACTGTGCCCACACCAGCCACACACAGCTGGATGTGGCGGGTCCCTACACTGAGGTGCCCTGGGCACAGGACAAGCTCTTTGCCCCTTGTTCCTGTCAATGCACCTTTCAGTGCTGTTTTACAAGGACTTCAAAAATAAAATTAGCAGGGAATTTTACCACAGAGTCACATGTTATTGGTGCTATTGATCCATTTCTTCTGCCAGAGCACTTCTGAACCCAGTATAATGTGATGATCAGAGCACGGGGAACCTCCAGAACCCAGGGCAGCCAGGGGCTCATTTGGGATCTGGGCAAGGAAGAGCTGATAAAAAATCCTTTCCCATTTTCATTTAAATTCCAGGCTTATATCAAACCCTCAGACATGTCTAAATTACCTTTTTTTTTCCTTCTATTAATTTTAAACTCAATGTCTTATTTTTTTTTAAATATATTTAAAACTTGTCTCATATAAAACAATATTCTTCATCTGTTGAAACGGAAATCAGGAAAATGTCAGCACATCTTCTATGGAGCCAGGCTGCGAGAGCTGTGGGTGTTCACATGGAGAAGAGAAGGCTCCAGGGTGACCTTAGAGCCCCTTCAAGTGCTTAAAGGGGCTTCAGGGGAGCTGGAGAGGGACTTTGGAAAAGGGCCTGGAAGGACAGGACAAGGGGGAATGGCTCCCAGTGTCAGATTGCAGGGTTAGATGGGATATTGGGAAGAAATTCTCAGCTGTGAGGGTGGTGAGACCCTGGCACAGGTTGCCCAGAGAAACTGTGGCTTCTCCATCCCTGCAAGTGTTCAAGGCCAGGTTGGATGGGGCTTGGAGCAACCTGGGCTAGTGGAAGGTGTCCCTGCCCATGGCAGGGGGTGGGACTGGATGGGCTTCAAGGTCCCTTCCAACCCAAACCATTCTGGGATTCTCTGAAAATCTTACTAGATTTTGGCAGACAGTGAAAGATGGAATTACTCAGCCTTCCAGGACTCACCTGCAGGTCCCTTCAGGATCCAGGCAGCCCCAGCCTGGGCTCTCACAGCCCTGTCTCCCCTTCCTGCAGGACATGGCAGCAGCAGAACTTTACCTTCCCAAGGGGAGCTGCCCTGACTGTATTTGGGCACAGCAGGGAAAAGGGAGCAGCCCCAGCCCAGCGTGTTCCCCGTGTTTTCCAGAGCCTGTGGCAGCTCCTCTGAGGGCTCCATTCCCAGCATCAGCCCCAGAGCATCACATTTCATGGGAGACACAAGAAAGAAACTCTTTCAGATTAACCTTGGGACACTTCTGAGTTCGTCTGTGCTCCATTCCTCTTCTGTGGGATATTCCCCTTTTCTTCCCACCCACTGGTATTACATTCAAGGATAACACAGAATTAATCATCCAGCCATTTGATAGCTCATCTGAAGATTTATACTCTGTTTCTCAAAGAACAGAACTCAGCCTTGTGCAGCTGAATGGCCATGAATCACATCAGTGTCACCAGCAGGACAGAGGAGAATTAATGTGTATTTTGCTTTTAAAATCTGATATTTAGGAAAGGAGATTCTTCATGCATTTTATGGTGTTATTTTTATTACACTTGTCACTCCAGCATTTAGTTGAAATGAGGTTTCTGAGGAAGAGAAGTTTGGAGATAGAGCCAGAAATGTGGGATGTAGGTCTGTTTATAGGGGATACATGAGGCGCTGATTCCCTCCATGTAGCCACGTTCATGTGCTTGGAGTTTCTCTGCTCTTAGTTCAAAACCCCTTTCATCTACCAGTTTATTGTTCTCAGCCTTTTGATTTTCCTGTTTCTGTGCACAGGTGATGCTCCCACTGCCCTGTTGCTCAGCTGGTGTCTCCTGCCTCCTTTTCCCTCTGCTCTGCTGCTCCTTGTGCACCAAGCCCAACTTTCACTCACGAGATCCTTCACCTCTCTTGGTCAGGGCCACGATGTTCAGATGCTCAGAATGGGCTGCTGCTGCCTTTCAGCTCCTTTGTGCCTTTAACAGCCTTGTTGGTGTGTTTGGGCTTCTGTTACTGTGGAAGTGAAGGTTGGCTCTTGCCCTGCCCCATGATGAGGCCGCTTGACTTCCAGGGGTGTCCCTCACATCTCCCATGATGGCATTTCAGTGGTGCTGGACCCCGGTTCAGTGCAGGTTCTTACTGGCTTCACTCCTCTCCTGTGACTGAAATGAGGGCTCTGCACAGATCTCTGAGGGTTTCAGGCCCCTGTACCCCAGACACTCTTGGTTGTCTCATTGAGTCCAGTCTCAGTCAGAGAGTTTGCTCTCTAGTGAGGTAAGAATCAGTTTGGTGTGGGATGCTAAAATCTGCTCTGATTGCAACAAACTGGCAGGGCTAGAGATGGGAAAAGACAGGCTGGAAACACTGCATTTTCCAGAAAATTCTATAAGATAATCAGAGAATCCTTTAGGTTGCAAAAGACCTCCAGGAGGACGAAGGGACTGGAGCATCTCCCTGACCAGGAAAGGCTGAGGGAACTGGGGCTGTTCAGCCTCCAGAGGAGACACTGAGAGGGGACCTCCCCAATATCTGTCAGTGTTTGTAGGGAGGAGCCAGAGGATGGACCAGGCTCTGCTCTGTGGGGCCCAGCAATGGGACAAGAGGAATGGGCAGGAACTGATGCTCAGGAAGTTCCACCTGAACATGAGGAAGAACCTCTTTGCTGTGCAGTGACCCAGCACTGAACAGATTGTCCAGAGAGGGTGTGGAGTCTCCTCACTGGGAATATTCCAGAACCATCTGGACACAATCCTGTGCCATGTGCTCTGGGATGGCCCTGCCTGAGCAGGGAGGTGGGACCAGATACCAGCCTGACCCAGCCTGTGATTCTGTGACCATCAACTCAACCTCGTGGTTGTGCTTACAAAGAAGTGCCCATCACCACTCTCCCTTTGGGCTTAGGCTCAGCCTGAGCCCTGCCCCTGCCCCTGCCCTGCTCTCACTGGGGAGAGGTCCCTGCTTGGCACCAGGAAAGCACATTCCAACCCCCAGAGCCCACAGCACTATTTTGGGCAGTTTGGATGACCAGAGAGAAGCTGTCACAGACCAATTTATACCCAGCCCTTTACAGTCCCTGCCATACACAGCAATATATAATTTGCAGTATGAAGGAAACAAAAGCTCATGCACCGAGCTCTGGGGCTTTGTCAGGTTCCCACACTCATAAACAACAGGATTCAATAATATGTTAATTCAGGAAACTAATTTCCCATGTCATTAAATGGTCTTAAGCAAATTAGCTTAAATTTATTTTCCAGAATTTGAAATTAAAATTGCCACGCATCTTCATCATGCTCTGGTTTTCTTTCTCTCTCATACCCAAATTTCAGCTGCTCTGTTTCCCTCCATCCCATGGTGTGTGCTGGTGTTTAACAGGGCTCACCACGTTCATCTTTATGGACTCACCAGAGACTTTCAATTTAGCAACCTGAAGTGTCTGGGGAGTGATTTTCAGCTCGTGTGTGAGCAGAGCTCCATATTTCAGAGCTGCTGCTTTATTCAGTGATCAGATTTCTTGACCAAGTTTTATGATCTCTGCGTTTTTATTGTGATCCAGATTAGAATAAGTGCTTTGTCTTCTGCAGCCATAAGTGATGTGGGAAGTGTTATTGATGATCAGAGAGCTCGTGTGTGTCTGCCTGGCAGGATCATTGTGCCTCTGGGTAAACCTTGAACAGAAATTCATCAGCTTTGCAAAAAAATGTATGAGCCTCCACAAAATGTGTAAAAGAACATGAATAATGACTTGAACTTTAAAGTTTCTGAGACTCATCCATGTTGCTCATAAGTTTTCAGAATTCCTTCATACAACAGACAGAAGTAATAGATGCTGTTTTTTCCCTGTCTGTGGCACCAGCCCCTTTGTTGCCTGATCAGTCCAAGTTCCACGTGTGCCTTTGGCTCTGAACAGCAGAGTTTGTTCCAAGTGGGCTCCAGCTGATGGACAACCCTGTGCTGAGCATGGGGTGGGCAGGAAAAGCAGCTGCTCTTTGGATGAAAATGGAGATGATGTTTAATGAGTTGGCCCCTTCTATTGTTTTTGGAGAAACAAAGATCAGCTTTGCTGTTCTTTTCATTGCCACTGAAAAGGCAGAAATCTGTCACCAGGAAAAGGTTGTTGGCTGATATTTCTTTTTTGCGATGTGTCCAGAATTAATTGGCTTGTGTTTGCTGCCCAGTTCCTCCTGGGGGATGCTGGAAGACAAGGTCACTGAAAAATAGCTCCCTATGGTGTGGGTTTGTTTATTTTTTAGTTCTGAAGGAAAAGTCTGTTCTCTGGGGATGAGGCACAAAATTCACATCATCTGTCACCATCTCATCTCACATAATTTGAGGGAGAACTTGTGCTGGTTCTGTGCAAAGCCCCTTGCCCAGCCAGGCTGCCACTGACAGACATGGGCTGGTTTGAAAGTGTTTAATGAAGGGCTTCCAGCAAATACCCAGCACAGAAACTGTTTCTTTCCCCCTCAAAGCCCCCTGAATCTGTTTGATAAGAAGTTGGGAAAAACCCTTGATGAAATTCTTGTATTTCACATGTCTGGGTACAAACACAGTCTGTCTTTGCAGAAATCCTCCCTCACACAAAACCAGCACAGAATTTAATCTTATTTTTTGGAGCTGAGCAGGTTTATATCATGAAATCATAAACATAGAAGGGCTTGTTCATCAAAGCTGGATCCCTGTTAACCAACCCAGAGCCTCAAGGCCCCTTCCCACTCAAATAATTCGGTGACTTTCTGATCCTATTCCATTTATACCTATTTCCATTAGGCTGTCACTACACCATACAAATGACTCAAAATAAAAAGTCAATACAAATTCTCAATGCCCTACAAACTCAGGAAATAAAATAATCACATTTAGCAGAGAGAAAAATGGGGAGTTCAGGAAAGGTCTCTGTAGCAAAACCAGATCTTTTGGCTTACTCCAATTTTCTCCTTGTTGTCAGTGGCTATTTTGACTGGAAAACTCCTGAGTGTTTAACTGGAAAACTCAGATTTTAGCAACTCAGAAATGTAACAGGATTACCTTATCAACACCTCCTGGGGCAGCCCAGTAATGGCAATGCCCATCTCACAGGTGGCAGTGGCAGATATGCTCTCATCCATGCCCATTTTCCAGAAGGTGATTCTTTAGCACCACCTCCTCCCTGGCTGCTACATCCATTTTTAATGTACTCCATTGCAAAAATCCCAATGGGATTTATTTCCCAGTGGTTTTCCAGTCAGAGCAACATTCAGGATGGAGAAAGATGATACCTTTCATTTTGTCCTACATCATGGACAACGGTAGATTTAACCCTGGACCAGCAGTGCAAGGTGGTAGGTTACACCTCTCCCAGGGGTGATATCTCTGAGAACAAAGGATTATTTGGGTTTTGGGGTAGAGAAAAAGTCCTGGACTCAGGGAGTGCTCTGGGCTCACACAGGGACTTTGCCTTCATCGGTAATTGTATCATGGAAGGGTTTATACTTCATAAACTACAATAATTATGCTTTAATCATGGAGCATATGGGGTTTAAATCTCCATGTGGAAAGTATTTGATATCTGCTTCTTGCTAACATAGTTATTTTATCAATTTTTCCAGACTCCAAAACTGCAGTTATTTCATATATTTTCAAGCCTAAACTTTTACAGCTGAACTGCTCGAGAAAAGGTGTTTTTTTTCTGGAGAGATTCAGACCCATTTGAATACACCCAGTTTTCCCTCCAGGCACTGCAGCCACTGACTCCCATCCCAGGAGACAGAGTTCACAGAATCACGTGGGTTGGAAAAGACCTCCAAGATCAAGTCCAGTGTTTGACCCATCCCCACTTTGTCACCCAGCCCAGAGCATGAGTGCCACATCCAAGGTTCCTTGGACACCTCCAGGGATGGGGACTCCACCACCTCCCTGGGCAGCCCCTTCCAATGCCTGAACACCCTTTCCAGGAAAAAATTCTACCTGAGTTGAAGCCTTCCTGGAGTTTTTCCTTGTTACAGTGTATAATTTAATGCCTAGCAATGATTCCTGGCTGTGGCTGCCAATCTTCCTAAAATTCCCCTGCATCTGCTAACCCACAGTTTACAAGAACACCATGCTGGCCACAGCCCTATTGCCCCATCTCATCACCTTTTGAACCTGGAAAGACTTTTTCCCACTTCCTTCCATCCTCCCAAAATGCCTTAGACTTGTTCCTTTCCTAGCAAAGAGTTAGCACCTAATTATTTCAGATCTGATGACACAGGGATCTCCAAGCCAGTGATAATAGCAGGAAAAATAAGTATTAAATCTTTCAGAATTAGCTGAACCCAAAGTTCCCAGAAACATCAAAGAATGCTCTATTAAAGAGAAGAATGTTATACTTAAGCCCAAGAAGATGAGAGGGACAGGAATGAAATAGAAATCTATCCATTGCCAGAATTTTGTTTAGATGTCATGAGTGAAATATTCCCCCACCATCTTTCCATCAGGGACAGCAAGTCATGTGTTCCACGTGGCCAGAGCCACAGCCCAGGCTGAGCTGCACTTGGATTGAAGATTTCTTTTGAAGATCCACTGCTTAATTTGTGAATATCAGATGTAATAAATAAAAACAACCTCAGTCCAGACCAGGAACTGAGAGATAAATGTCATAGGACAGGCAGCATGAAATGCAGGTGAGTGGGATGGAGAGTGTGACAATGGGATGGGTAATGAGCCACTAATCATGGCAGGACTGTGGCTTTGTCTTCTCACAGCCAGAGTGGGTGTTTTAATCTGCTCATGAACACTATTAATTAGTCCACCATCATTTCCTCTCCACACACTGGTACTACCCGTGCAGGGAAGGGTTCTGTGAGGGGCGTGTCACACCAGCATGGGTGTGGCACCATCAGGGCAGGGACTGAGAGTTTCTCTCTGGTCTTCCACTGCAGGACCAACAAACAGAGCACAAACTAATGTCCTTCTGTAACTCTGACACTCTCATTAAAATGATGTATTTAATTAGAATCCCAGAATCGTTAAGGTTGGCAAAGAGCTCTAAGATCACCCAGTCCAACCATAAACCAGCACCACTAAACCATGTCCCCAAGTGCCACATGACACGTTTTGAACACTTCCAGGGATAGTGATTCCACCATTGCCCTGAGCAGCCTGTTTAATGTTTGACAACCCTTTCCTTGGAGGAATTTTTCCTAATGACTAATTTAAACCTCCCCTGGCACAACTTGAGGCCGTTTCCTCAATCACACAAACTCCAGAGATTTTTAAACAGAAATCCTTTCCCAGTAAATCATCCCAGCTGTATTTCAAGGTAGTTCAGTGCTGTGTGGAAAATGTCTGAGAGTTCCTGGTGTTGCAATTTGCCACCAGAGGATTTGCTTTCCCATTCTGGGTTGTCAATAGTGATGCTGTCGGCACTGGAGCCAGGAGATCCTCATGGGCTCCTGTACAGAGAACACACAAAACACCCTGAGAACCAGCATTTCAATTACCAGCACCTGCTCTCCAAGAAAATAAGTAGAGATCAAAATCTATAAATGTTCTCTGTAAATCTGCTGCTCAAGCTCGGAGCAGTTGGATTCAATCAAGGCAACAGGGAAACCTCCCAGGGTCAGGCAGTGCCTCTGCCAGCCTGGCAAATATTCACCTTCACTTATTAGGACTCAGTTAAAGTGACATCTCCTGCTACCATTGGGCAGTGTTACCTTTGGCAAGAATGAACATGAATTGCAGATTTGTCACTATATTGAGCTGGAGCAGGACAGGAATTAATAAATCATCTAATATTGTCTTAGACATGGCAAGCTTGACCTAAAAAGTTCAGTTTAGAAATTTAACCCTGAAACATAAACTGATTTATCTTAATTTTCAGGAAATCATGACCTGGCAGACAAGTAGAAACACACCCAACCCCATAAACCAAAAGGAACAACTCCCAGACCTCAGAAATGTGTTTGTCTATCTTCCCACATAGAATCCTGTAACCATGGAATGGTTTGGATTGGGAGGGACCTTAAAACTCATCCAGTCCCACTGCCTGCCATGGGCAGGGACACCTTCCACTTGTTTCTCCAAGCCCCATCCAACCTGGCCTTGGACACTTCCAGGGATGGGGCAGCCACAGCTTCGTGCCAGGGCCTCACCACCCTCACAGGGAGAACTTTCTATCCACAGCTCCAGCTCCCAGAGACCTATTTGCAAACACTTAGTTGAATCCTAATGTATCGGTACTTAATAATAGTGGCCTTTTTCACAGAATGGTAGCCTGGAATATTACAATGTTTTATGGAACAGTGTCTCAACAGAGTGGTCTCATGTCCATAAGGAGAAAGTGGGTGGACCTGGGAGAAGTCAACTGGAGAGGAGTCTGGGAACACTCTCTTTGAACTGTGCACCTGAAATTACCTATACAGGTTCCCCAAGGAAAGGGAGCCCACCAGAGCAGAAAGACAACTAAGAAGTTTAATTTTATAGATCACAACCCCCTTACTCTCCTCTTAAAATAGATTAAAAGGCCTAATTTGTTCCCCCTGAACAGAAAAGATGGTTACTGAGCAAAGACAACTATTTGCCTTTTCCCTTTCATTCAGGAGAACTCGATCCAAGTATTACAGGAGCACTTTCAATTCCTGTATATATTCATCATAATCAAGCCCTGTTTTGGGAGGCTGAGAAACCAGAGCCCCCCTGCTAAATGGTGCCTTAATATCTGAATATGTACCAGCTGCTCCCCATCGGGCCAACGCTGGGAAGGAGGATGAGGAGGGGATTTGCTGCTCATGGCATTTGTACCAGTGAAGAAATAACAGGTCTCTGCTGGACACAAACTGGAAATAGGCCCAGTTCTGCTCAGTTCTGGCTCAGGGCTGGGGTGGCTCTGAGCAGAGAAGGGCTTAGGGATGGATGTAACAGGAGGGGCTTTCTGGGTGTCTGATGAGTTTTCTTAGAATCATAAAATTCCAGAATGGTTTGAGTTGGAAAGGACCTTAAAGTCCACCTCATTCCATGAGCAGAGACACCTTCCATCAGCCCAGGTTGCTCCAAGCCCTGTTCAGCCTGGACTTGTTTTATCCTCCTTCTCTTGCATGCAAGTCCATTTTCTGGACCCCAGGATCTCCCTCAGTCCAACTCCTCCTGGAGGGTGCATCCTGGATCAACATGGGATAGCACGTGCAGGGAATGTCATCATGTCCCTCCTCGGCATTGGAGGGTCTGGAGAAGCAGGAGAGGCTGAGGGAGCTGGGGGGGGTCAACCTGGAGAAAAGGAGGCTCAGGGGGCACCTTCTTACTCTCTGCAACTCCCTGAATGAGGTTGTAGTGAGGTGGTGCCAGGAGTAAAGACACCAACTCTGCCAATTCCCATGTGTGCAGCATTCCCAATAATCAGCAAAAAAAATATCTGTTTTTTCTTACAGATAACTCATTTTATATCACAGTGTTTCTTTTTTCTCTCCTTACTTCATTTTCTCGAACATCACCCTGGTGGGTGGCCCTGTTTTGTTACCCAGGTCCTGGCTGAAAGCTTGTTGAAAACCTTGGAAAATCCCCTCAGACATCAGTGGATGAATGTTGGGGTGCCCAAAGGCTGAACTCACCTTTACATATACTGTATCACATCTTCCTGGTTATTGTAGCTGTGTCAAGAGGTTCCTCACCAAGATCAGCTCAATGAGCAGGAAAAGAGCAAACACAAAGCCAAGGAAGGGCCTTGTAAGTTGTTTTTTATCTGTAGATAAATAGACCTTTTTAGAGTCTTCAAGAGACCCGGGAGTTGCTGAGTTTCCCAGTCCTTCTGCAGCAGAGCCTTTGCAAACAGAGCATGTCTTTCACACAGCAGAATTTCTTTCCCTTTCAAGAACTTGACATCTCTGGGAGCCTTCTGCAGCACCACATCAAAGGAAAACCTGGAGAGCTGGGGCTGAGCTGGGAAAAACCACAGCTGAGTAGGAACAAAGTCACCAGGTAACAAGAAAGGGGAAGGGAAGGGCTGGAAATAGAAATTCGTTTATTAACCTTTTATTCCGGGACTGGAGACATTCCAGACATTTCATCCATTTTTGTGATGCCAACTAATTTTTTTCTGCTCCCAAAATTCACATCAGAGAAATACTGATCCTTTTTTTTAGCTTTTACTGCATTCAGGCCTCCTTAGAACTTTACAGTCTCACCATTGTTATGTAAAGGATTTTAAATAAATATTCAGACTAACCCTCTTCTTCTTCAAATACCAAGATGCTGTATGTGGTACCTTCACTTCTTTCAGGGTGATTACTTTGTTTCAAGCAGAGTAATGGATTCATTTCCTCATCACCGCATTATTTGCCCATTTTTAGTAAATAAAGCCTTCTGATTTTGCATTCCAACCCCAAAGCAAGACTGTTGTGCACTGAGTTTTCCTCCCTGAAGATTAAAAGGAGACTGTCTATGGAGAAGGTTCATCTCTCTGAATTTCCAGACCCAGTTAACATTCCTCTGCTCTGATCTGTGCACCCTCCTGAGGAATACAGTCATTATTATGGAAATCGTGGATGTGGCAGCACAACTGTCAGGGATGAGAGAGTCTTAGAAAAATATTAATGTCCACAGCCTGAAATAAGCACTTATTTCACTATAAAGCTCAGATAAATATAGTTAAGGAAAATTGCATTCAAAATTATTACATTATAATAAAGAAATAATTTTGAATGCAATTTACGGAATTAATTTGCACGTTGCACTGAGCATAAGTAACAGATGTTCAGTCTTTGGTGCAACTGCTCTTTATGAGGTGTCCAGAGGGTGGGTTAGATGTATATTGGGACAGAAATTAATCCTTCCCTGGGAGTATGGTGAGCCCTGGCACAGGTTGCCCAGAGAAGCTGTGGCTGCCCCATCCCTGCAAGTGTCCAAGGCCAGGTTGGATGGGGCTTGGAGCAACCTGGGCTAGTGGAAGGTGTCCCTGCCCATGGCAGGGAGTGAGACTGGATGGGCTTTAAGATTCCTTCCAACCCAAACCATTCCACAATTCCATGAGATGGGGTGGCCCCATCATGACCCTTTTTGTGTCTGACACAACAGCCAATATTTTCAGCAGTTCTTTCCCCAGCTTTACTCTGCACTTTCAGTGCTCTTTTCACTACAGGCTTTTAATGACCCTTTAACCTCCTCCAAAGGGAGGAAAGGCACCGTGACCCCACAGAGAGCACACAACCTGTGCTTGGAGTGCTGGGGGACCTCCAATCATGGCCTCAAAGCAAAGCTTCTGCCTGAGACTTTGCCTCTAAGATTTGAGATATTAGGAAAAGATCTGAGAATTTAAAAAAAAAAAAATGTAGAGATAAAGCAATAAATATTTATATTTATATATTTGTATGTTTAATTATAGTAAAATATAAAAAAACCATTTTTTGTTCCACTCCAAATATCTTAACTTGCCCTTAAAAAACTCATTCCACTTTATTTCTGGACATATTATTACTCTATGAAAATAGTTATTCTGATGCACAAGAGACTAGAAGAACACAGGCAAATAACTTTCCAAAGTAGCGTTCCACAGTGTTTGTACATGAGTTGTGTAAAATAACAGGTCTGAACACCCCAGCTGCTGTGCAGCTGGTTGAGTATCACTGATTTTCTTTCTAAGCTACTTTTAAAATATTTTCCAACATTTTCTAAAGCTTTAACTTCAGTCTTAATTAAGTCCATCTCTGAAACGTCCATTAGCTTTATCAAATATGACAGAATTTTCTCATAACCTCAATTTTCCCTGAACTTCTAGGAAAATGTGCCCCCATTATTCTATTTTAGAGTTGCAGAACTGGGTTGTGGAGCCGAGGTATGAATGTACACACAGTCAGAGCTATTTTGGGAAGAGGGGCCTGGAATATCATCAGAACTGTCAAGACATTTCCCAGACATTCATTACTTTTCATGGGAATGGAGATTTTCCCTTCATATCCCACTCTTTTGCCATTTTGTGCTGATCAGAAAAACCTTGGATTTATTGCTGCTTCTCTATTGAGGCTCTGCTGAAGTGTCTTTATTCAATTTATTTATTCTAATTGTAACCACAGGTCATTTCCAATCAAGAGCATCTTAACTTGAGGGAGAATAAACTTTACACACCTCGATGCAAGTGGTTGATAAATTAATTTTTTAGGAACAGCTCTGAAGTTGGCACATGTAATCCCCAAAGGTCCTTGCTATGGCTCAGACCTCTTTATTAGTCTGATTTTTGGAGTTTTCTGTGTCATTTGTCTCATGACTGCTTTATGTAATGTCTTTATTAATCTGTTGGAGTAAGAATAGTTTGTGTGTTGTGAAAGGCCAGATAATGAATTCTGGCTTCAGAGTGAGTAAATTCACTAAACCACATGTACCTACAGACAGGGGAGGAGGTTATGGTTTCATAGAATCACAGAATCATTTAGGTTGGAAAAGCCCTCCAAGACCATCAAGTCCAACCCTCCCCCAGCACTGCCAAAGCCACCACTAACCCGTGTCCCCAAGTGCCACATCCACTTGGCTTTTAAACCCCTCCAGGGATGGGGACTCTGCCACTGCCCTGGACAGCTGTGCCAGGCCTGGACAACTCTTTCCATGAAGGAATTTCCCCAACATCCAGCCTGACTCTCCCCTGGCAACAGCTTGATTTCCTCTCATCCTGTCCCTTGTTCCCTGGGAGCAGAGCCCGACGACCCCCCCAGCTCCCCCCTCCCGTCAGGGAGTTGCAGAGCCAGAAGGTCCCCCCTGAGCCTCCTTTTCTCCAGGCTGAGCCCCCCCAGCTCCCTCAGCTGCTCCTGGTGCTCCAGACCCTTCCCCAGCTCTGTTCCTTTCCCTGGACACGCCCCAGCCCCTCAATGTCTCTCTGGTCTGAGGGGCCCAGAACTGCCCCCAGCACTGGAGGTGCCCCAGCAGTGCCAGCACAGGGACAGTCACTGCCCTGGGCTGTGACACACCGGGGCTGGCACTGGGGCCATTGGCCTCTTGCCCACCTGGGCACATCTGGGCTCATGTCCAGCTGCTGTCACCAGCACCCCCAGGGCCTTTTCCAGCTTTCCAACCCTTTTACCCCAGCCTGGAATGTTCCATGGGGTTGTTGTGATCCAAGGGCAGGACCTGGCACTTGCCCTTGTTGTCCCTCAGCCCGTTGGCCTCATCCCATCAATCCCATGGATCCAGCCTGTCCAGATCCCTCTGCAGAGCCTTCCTGCTCAACAACAGAATTTCAGCCATCATGGAAAATATCACCCCTGGATTTCCAACCATGAGGCAGGTTAGCAGCTTTTTTATTTTAGAATATTGCTGAAGGTAACCCAGCCAAAGTCACTCCAGTGACGCCCTGGAGAAAGAACCAAGACATGACCAGTTCTTGATATGAAAAGTCTTTCTCATCCAAAACATATAAATTTATATTTGGCTGAAGACGGAGTTCCAACACAGGATGCTTTTTAGATTCTTCCCTTTCTCCAAATAGTGCAAAATAAACATATTTTGGGACTGACCTGATACTGCACATGAGCAGGGGGGCTACTCTTTGAGGGCTCAGTGTCCTGTGTGGGCTCACAGGGTGGGATTGAGGGAGTTTAGGTCTGTCATGGTGTGATATAAACTCACCTCTGCACATGAAACACAAGTGCACTGGAGAATTAACAAGTAATTCCACGCTTTTAAATTGTATGGAAATGAAAAATAACATTTTCAACAGCACTTAAAAACTAAATCCCCAAAGGCGTCTGGGCAGGAGTTTTCTGACATGCTCGAGTGTCCTCTAAATCGCAGTTTTGGTGTCTCTCTCCATGTTGGATTAAGCTGGTGGTGATTTAGGAGTGCTCATCTTGTTTTCCAAGATCACTTGGGACACTGATTTATTTGGGGGCAGTTCACACCTTCTAACTGCAGATGCCAAGTTCCCTGTTCGAGTTTAGCATCTGCTGAGTGGTTTAGTTTCAGGATGCCATCTCTTGCTCATGAATATGCATGAGACAGATGAGATGGGTCTGTGCCAGCCCCTGCCAGCTGAGTGTTGCCTGGCACATCTATATCATCCCACCTGAGGGGTTTCATGGAACTGTCCAGAAATGCTTGTGTGCAAAACATGTTGTTGCTGGAGTGGGTTTTTTGGGTCCAGGGCGTTATTTGTTGAGACTGAAGCTCTGCCCAAGTAATGTGTTGAATTTCATGGGAATTCCCAAGGAAGAAGGAGGCTTGGAAGGAAAAGGAACCCTTGGGGTTCCTCTGAGTGCACACAGAGGGTTGGGATGAATCATTCACCCAAAGCTTTCATCTGTATTTTTGCCAATTACACCCTGTAATTACAGCATGTAGAAAACTCAGGTGTGTTGTTGAGACCTCCTGAGACTCAAAGGTGGTTTAGGATAAACAGGAGGGTAAAATCTGGGGGAAGAGATTTTTCAACAGACTGTTAGGTAAAAATAAAACATTTATCTTCAAAATCATGTGTGTGTGTGTGTGTGTGTGTTTCCTAATAGACGTTAAGCCAATCCTGCCATACGATACATCCCATGTGGTTACTCAGGTGTTTCTGAATTTGTTTGGTTTCAAAGTCTTTGCACAATAACTCATATGGGTGAACTACCCCAGGTAAGTGGGTGGCTTTCTTATAAATTAATGCACTGTTCCAATCAATGGATGGTAGGATAAAACAGAATTATTTCAGTCCAATGAAATAATATTTTTGAGTTCTTTCCAAAAGACAGAATCTCCTGTAATAGCCAGATAAATGTGATCCAGAAACGGTGAAGGAGAAGGGGGTTGTTACTTCCAGATTCACACACTCCAAATCATATATCCTATCTGCCAGGCAGAAGAAACATCCTTGGACCTCTTAAACACTTGGATTTACTGACAGACAACCTCCTAAAGAGCCCAAAGTTTAATTTGGAAGCTGTCAGGGAGTACAGCTCGATCCCTCAGCCTTCACCAGACACACAGGCTGGCAACTTGTCACCAGTTTCACATTCCTTTTTAACTTCGTGTTTTCATTGGCAGAATCACAGAGTCCATTGCACAAATGCCACCCAAGTGCAGTCCTGGGTCTGGATGTCCTTTCTTGCTCAGGGCCTGAGCTCATGGAAAGGTTTAATTGAATGGCAAACCCAAACCAAGCCGCCTCCAGGTCTGGGCTGGACCTGACCCTTGTGGGGTCAGAAAACAGACACCACAGTGGGGGCTGTGGTGGCCCTTCTGGTGGCACATTGTGGACAATAGCCAAAACCAATCAGAGTGGCATTGAAGGACTTGCTTCAAAAAAAGCAAAATCTATTTAAATAGATCAGTTACCATCCCTTTTTCCTAATCTTTTGGATTTATTACGCAGGTCAGCGAGGATTTTTTGGCTTTCTTTCGTCAGGCAAGGAAGCTTTGGTAGATACCAAAACACTTCAGCTGCAGCAAAAATCAGAAGTGCCAATGAGAAAAGACCTCCAAATCCATGGATTCTAATCCAGCAATGTGGTTTTGGGAATGGGAGGAGGTGCCTGTCCCAGGCTCTACACCTGTTTGGTTGCTCTTGGCCAAGCTCCAATCCCTGGAACAGACAAGGACATGAGATCCCTGCTCAGAGAGCTGCAAACAGTACAGAAGATGTTTGCATAGGGCAGCTTTACCTGCTATAAGAAATCTCATAAATCTTCTCCTGGAAATAATAAGACCCAGAAGAACACCAGTGCATTGCTCACAGTTCCTGCCCAAGAGCTGTTTTCCATGTGGAAATACATAAAGCCCATCAAACCCTCCATTCCAGGTTTTATGGGAAGGCTCACTGTCATTTAACAAAGGATAACAATGGCAAATCCATTGGGGGGGATTGCAGAAAGTTTGCTGTGTAATATAAATTACCTCATTGTTGGGGTAATTACCTAAATTACCTGTGCAATACAAATTACCTGGCATGAGTTATGCCTTTTAGCCTAATGAATCCCATTTATTTACAGTAAATGTAGGATCTTTATTGAGTTATCCCCCATCACTCACTGTCAGTCTGGGCTTTGCTGGAGTGGAACTGGGAGCTGCCAGTTCTACTCAGGAAAACTCTGAGCAAATTGTATTGTCCTGTTTTGGTTTTGGGCTGTCGTGTCTTGTAGGTCTGTTTTCTGTCCCTCAGAGGTCATTTTCCCTTTGCTGTGGGTTTGTGCTGGGTGGATTTGTGTGGCAAGGGAGGAAAAATTGTTTTGCATCCTCTCCCCACCTTTCATCGTTCAATTAATTGTTAATGGCACCAGCATTTTCCTATCAGCCAAACCTTCCTCTTCTCTGAGCTAAACCCTCCCTGCTGCTGGCCTGGCACTAAACATGAGGCAGGGCTGGGGCTTCTCAGCTATTGATGGTGCTTTAAATAACCTCATTTATATAAAAAGACTAGAAAATAAAGAAGAGAGATCCTTGAGGTATCACAGGGAGGAAGTTGAGTGGGTGGTGCTTGTTCCTGGATCCGTTTTGCTTGAACTTTGATGGTGAATTTGCTCCAAGGAGTGTGTCAGGTAATTCATGTGTTCACAGGATTATTAAGGTTGGACAAACCCTCCCAGCCCATTGAGTCCAACCTGTGCCCAATCCCCACCTTGTCCCCTGGTCCAGAGCACTGAGGGCCACGTCCAGTCATTCCTTGGACACAAGAAACATGTTCAATGCTGGTTCATATTTGGATTGAAGCTGCTCTCAGTGCTTTGGTGGGACAGAGGGAAGAAATCTCCCCTTCAGAAAAAGGCACGAATAAATTCTTTATTTGTGCTTCAGTTCCTCTTTGACTGTTCTCAGCACGTAGCAAACATTAAAAATGTGTTCATATTTAAAGGTGTTAAAAATTGTGTTTGCTTTGAAGGGGGAGCATATTAATGAAGGAAAAAAAATCTTGTCCTTAAGTAGTTATGTCTTGATTGGTTTAGGCTTTTTAAATGAACTGAGAGGTGACTGTGGCATTATGGTGGTGATCCAGTGATGACTGTATGTGGTTTGGAAGGTTTTCTTCATGACCTCAAGCTGACCTGTATTTTGGAAGATTTGGGCAAATTAACGTTTTTTCATAGCTTGTATAATTTAATATCTTTCACAGTGATGTTTAGAGCTGCAGTGGTTTAAGTATTAAAGACATGCAGGTGGTATATTTCTTGTTAGGAAAACACATTTTGTTGGGAAAGTAGGCAGGCCTCAGGTACAGAGTCCTGGCACTTCCAACATTCACTTTTCCTGAGGTGACAATAACATTGCTTAGGTTTGGCACAAAGAGTGTGTGTGAAATGAAGTTGTGGGAGGTGTAACTGATATTCCTGCAGCCAGGACATAAAAGCCTGCAGCACTTGCACATTGTCCATTTGATTCTCCCTCGGTAAAAGACATTATTTTCATTTCCATTTATTCCTACTGCAACTGCACCCGGCTCGTGGTTTTATCTGTCAAACTGCATCTTCGATGGCTGGGATAAATCACTTTAACTGCAGCTGCTCCTTCCCCCTCCCCTGTGCTGCTGGGGCTGTTTGATGTTGGAATTCCAAACACATTCCACCCGAACGAGCAGGTTTTGTGCTGCTCTGCCAGAGCAGGGGAAGTTACAGCTCCTGCTTTCCTTCCTAACAAATCCATCCTCAGTCAGAAAAGCTCAGGCTGAATATAAACCCCCTAATTATCAATAATGCAGTTTGAGATAAACCCAAATCCACTTGGTGTTAGTGTCAGATTCTAAAGCAATTTTTTTTTGAGCAGATAAAGCAATGCAGGAAGCAAAGCGATTTCGCAGATGGGATGAGTATGATAACTTTTGGTTTGATGTTTTTCTATTATGTGTGACCTCCTTGGGTGATTGCTTGAAGTGTTAAAGGGAATAAGTGTTAAAGGGATCAGTCATCAGACTAGAAGTGAAGTGGGGCAAGACTCCTCCTGTATGTGTATATATATATATATATGTACATAGACATATTCAAGAGAGTATATATATTTCAAGATCTATATTTCAAGAGAGTATCCTGGTAAAAATGTATGTTAAAAAGACAAATCAGGAGCTTCTGTAACCTCTGTTTGTTACCAGGAAAGGACATCACTTTGCAGTGCACAAACATTCATTTCTCACATACTTGGAGTTCTTCCTCCAAAATTTTCTATCACTGCAGCTGCAATGGAGACAGAAAAAAAAAGCACAAGCAGGGGAATAGTTGGGGTTTTTTAACCCTTCCCTCCAGGGAAAAGGCCTCCGGGGACCCAGCCCTGAGCTGGGATCTGCAGGGCTGTTACAAGGCTGTGGGGTCCAGAGACCATCCCCAGACCCCTTCCCTCATGATCACAGAATCCTGGAATGGTTTGGATTGGAAGGGACCTGAAAGCCCATCCAGTTCCACCTCCTGCCACGAGCAGGGACACCTTCCACTTCCCCAGGTTGCTCCAAGCCCCGTCTGACCTGGCCTTGGACACTTCCCGGGGTTGGGTGGTGCTGGTGCCAGGGAGGTAAGAGCAGGATTGGTGCCCAGTGGGCTGAGCAGGTCCTGGTGTTCCTGACCACCTTCCCAGGATTCCTACAGCTGTTCCTACTGATGTTATTTCTAATGGTTTCTATTCCAGCCGCTTGAAGGCCCATATTTCAATTTTATCCACACTACTAATGAGCTGTTTACATGTGCTGGCTATAAAAGAGTGTAATTTTTCTTCCTTCTCAGAGTGGTGATGCTGGACATTAATGGGGGGTTGTAACCATGTTTTTCTGTCTCTCACTTTGAAAAACAGCTTGTGCTTAAATGGGGAGAATTAAAAACCTGACATGCAATTGTGTTCATTGATCATGTCCCTTCTTTCATTAAGTGTTTGTGGCTTTTATGTCCTGTAGTTCCTGTTGCTTTTGCACTGCAGAAATGGGGCAGGAAGTAAGTAAGCAAATAAACCTGGCTAAAACAATATATCATGGAATCACAGGCTGGTTTGGATTGGAAGGGACCTTCAAGAGCATCTAGTCTGACCCCAGGGACACCTTCCACTAGACCAGGTTGCTCCAAGCCCTCTTCAGCCTGGAGAAGTGTTGTTTTGCTGTTCAGGTGAGAGTGTGGAGAACAGAAGCTTAGAAATTATATATATATATACTTTTTATATTTATGTATTCACTTTCTGCAGATCACCTTATAAATAATCTCAATTTAACTTGATTTCCAGTTTCCACACCCCAAATCTTAGTCCTAATTTAGCACAGATCACACCAAGAGGCAAGAAGGCAGTTGCTCCTGTCAGATGAAGATAAGAATGTCTCCTGAGACAGCAAAACCACAACTTCATAATGACAAGATACTGATTTGGAAATGTTTTATTTTTCAATAACCTGCCCTCATGTCAAGGGGTGGGATGAGATGAATTTTAAGGTCTCTTTCAACCCAAACCGTTCAGTGATTCAATGTCTCTCTCAGCACAAAATCAATCTCTAGAAAGAGGAAGGAACCAAAACTACGTGACAGAGGAAGAAATCCAATCCAAATTTAAACAGGGGTTAAAAACTTCCATTAAGAATCTGAGAAACTAAAGACTCAGAAGTATAAAATGTTATTTAGTATCCCCAATGCTCTGAGAACGACTATGTTAGGTCTAGATGGAACACAATAAGATGAACAAAAAGAATCTAGATAAATAATTGTTTAGGATCATTTTTTGCTGGTTTACTAATCAAGGCTTCATCTGATTAATAGTGAGAGCAGAGTTCCAGGCAAAGTCACATTTCCAAAGCAAGAGAAATGTTGGGGGATTTGGGGCCCTGGCAGCTACAAATTCTCCCTCCATGGGGCTGCTCTGCAGCACAGCAATACATCACTTCTGCCTATAAGCCTGTCTTGTGCAGTCTCTGAACAAGTCAAATAATTTTTGCTCCCATATCCAAGTCCCTGAATACCTGGCAACTCATCTCACCAAACCCACCGTGCTCACAAATAGAACTGTAATTGTCAGCAGGAAAAAAGGCAAGTGTGGGGCAGCAATTTGTCAGATCCTGACAGTTTGACAGAGTTAAAGTGGAGACTTCCATTTTGGCCAAGTCCTCCCTAAAATAAACCAAGGCTCATCCAACCCCTTTCTTGGACAACCTGCTCTCACCTTGGTGATCCTTCCCCCTGCCCTTTTGAGATTTTTTGGAAAGGATTGTGAAATTATGAGAAGGGGAGTTTGGAAGGAAGCTGCAGGTCATCTTCTATAACCCTCTGCTTCAAAACTTCAAGGATGGATGAGGTTTTTCGGGATCCTGCCAACTGCCCTTTGAAAATCTCCAAAAATGTTGATTTACCCAATATTTCTGGGTAACCTCTTGCAGTGATTGTCCAGTGCTTTTTCTTTATATCCACTTTGTTACTTTATTGCTACTTCCGATTATTGCCTCTTGTCCTCCTTTTCAGCTTTGCCTCTGTTTTTAAAGCTTTTCAGGAAATCCTCCAATTTCATTAATTCCAAATCCAGAATTAAAGCCTCTGCAAAAATACAAAATTAAAAAAAGCAACGCTCCTCCGTAATGTGCAAAATCTGATTTAAAGCCGTGTTCCAAAGCAAGTGCAGAGGCTGCATGTGCTCATCTATTTCCAGTTGGCCTTTTGGGGTCTCAGGGGGTTTCTGCACAAGCAGCAGGGTCTGTTCTGGTGAATGTGATTGTAGGAACAGTTCAGGGATCATAAAACGTTACCAGAACATGCATATAAAATAATAATTCATAATAAACTTATTAAATAAAATCCCATTTACATCCTTTATTTTCTACTGGGAAATTAAAGATTTCTGGTAGCAAAAATTTTTTTTCTTGGGGGATGTTACATTTGCAGCTCTCTCGTCTCTGAGTCCGTCCAGCAGAATGAGGAATGGGGGAAAATAAGTCCTGGCCATATTTTGGGAGATTAAAGATCATCATCAATTAAATCTCCTGTGCTGGTGCCTCCTGCTACTCCTCCAGACCAGGGAGATGGGAAGGGATGGGGTGTCCTGACTCTGCAGAACTTCCAACAGGGATTTCGATGGCTTTGGAACTCCAGTCAGATTTGTTTGGCAAGGAGGCAAAAAAGCTTCTGTATGGAAAGATTTGGTGCTGAGCAATGACCAGAAAACAGGCACTAGTGGGAGCAAAGAAGTAGGAATTTTAGGATATATTAGGAGATACAGGAAAATGAAATCCACTCTCCTGGGCTGTCCAGAGCCATCAGTAGATGCCACTCACAGCACCACAAGACCTGCAAATCTCAGAGTCATAAAATAAAGGTATTTTTGTACCCCAGGTGACAGAGAGAATTTTCTTAAGCTTCTTCAGGACGCACTGGAAAAGGAATTTCTCTTTTCCCAGCTGTGCAGAGAGAAGTGTTTGATCTGCCTGGTGGCCATGATATGCAGGACAGGTGAGGGATCTCAGAGACCTCCAGTACCTGCAGGGGGATGGACCTGCTCCTTCCCAAAGCCAAGGCACTGCCCTGGCTCTGGTGTTTGCAAATAAATGTATTACTCATTTATTATATGAATGGAAATGTTTGGCTGGAAGCCAGAGCTCTCCTGAGCGAGCTGTCACTGTTCTGCCCTTCCCAAGGGGATCTTAAGGATGATAACTTGGAAAACACAATCTAAAACATTTTAAAGATGATGAATGTTCCCAGTTGACTTTTCAACCACTGATGAGACTTTAAAGGGTTTTTAGCAGCAAATCCTAGTGGTGTAATTTTAATTTTTCATAAGCTCTACCCTGGGTGCAGATTCATAAACCAGCTCGTTTAAGCCCCACTGAGGTATCTGTTTTGGAAGCACTTGTGGGCAACAAATAATATTAAAATTAATATTGAAACTATTACACTTACTTTGCTTCCTCTCTCTTGAGAGAGAGAGAGAACACATTTCTTGTTTCCTCCCGTACCAAAAATTGTGAAGTGAAACACTTTAAATGTGTGTGATGGATGCGTTTCCTCTCAGAGCTGAGTGATCTTCTGTCCTGCCACCACCTGTACAGAGGTTCCTTTGCAGTTGTGTGGTTTCTATTGGGGCAGATTGACCAGGGAAGTAGTGGAATCACCATCCCTGGAAGGGTTCAAAACCTCTGTGCATGTGGCACTGGAGGATATGGGTTAGTGGTGACTGTGGTGTGGTGCTGGTTGAAGGTTGGACTTGGTGAGCTTAGAGACCTTTTCCAACCTTAACAATACTGTGATTCCATTCTCCTGGACCAGGGCCCAGGGACCAGTCTCCTGCTCAGATGGGACAGTTTGGGCCTGATCTGACTCCATCCCACCCCATGAAGGGCTAATCCAGCCCTTGGACTGCAGGTGGATTTGTATCATGGCAGCAAATACCCTCCTGGGCTTAAAGCCACTGACTCAGTTCTGGGCCCTCGCTGCAAGAGAGACATTGAGGGTCTGGAGCACCAGGAGCAGCTGAGGGGGCTCAGCCCGGAGAAAAGGAGGCTCAGGGGGGACCTTCTGGCTCTGCAATTCCCTGACAGGAGGTGGTAGTCAGGGGAGGCTCAGGTTGGACACAAGGAGGAATTTCTTGCTGGAAGGGGTGTTCAGGCATTGGAAGGGGTTGCCCATGAGGGTGGTGGAGTCCTCATCCCTGGAGGTGTCCAAGGAAGGACTGGTGGTGGCACTCAGTGCTCTGGGCTGGGTGACAAGGTGAGGATCAGGCACAAAGTGGACTCAGTGGGCTGGGAGGGCTTTTCCAACCTCAGAGATTCTGTGATAAGAAGATGAAAATAATGTCCTTGAAAAGAAATGCAGCTTTTAAAACATCTTGGGGGAGAATGTTGGGGTCTGATGAGGCCAGAAAAGAGCCCTTGCCCAGGTGAGGCCCATCCTCAGCTCAGCTTTCACTGGGTGTCTGTTGCAATGTATCTCCAGGTTTAATTGTTGACAGTAATTAACTATTGTGCAGCTGTCTTCAATTATCCCTGTTAATGAGTCAGTCTTTCCTGTAAATGACTGCCAGCCTTAGCTCTGCACATCTGTGCTCTCCCTGGGTACCAACCCCTGCCACCTCCTGCAGCAGCAATTTGGGACAGTCCTCCTCCCCTGCTCTCCCTGGGTGTGACAACCCCATCACCCTCCCAAAACTCTTCCGTGAGGCCTGATAAATTCTCCCAGAACTGTTTGGGAAGGGTAAAATGCTGTGGGAATTGTTTGTGGTGTCGTTGAGGAGCAGACAGGAAGCAGTAATGTCCGTAGGGCTCTGCCATGGGAAGGCTCAGGCTTGAAAACTGATTATCAGAATTGCCAAGTTCTTGGTGCTGAGAATGTGGTACTTTTCCTAAAAAGTTTTGTTATGATTTTTTAACCTCTGAACATTTCTAACAATTTATTTTTCCAACACAGCTGATCTTTCCCTTTTGCAATATTTTTTTTTGTCATTTTGTTCTGTGGAATTCTAGTTGGCATTTGTTGTGGAACACTGAATAATAAGTATTTTTTCTTTAAATTTGCTTTAGCCATATGCATGGCTATGTACCCACGGGTAAAATCTCTTCAATAATTCATTCTAAGAAGCAGTTGTGCAGGGAGATACTCTCATCCCTTTTCAGAACCATTGTGGGAGTTAATTGACTGGGATATGTCAGCGTGATACACCCCAGTCCTCCAAACAGCAATATCCTGAAAAATATGGATGTGTGTGTTTAATAGGAACAACTAAGCGTGGAAAAAACAGAGGAAAATCCATCAACCTTTCTGCTTCGGGAAGATGCTAAACAGAAGTCACTTTATCAAATAAAAAGAAATGGCATTTTCATAACATGGAGTAATAGGGAATTATTTTATTTACTCCAGTAAATGATTGCCCATCTCCTCCAGGATGATAGGAAGTAATTTCGTGGTGTAGGACACAAGAAATGCAGAGATACAATCAAATTTCTGTGGTTGTTGGAAGATTTGTTCAAATAAAACCAGTGGATGTAGCAATCCATCAAACAGCTCAGAGCACGTTGACATGTCTGTTCTGTCACCTTTAGGCAGCCCCAAGAATGCTCTTAAATAACTGGGATTCACTCAAGGAACCAGTGCTTGGTCTTCATTAGAGCTGAATTTGGGCAGAAATCACTTTTCTGATGGCTCTGCTGGATTGGAGGCTGAAGTTAATTTATTGTCTTCAGTTCAAAACTTGAAAATGAATCCCACGTCTTGGGAAGTGCTCGGAGTAGCTGGGGGGGTAAAACTCTCCCAATTCATCAAAGCTTCAGTCGTGTTCCTGGAGCTGCAGTTTGACAACCAGGCTCTGCTATTTCTTCCATCATCATTTTGTTAATTCTTGATTCTGCCCCACTCAGGTGAGACCCCATCTGCAGAGCTGCCTCCAGCTCTGGGGCCCAGTACAGGAAGGACATGGAGCTGCTGAAGCAAGTCCAGAGGAGGCACCAGGATGATCAGAGGGATGGAGCAGCTCTGCTGTGAGGAAAGGCTGAGAGAGCTGGGATTGATCAGCCTGGAGAAGAGAAGGTTTGGGGTGACCTAATTGTGGCCTTACAGGGCTTGAAGGAGCCGACAAGAAATAGGGAGAGAGACTATTTACAAGGGGCTGGAGTGACAGGACAAGGAGGAATGGCTTCCCACTGCCAGAGGGCAGGGTTAAATGGGATACTGGGAAGGAATCTTGGCTGTGAGGGTGGGGAGGTGCTGGGATGGATTTCTCAGAGAAGCTGTGGCTGCCCCATCCCTGGAAGTGTTCAAGGCCAGGTTGGATGGGGCTTGGAGCAACCAGGGGTAGTGGAAAATGTCCTTGCTTGTCTCCGTGGTAGCTGGGATATTGTTGCTTTTGTTCAGCACTTTTTGGGGGGTGTAATAGGAAAAAACCCCAAACCATGTCACTCGTGTATATAAAACTTCCTTTAAATTGTGAATATTGCTCTTACACCAATGTAAGGATCTGTGTTATTTGGTACCACAAGTGGGCTCTGAAATTTAATTCTGTAAAATCACAGAATATCCTGAGCTGGAAGGGACCCACAAAGATCATCCAGTCCAACCTCTGGCCCTGCACAGGTCACTCCAACAATCCCACCCTGTCCCTGTCGTCCAAAAACTGTCTAAAGTAATTTCAAATATTTTTGCCCAGGGATGTGTTTGTGAAGGGTGGATGAGTTTATGAAGACTCCCACAGTCTGTGTTGGGGAACAGCAAAGCTTCTGTGATCTGAACAGAAATAGATGCCACAACAACTTTGTCATTTCCTCATGCTCCTTCCTGCCCCAGATCCCCATCTGCTCAGCTCTGGGAACACAGGCATTCACGATGCCAGGAGAGGGGGAATTCTTGGAAAATTCTATAATACCCAGCAAGGACTAACCTGTTCTGTTTGAACAAGTAGGGAACTGGCCTGAGTCCTTTACCTGTGCCCCCAGGTGAGTCCGGGGATGCTTTGCTTTGACAAAGCCCCTCTTGGAGACAGAGGTGTCTGATCTAACCCCCCATGTGTGTTTTTTTAATAGAAAACAGAGTTTGCACATGAATTTCTGAGTGTTTTCACAGGGAGTACTTTGCATATTCACAGTTTTCAGTTCAGGTGTTGACAGCAACACACCTGACAATGATTCTGACATTAAAGGTCTGCACTTGGTTCAATTTTTAATTGTGCTTTATGGATAAAAGGAGTCTCTACATCAATGCAGTTTAATGGCATTGATTTCAGCATGGAGTTCTCAATTATTATTCAGAATTCTCTGTTATCTCACTGCAGTTCTGCAGCCTGAGCAGATAATTCAGTGTTTCATGTGATAACCTTTAACTCACATCAATGTCAGAAGCAAATTCCTATGTGAAATCCTGTTCTTTCAAAGTGTGCTTTGTGGGTAAATAAGGCATTTATTGCTCTGACAGGGATCGTGAGGCACTGAGAACACTCTCACTTACAATATCATTTGCAGAATCAGCTGATGTATAAGTCAACAACTCAGGCAGAGCTGTTTCCTGCGGCTGCAGGAGAAATGACTGTAGTTGTCCCATTACTGAGGAATGGGAAAAGCAGGAAAACTCCACCATTGCATGTAAAGTTACAACTGAGGGGATAATGAAATGCTGAATGTGCCATGTTTAGTCTATGGAAAATATAAATCCCTCGTCCCTGGAAGTGTCCAAGGTCAGGTTGGACGGCGCTTGGAGCAACCTGGTCTAGTGGAAGGTGTCCCTTCCCAGGGCAGAAGGTGGCAAGAGATGATCTTCGAAGTCCCCTCAACCCAAACAATTCTGGTCTGATTCTGTTCCATTTTTTCACCTACCTCACCTTTCCCCAGCCCATCTCCCTCTGCACTGCTGGAGGGAATCCTTCAGTCTTTGGAGGGGTTCTTGAGCCTTTCCTCTGACATCTCCCATCATCTTCAATCCCCATTTCTATTCTTAAATACCCATCTTTGGAATTATTTGTTGGTAAGAAGGTGGAAATGCAGCCTGGGTCCCAAAGTACATACTGAAGGTGGGATCACTGTGCCTCAGGTGACCTTGAAAATTCCTGCTGTCATAGGAGGAACTGACAGCCAGTGACATCAAAAATTAACAGGGTTCCATTTAGGCTTAGGAAATAGCTCAGGTTTCTCTAACAGTTTCTAACAGGTTCTGCAAACCTTTTGGGATGAGCAAAGTGAAAATGTATTTATTCCTGTTGGGCCTCTGTGACTCTTGCTCTTAGGGTTGTTCAAAGCAGGAATAGATCACACAATCCAGGAATGGGTTGGGTTGGGAGGAACCTTAAAGCTCTTCCAGTCCCACCCCCTGCCATGGATACCTTCCACTAGCCCAGGTTGCTCCAAGCCCCGTCCAACCTGGCCTTGGACACTTCCAGGGATGGGGCAGCCACAGCTTCTCTGGGCAACCTGTGCCAGGGCCTCCCCAATATTCTCTCAGCAGATGTTCTCTGCTGTCTCAAAAGAAAACCTTCCAGCACGTTAATTATCATGTGAAACATCAGCACAGAAGTGTTGAATGGCAGCACAGCACCTGTGGGAATTCCCAGCCCCAGATTTCCCTGGATTTCCTGTGAGTGATAAACTGTGCTGCTGTGCCAGTGGTGCCGTGCTGTGCTTGTGACTTCTGGGACATCCTTAATGGATGGGGCTTGGAATTGCACCCTTGGGAATCTCATGACTCTGTGAGCACTAAACCTTCTGCCTCCCTCATGTCTTTGTGTATTTTAATTTCAGGAATAGGGGTTGTTTTGGGAATCCTGCCCCCGTGAGTCTGTACCTCCTGCTGCCCTTGGACCAGAGTTCTGTGATCATCCCCACACTCCAATCAAACAGGAATTCTGATCCTGCAAGATGGCTCATGGAAATAATGCTGCCAAGCCTTGCCCTAGGATTTGGTAAGTACAGCTGGGCATGGAGAAGTTCAGAATAAAAAGTGTCACAGGCTGAAAGTCTGGACTATGAATTCCATGTACTGTGTGCACACAGGAATTAGGAATTGTGTCTGACCCTCAAATTACACATACACATAATATATAAAATGTCATTGTACCATGTAAATTATTACCATACAGTTATGTAGAATTGTAGAATCCCAAAATTAAGGTTGGAAAAGACCTTTAAGATGATCCAGTCCAACCATTAACCCAGCACTGTTGTGTCTAATAGAATTGTGTATCTCACATGCACATTTAATAATCAATTCTACAAAAAATAAATAACTCTTCCCCAGAGCAGCTGTTGTGCCAAACACTCCAGTCAGACCTGGACAAAGAATATTGACATTTCAGGAGTGCATCACCTTAACACAAAAACTGGCTTTGTCCAGCACTGTTGATGAGAGTTTTCCTGTACAAACATTTTAAAAGCAGATTTTATAAACTGCCTTAATAGCTTTCATGGTTTCCCAACAATAATTTTGTTTTCTTTTAACACAACTGGCTTGGAAAACTCTGTCCCTTCCCAGTCAACCCACAGCTGAGTTTGATCCCAGGCAGGACTTGTCTCTGGCACACAGAGTTTTCATTTGCAACTGTTTCTGGGGAATGTTGTATTTCTTTAAACTTCATTGTTTTAAGTAGTGACAGGTTCATTATCCTGCTCCCTATTAACAGATCCTCTGTGTCCTGATCCAGAGGTTGGGAAACCTTCATGAAAGGGGTTGTGAAGCATTGGAACAGGCTGCCCAGGGCAGTGGTGGAGTCCCCATCCCTGGAGGGATTTCAAAGCTGTGTGGATGTGGCAGTTGGGGACAGGGGTTAGTGGTGGCCTTGGCAGTGCTGGGGAACAGTTGGACTTGATCTTGGAGGAATTTTCCAACCTAAATTGTTCTGTGATTCTGTGAATTCCTGCCTCCACATTAATAAGGAAAATTTCTACTTCACTAAAGCAAATAATGCCTTGGAGGCTTCAATTCTCCTCTTAGTATTTTCTAATCAAAGTATTAAAAGTGAAGTTTTATACCCAGGCAATCTTCTGCTTGTGGCTGCTGGAGGTAAACCAGGAATCATTTATGTGATTTAGCTTATGAGAAGAGCACAGGAAGAGAATAAAAGCAAAATTCTTATTTCCAACCTGTATAAATATGCAATTGTTGGTTCTAATTTATCTTACTTTAAAATGACAGTGTTGTATGAAAGGAAGGAGAGGACCCTCAGGCTTTTACCTTAATTGTTCCTCTGCCACCAGTTCACTTCTCCTGACTTTTTTCTCCTCTGGCCATTTTCCTTTTCAAGCAGAAACCTCCAGGTGCTGCTGGGACTGTGAGGGATGTTCCCAAAGAAGAACTTCTGGTGGCACTAAGGTGTGGGGAAGGCTGGACATATTCCCCAACAGCATTTGGATGGAAAAGCTTCAAAAGTAAGATATTCAACATCATCCAAAGTGAAATATTATCTGCATTAAGCAGTGATGGAATTTAGGTGCTTGAAACAGCTAAGGGACTGAGAATCCATAATTATTTTTTTAGTTGATATTTCTTTTCCCTAACCCTTTTTGAAAGAAGAGTTTTAGGCTGGAGATGATTTCTGAAATTCAAAGATGGTCTTTAATGTCCCTTCCAAGCCAACCCTCCTGGGATTCTGTAATTCTGTGATGTTTCCGAGCATCCTGACATGGTGGTTTTCCATGTATGGGATTTGTGATCCAGCAGCTGTAGCTGAGGAGGGCAATGAGCCAGGCCAGGGAAAGGAGGATGGGGGGAAAACTGATGATATTGGAGCCAAAGGGAGTTTAAATCAATGCTAATCCTAAGGGAGGAATATCCTGAGAGAGCAGCCTGCCTCAGGAGACTGCAGAGCCAGGAGCCCCAGGTGTCCTCTCCAGATGTTCCACCTCTGCACCGAGGGTATCAGAGAATTGTGGAATCGTGGAATATTTTGTGTTGGAAGGGACCTTAAAGCCCATCCAGTCTCACTCCCTGCCCCTGGCAAGGACATTCTCCAGTAGGCCAGGTTGCTCCAAGCCTCATCCAACCTGGCCTTGGACACTTCCAGGGATGGGGCAGCCACAGCTTTTCTGGACAACCTGTGCCAGGGCCTCACCACCCTCACAGGGAAGAATTCCTTCCCAATATCCCATCTAACCCTGCCTTGTGGCAATGGGAAGCCATTCCCCCTTGTCCTGTCCCTCCAGGCCCTTGTAAAAAATATCTGTCCATCTTTGGTGTTGGCTCCTTCAGGTCATGTAAGGCCACAATTAGGTCACCCCAAACCTTCTCTTCTCCAGGCAGAACAACCCCAGCTCTCTCAGCCTTTCCTCACAGCAGAGCTGCTCCATCCCTCTGATCACTTTGGTGGGATGGAGTGATCCAGACATTTGGGAGCAGAGGCTGCCTGTGCCCCTGCACAGAACCAGCCCCAGTCTAACATCCAGCTTTATGATAATTTCTCCATAAGCTCAAACAGATTCCTCTGTCTGACACCAAACCCGTGCTGGTGATTATTCATTTGCTCTGGCTGTTAGTGAGAGTCATAAACCTCCAGAGTGCCTTAGGGGAATGCTTTCAAAAAGGCTTTTTAATAAACTGTGAAAACTGTTGTTTCAGCAATTGGAAAATAATTAAGGAGCAATTATGAAAGCAAACAGAAATCCTGAGCATATAGTCAAGCTATTAAACTATGTTCTTTTGGAAATTATTACAGTCATACTGGAAAGAAAAGCCACGTTTAAATAAAGTTATGGTTATAACAAACTGAGGGGAAGAAAAAAAAATGAAAGTAGTAATTCAGGCTGGAAAAAGTAAATATTAACAGCCCCCCACGGCAGACACCTCATCTATGGCAGCTCTTCCTTCCTTTCTTAATTTTCTTATGAAAAATCATAGTTCCATAATTCCCTGGAAGTGTCCGAGGCCAGGTTGGACAGGGCTTGGAGCAACCTGGGATAGTGGAAGGTGTTCCAGCCCATGACAGGGGGTGGAACTGGATGAGCTTTAAGGTCTCTTCTAAGCCAAACTATTCTATGCTTCCTTATTTGGGATCTTTTTTCCACTTTTAAACCAAAAATTTCCTTGTTTGTGACCACTCTGCAAATGTAAAGAAGGAGCAATTTATTCTTTATTGGCTTCACAGTTAAAACTCCAGAGGTGCCACGTCAGTTGTGATGCAGAGACTATATAAACAACACCTCATGTGTTTGCACCCTATCCTGTGATGGGACCTTGTCCTGGATTTCACAACCCATTTTGTTTTCTAAATGGCAGAAAGGTGAGTTTTTAGAATCATAGAGCAATGGGATGATTTGGGTTGGATGGGACCTTAAAGCACATCTCATTCAATCCCCTGCCATGGGCAGGGACGCCTTCCTCTATCCCAGGTTGCTCCAAGCCCCGTCCAACCTGGCCTTGGACACTTCCAGGGATGGGGCAGCCACAGCTTCTCTGGGCAACCTGTGCCAGGACCTCACCACCCTCACAGCCAAGAATTCCTTTCCAATATTTCATCTAACCCTCCCCTCTGTCCATGTGAATCCACTCCCCTTTGCACTAATATATAACTTTTATGTCCTATTACAACTTTCCAAAGTTGTAACACTGAGCAGTGTAATGACAGTCTCTAATTAGATTCATTTTCTCCCTAATCCAGCCCCGTGCAGGTTGAAACAAATTACTTCTAAATAGTGAAACAAAACACCCACTCACCAGATTTCAGTGATTAAGCAGCACTTTCACTTGCCTGCTCTTCATTTTTCACTCTTGGGAAGAATTATATATCTTTTTATTAGCTGGAGATGGGAATTTGTTTTACTGCCTCTCAGCTGAACCTGTTACATGGAAATTGCTGAATGAGGTCCATAAAGAGGGTGTTTTTAGGAAAAGAGGTGCTGTCTGTATGTCTGGAAGGGGCAGCACTGAAGGACCAAATCCTGGGAGACCCAAGCACCCCCAATTCCCACCCACAGCCCAGTGGTTCCCAGTTCTGTCCCTCACACCATTTTCTTTGGTATTGCCTCTGAATAATATAACACAGCATTAATATAAATTGCCAGTCATGATTGCCAGGAATTCTTCCCAGGGAAAGTTTGGGAAGCTGGGTGCCCATAACTCCCAGGGGAGCATGACCACCTTTAGAAATTGAGAATATTCATAGTCAAAAAAAATCCCACTTTCTAAAACTTATCATTTAAAAAAAAAATCTCACTTTCCAAAAGGTGATTTTTTGAGAATGTGCTGCTGGTTTGGGTTTATTTGCCCCCATTTCTGCTTCTCAGTCTCTACTAATGCTATTTTCCTCTATCCTGGTGCAGCCCACAGGGCCATGCAGTGACTGAGGCTGTTCTGAGGAGCCACCACAGTGCCTGTGGTTTATGAGGGGTTTGTGTGATCGATTTTTGCCTTTCAGCTGAGATAATGGGCACTTTGCATAGAGGATTTATAACCACAAACATCCCTCGGCATTGGCACATGAAATGGGCCTGGCTTTTATTGCAGCAGCACTTTATTGATTTTGCAACGCTCTGCTCAGTTCTCCCTGCTCAGTTCTGCTGGGTCTAATTCTGCCTTACCTGGAAGAAGGAGTTTTCCCACGACTCTCCCATCATGATTTAACTTCCCAGAACCATTTTACAGCCTGACTTTCAGAGTAGTTTTATGCCCATCTGACTTTGTTAACACAGCATAAAATGTACCAAAAAAAAAAGTGGAGAACATCACATCAAGGGCTTTAAATGTGTATTTATCCACACGGTGGTGAAAGGAAGCAGGAAGGACACTCAGTTTGAAGCTATTCAGTGTTTCTTTTCAGAGATGATGTGAATGAAGGATTCTAATTCGCAATTCTAATGATTTTAGTCATTCTAATGCTCAATTCTAATGATGGAATGACTTATTTGACATGTCAGAGCTTGAACTAGATGGTCTTTAAAGGTCTCTTTCAACCCAACCAGTTTATGATTCTACGATTCTAAAAACTCTCCCATCTGCTGAGGCATCTTATTTTCATATTTCTAATGAAAACCTAAAGGGTTTGAATCCAAAGGCTCAGCCACATCACTCAGGGCATGATCCTGCCCCTCCAAGGGAGCCACATCAGTAATAGTTCTGGTAGAGACGCTGTGAAACAGAGTAAAATTGTTCTGCTATTAAAACTCACAGGACTGGGGAAATTGCTGCCAATTTACTGCCACAATTGCTGTGCTGGACAGCAAAGAACTACAGAATGGTTTTGTGATTCTGTGTTTCCAATTAAAATGCATAACTTTTTTCCTGTTTTAACTTTACCATTTTTAACCATTTATCCATTCACTATTATATTCATGCTTGATATGTATCTCAAACTGCATTTTTTTAATTTATTTTTCTAACTTTCAGCAAAATTTGTTTATTATTTCTACAATCAAGGAGAGAAGTGTATTCCTTACGTGCATGAGGACAGAAACTCTACAGCTGTTTTCTTGTGGTTTCCCTAGTCCAGGTGAGCAGTGATGATGTCAGAGGCACATCATCTCTTTAATTCTAATTTGCTTTAGTTATCTCAGGATGAATAGAAACATACCCAAAGTTTTCCTGCTTGTCTGACCCCAAGGAAGGTGCCAGTGTGCCCGTTTTCACCCCCAGGTGATGCCAAGAGCATCAGTGGGCACCGCTGCTCTCGGAGCACGGGAAACCCCCTTAAACACCACAGAGCTGCTGCTAAACTGAAATCCCGAAGGGAAATGCAGAGGAAGTGGCTCAGGGAAGCAGAGGGCTCAGCCTGGCTGGCATCTGCACCACTACAGAATTCTGGATGAA